>NW_023270265.1:6950414-7283393 GCF_011800145.1 Mirounga leonina | reverse complement strand
TTTATTTATTTATTTATTTATTTATTTATTTATTTATTTATTTATTTGACAGAGGGAGAGAGAGAGAGCACAGGCAGGGAGAGGGAGTGGCAGGGAGAGGGAGAAGCAGGCTCCCCGCGGAGGAGGGGGAGCCCGATGTAGGGCTCGATTCCGGGACTCCAGGATCATGACCTGAGCAGAAGGCAGTGGAACCAACTGAGCCACCCAGGCGCCCTGCAGAGAGACTTCTTGCACACAGATGCTCACTGCACCACCCCAAGACTCTGCACATCGTGTGGTACTTCACAGTTTATAAGCCACACTCGCATTTACCCAGAGTCTCATGCAGTCCTCAGCTAGTGGCAGCTGGTGCTCATCCCAGCAATATAGGTGAGGGGAAGGCTCAGGTCTCCCCAGGGGTTCCAAGCCAGAGGCCTCACCAGGCATCCAGGCCTCCTACTCCCTCAGGGGGGCCCTTGCCCCTGCCAGGCTGCTCACCCATCAGCCCAGAGCCAGAGGATGTGAATCACACAGGTGAAGTGCCCTGCCCCTAGGACGGAAGCCTCCCGCCCCGGGGCCTTTCAGGACACAGCTCACTGTGGGAGTGAGCGCCCAGGGGCAGGGTGGAGGCCAGTGCTGATCCTGGGCAGTCCCTGGCTGAGTTTCTTGGGTGAGTCGCCTTTCCTCTGGGAGACTGTTTCCTTCTCTGTAAGCTGGGGAAAATGATACCCACTCCAGAGAGCTGGCTGCAGGAATTGAGTGAAAGAAGTCCCCAGCATGGAATTCAGGAGGTTGGCTCCCCTTCTCATCCCCTCAGCTTCATTGATCTCTCTGAACCTCAGTTTCCCCACCTATTAATTACGGAGGACCAACAACCGCCTCCTCACAGGCTGTGTGAGGTGTGGCTGGGACTGTGCTCAGCACAGAACCCACAGTGCAGGTCCTTCTTTCCCCCTACTTTCCCCCCTTCCTCCCCCCGCCCCTCCTCCCTGAGTCCCCACCTCCAGGAGTTGAGGGCACAAAGCCCAGTCTGTGCTCCTCTAGAGGGAGGAGTTGGCTGCCGCCCACTTTCTATGGCCCCTTTAGTCGTGACTGGTATATACACTTTAATTTAAAACCCTTTTCAAACATCACTTCCTTTCTGATTATGCACACTCCTTGCTACAGATTTTTTTAAAAGGGGGAAAGTTAATGTAATCTCACCCAGAGTTCACATATTTTTATGTAGAATCTTTCAGACTTCAGACAATTTACCATTGTTTTTCTTAACTTTTGATTATGAAATCTCTAAGATGTAAAGACAAAAGAGCATGGTGAACCCCCATGTACCTCCCGCCCCGCTTCAGCGATACTGATTCGTGGCCAGTCTTGTTTCCTTTGTCACCCGCATTCTCTCTCCTCCCTCCAATAATCTTAAAGGAAATTCCAGGCATCATATATTTTCATCCATAAACATTTCCTTAAGTATCTCTAAAAGATAAGTAATCCTTTTCTTTTTAAGTTTTATTTATTTAAGTAATGTGTATACCCAGTGTGGGGCTCGAACTCAATGACCCCAAGATCAAGAGTCACATGCTCTCCCAAATGAGTCAGCCAGGCGCCCCAAAGATAAATAATCTTTTAATAAACATACCTGCAGTACCATTATCACACCCTAAAAAATGGACGATAGTTTTTTTAAAAGATTTACTTATTTGAGAGCGAGCAGGGGGAGGGACAGAGGAAGAGGGAGAAGATCTCAAGCAGACTCCCCACTGAGCGCAGAACCTGATGCAGGGTTTGATCCTGCGACCCCAAGACCACGACCTGAACCAAAATTAAGAGTCAGACGCCCAACTGACTGAGCCACCCAGGTGCCCCTGGACAGTAATTTCTTAATATTATCAAATATCCAATCAATGTTTAAATGTCCCTAATTATGTCATGTTGTTACATTTGGCTTTGTTTTATCCAAATAAGGTACACACATTGCTTTTGGCTGATATTTCAGTTACGTTTCTTTTTTTTTTTTAAGATTTTATTTATTTATTTGAGAGAGAATGAGATAGAGAGAGAGAGAGCATGAGAAGGGGGAGGGTCAGAGGGAGAAGCAGGCTCCCTGCTCAGCAGGGAGCCTGATGCGGGACTCGATCCCGGGACTCCAGGATCATGACCTGGGCCGAAGGCAGTCGCTTAACCAACTGAGCCACCCAGGTGCCCCCAGTTACGTTTCTTTTAATATGTAAGTTCTCTTCCCCCTCTTTTCCTTAAAATGTATTTGTGGAAGCAACTGGGCTGTTTGTTCTATAAAGTTCTCCACATTAGATTTCAGCTGACTGTATCTGCCAGGAGTCTTCTAAATGTTCTTTTTCCCCCGTATTGTCTATAAACTGGTAGTTAGATCTAGAAACATCTGCTGTTATGCAAGAATACGTTAAGATGGTTTGTTGCTTTGATTACTACTGAAGTTGGGCTTTTTCTTTAAATGCATATAGGTCATTTCTACAAATTCTTGCGAATTGTCTTAGACTTCTCAATTGTGGTACTGTATTGGTCTGTAAAAACTCTTTATGTATTGATGGAAGCAAACTGCTTGTGATACTTATAGAGCCCTTTTTAAAAATTAAGGTTTCTGCTGAGTTCCTTTCCTGTTTTCCTATCAGAGGGGTCTCAAGTCCTAGAGCCTGGTCCTTTTACCAATTGTCACCCATGCCTTGGGGGCCTTTGGGCGTGCTCTCACTGCCTACCAAGTCCCCATGGTCATCTGTCTTCCATGGGGATTCTGCTTTCTGCTTCGAGTGAAAGAGGAAGAGGCTGAAGGGCTGTTGTGAGGGTCATGGCATTCTTCTTACACAAATGGATATTGTGGGAGTGAACCACTTAAAGACAGTTTGATCCAAGGCACACATTTGGGCTCTTGGGGGGCCCCAAGACAGCTGCAAAGATGTCATGTGAACAGATCCCCTTGGCCCCATTCCTGTCCAACCCCTCATTTTGTAACTGTGTCCAAGTTTGTTTGCTCGCCGAATGACAGGCCGGTAAGTTAAGAGGCAAGAAGTTGGGGTAGGAAAGTGACTTTATTGGGAAAGCCAGCAAAACGAAGAGATGGTGGACTATTGTCCCAGAGAACAACCTGTCTGAGGATGAGAGTTGAGCTTCTTTTATGTTAGGAAGAGGGGGAAGTGGGAGGGGATTGGAGTCAAAAGATGACTGATGTCTGCATTGAAAAAGGTCCTGTCGAGGCTTCTGGGTAGCTCAGTAGGTTAAGCATCTGACTCTTGATTTCGGCTCAGGTGGTGATCTCAGGGTCCTGGGATTGAGCCCTGTGTCGAGCTCTGCACTCGGGAGTCTGCTTGAGATTCTGTCTCTCCCTCTGCCCCGCCACCCCCACTCTCTCTCTGTCTAATATAAATAAATAAGTCTTTTTAAAAAAAGGAAAAGGTTGTGTAACTTCTTTGTCCTTGGTCAGTTGATCTTTGCCTGTAGGAATCTGGTCACGTCGTTCCTGTAAATCTTAAACGTAGCATAGTCAACTCTGTAGGTACTTCTGTGCCTCCTCCAGTGAGGTAGGTTTCGGGTAAGAAAGCAGTTTTTGTAAGTCTTGGTTGTAAGCAAAATTCCTTTAATGATTAACATGCCTATGTGCAGGGCAAAGCAGAAGTTTCTAAGCTACAGGTCACAGTGGCAAGGGAAATAGAAGCAACATGGAGTCAGACATGCTAAGTTTCTCCCTCTTACACAGGAGGCAGCTGAGACCCCAAGATAGGAGGCCCTTAACTTACAAAGGGTCACATCACAGCTAGTGCTCAGTATAGACCGTGTCAGGCCGGGAGGATTGAAATCCCATCCCTACGGCCTAGTAGCTGTGTAATCTTGGGCATGTTAGTCAATCTCTTTGATCTTTGGTTTCCTAATTTGTAAAAAAGGGAGGTAAGAGTACTGAGCTCTTAATAGATCAAATGAGATAATGTACACAAGCACTCAGCAGAAAGCTTGGTACATCATGAGTGATCACTAATCCATAGTAACTTCCAATATAAAGTATGGTTATGCCTGTTGTAAAGGTGAAGAAACAGAGTCCAGTGAGGGGACTGGTTTCTAAGAGAGCACAGAGAGCCGGGTCAGCACTGAGCCCTCTGTGTCCTTGTTGGAGAAGTTCCTCCCAAACATCCCTTGGGCCCTTGTAGAGGTTTATTCCTAGAATAGATGCGTCTCATCCTGAGAACTGGTTGAAGTGATCCAGCAGAGAATTGGCTCCATGTGGAGAGGGGGAGCCCTGGGGAGCAATCTCTGCCTTGCTCCATCTTCAGCTCCCCTGGTGGCTGCCCCATAGGGCATTTGCACATCACTTGGCTGTTCCGAGGCATCTTCACGTGCATGATTCCCTTGAATCGTGCAAAGTAGCAAACACAGCAGTCCTGCAAAGTAGACCTGGCGGGGCAGATCCCTCATTATCTGCAGGAGGGCAAAGAGCACCATCAGTAAGCCCGGAGGTGGGACTGCATCTCTAACACCAAGCCTTGTGAGCTTTTCACGGCACACCGAGAGAGGTTCATTCTGGATGGCTTCTTAGACCTCCTCCACCTTGTGGGCTTTTGCAGTCTACCTCTGAACTCATACATGAGAAAAAAAATAAACACGTGCAAAGTTGAGGGGGCCCTTTGTGATAGTAGCCCAGCTTACTTACCACAATCAGATACTGAATGTACTGGAATGACATTGATGCACTCTCAGAGTGATCAGCAAGACTCAGATCCAAGGAAGACAGGAGGACGTGTCTCTCCCAAAACAAAACCAAGAAGTGCTTCAGAATCTGAGCTCTTTCTTGAGGGGCTCAAGGTTCTCTCTCTTGGTTTAGCAGAGCAGTTCCACATTATTGGAGCTCTTCATGTAATTGTTTGAAAATAGTATCTTGCTTTAAAAAATAAGTTTAAAAACCACTGATGGTTTTAAATGAATCACAAATTTTAATACAAATATTGTATGTGGTAAATTTTATTATTCTGTTATATTGTATGTGGTCAAATACAGTTAACCCTTAAGTGACATACATCACTGGTCAAAGCGGAGTGTCTTCGATGATTCAGAAGTCACGGCAATTTTCAAGGTCGCCTCTGAGAAATTACGTGTTGTCACCGAAATCACTTGACTTGTACGTGCTTTCTTAGCGTTTAAGCCCCAGATACAAAAGGTCTCCTATGCCTTTATGGGGGAGAGGCCGTACTTCCCGCCTCAGAGGATGGGGACCCGGTGGCCATGTCTCTTTAACTGGAGAAGTGAGCCCAGCACCTCCGCGGGGCCTCCGGCCTCCACCGCAGGCTGCTCTCACCAGAGCACTGTGTTCCACCCATGGCCGCCATCCAGGGTGCACATAGGCCCTGAGTGGGAGCCGGGCCAGGGAAAACAACCCGGCCTCCAAGAAGGTCCATTTCCCAACTGGCCGGGGCAGGGCGGGAGCATAGGAAGGAAGGGAACATGGAGAACCACAGCCTTGGCTCCTCAAGCACGCTCACGGCCACCCTGCAGCTTTCCCCACTCGTGAGCACCCCAACAACCCCGTGAAGCAGGCATCACCCTGAGCCCCTTCCCACGGAGGAGCTCAAAGACATGGAAGACAGCCAGCTCGTGCCTTGTGGGCGCTTCTGGTCCAAGAAGCAACTTGTCCTTGACTCACACCAGCTCTGTCCTTGTAGCTAATTTATGAGGCCCCTCGGCAAGACAGACGGGCATCCCGCATGGACTACCCGGGGGGGCAGTGCCTCAGGCCTCCCCACCCCGTGTTAGCAAGGGGGCGGCAGAGGCTCAGCGAGGAGAGGAAAGTTTCCCACGGGCCCACGGCGATTCGTGGCCAGGCAAGGCGAGAACGGGGGTCTCCTGGGTGTTTCCGGCCCTTTGCGCGGGGAGGTCAGTGCAGGGGTGAGGGCCCGGCTGGCTGAGGGAGCAGCAGTGCGGGCTCGGAGTGAGGGCCCCGCCCCGGCTTTCTCCCTCGGATGAGCTCACGGACACTGGTGGTGCGGAGCCCAGGACGCCGTCCTGTCCAGATGTGAGGGATTCGTGCTGTGCGATGCGGAGAGCAACCTCAGCCAGTCCTTTTCCCTGGAGGGGTTTCGGAGCCAAGTTAGACCTCATTGCAGACATGTCGAAAACAGGATGTTTTAGGCCCGCGGAGGGGAGTAGACTCGTGTTGTTCATGACTTACAGGGCTGGCAGAGCCTCACACTTGGCCAGCCAGGTCAGACTGCTTCCTCCCGCCCGAGCTGGGTCTGGGAGGGGGCAGGCGTGGCTCCGGGGAGAGCCTGGGCCGGAGGGGTGTGTGTGGACCCACACCCCCACTGGGCAGACCCCCTTTTCACGGACAGCCCTCCCTGTGGGTGAGAGCAGCTCTTCTTGCCCCCAGGGAGTCCTTCCTCTCTCAGCTGGGCTCCCCGGTTCTTTCAGCTGAGACAAACGAGTCAAGCTTCCGAGTCCCTTCACCACAGCCGCCTCTAGCCCTGCTTCTGCCTCTCAAAGGCCCAGAACGGAGCACAGCCCTCCAGGTGGGGTCCCTCAGGCCGCCCCCGGCCCTCATCCTGAACATTTCCCATCCACGCATGCGGCCCACGATGGCTTCTGCTTTTTGCTAACAACCCCATCAGACAACTGGCTTTTATTATGGAACATTTCAAATCATATATACAAGAGTAGAGAGAGGAGTGGAATGAACTCGCATGTCCCCACCACTCAGTTTCAACAATTATCCATCTTGGCCAATCTTGTTTGGCTGCCCATGTCTCCTCCCACTCCCGGGCTTGGATTACTTTGATGTGAACCCAAGACATCCTAGCATTTCATCTCTAGGTATTTCAGTATGGATCTCTAAAAGACTCCCCCCTTTTTTTTTTTTTACTTTTTTTTTATTCTTATGTTAATCCCCATACATTACATCATTAGTTTTAGATGAAGTGTTCCATGATTCATTGTTTGTGCACAACACCCAGTGCTCCATGCAGAACGTGCCCTCCTCAGTACCCACCACCAGGCTAACCCATCCTCCCACCCCCCTCCCCTCTAGAACCCCGTTTGTTTTTCAGAGTCCACTGTGTCTCATGGTTCGTCTACCCCTCCGATTTCCCCCGCTTCACTCTTCCCCTCCCGCTACCTTCTTCTTCTTCTTTTTTTTTCTTAACATATATTGCATTATTTGTTTCAGAGGTACAGATCTGAGATTCAACAGTCTTGCACAATTCACAGCGCTTACCAGAGCACATACCCTCCCCAGTGTCTATCACCCAGTCACCCCATCCCTCCCACCCCACCCCCCACTCCAACAACACTCAGTTTGATTCCTGCGATTAAGAATTCCTCATATCAGTGAGGTCATATGATACATGTCTTTCTCTTTTTGACTTATTTCACTCAACATAATACCCTCCAGTTCCATCCACGTCGTTGCAAATGGCAAGATCTCATTCCTTTTGATGGCTGCATAATATTCCATTGTATATATATACCACATTAAAAGACTCCCTTTTAAAAACAACCAGTACTCATTCCAGCCACACATAGATGGAAAAAATAACCAAAGTACCACTGTCATGTCTGCCCCCTCCCCAAAGTCAACAAGACCATTGTCTTTTGAAGAGGCTTTTCGAAGTTCAGTGGAGGGAAATAATGAAAAGGAGAATATAGAAACAAATTGCTCTCCATAAAAGATGCTCATAGTGGAAGGAAGTTTTGTCTCTGCTCTTGGTTCTCATCCCTACATCGAAGAGTTGGGACCCAGATAGAGTTGGAACAGGAATATCTCAGGATTGTGTGTGTGTGTGGGAGGTTCTGGCAGAGCTCTGGAAGGCCAACTTGCTGAGGTGGGGTCAAGAGAGGGCCAGGGTGATTGGGGTCCAGTCATTTGCTGACCATGTGACCTTGGGCAGGTCATTCAACCTCCCAGAGTTATGCGTTCATCACCAGCAAAATGGCTCGCCATCTCTGTCCTTACCTCAAGATCTGCCAGCCTTCTGGGTGATTCTGCATGTCCCCTTGGGCAACCCAGCCAACACCAGGGTCTTAGAGTTACAACAGTTTTGCACCTAGATAGATCAAGTCCAATAATTCTTGCCCCCACTCTGCCTCAGATGCCCACATCCATGACCACAACCTTGATATTGTCACTAGGAAGCTGCTCCACCTCTCAGAGCTGAAACTGCAATGTCTGTCACCATTCATTCCTTGTGTTACTCCATCATCTTACCAAGACCTCCAGTCCTGTCAGCCCCTCCACTTCTCCCAGTTTATTGGCCCTCTTATTGGCCCCCTTTCCTTCCTTATCCAAGCTAGACTCCAGAGCTCATCCCCTTAACTCCATGCTGGTCAAATCATCAATCCTTTGCTCCCTTGCTCTCCCCCACACTGTCAGACCCCCAGCTTCCACTCCATCCAGCCCCCTGTCCTGACCACTCTGTACCCAGCCTGCTCGGCGGCTCGCTGGGGGACTGGCTTCCAGCGTTCCCCCTGGTGTGGGGTCCTTCTCTTCACCTCCTTTTGAAGTCCTCTCTGTATTCGAGGTCCCTCCCCAGTGGTCTGTTGATCAAGTGGCTCGCAAAAACAAAGATGAAGACAAAAACAAGTCATTTGCTGGTTTCCATGATGTAAATACTCTCACCGTGCGTCCCATTTTCATGGCTATGTTTAATAGCCCCACACACAGAATTCCTGAAAGCTTCACAACTAGCTTCCTCTTTCGTAAGCCAACATGCATTTCCAGCCAATGATTCCCCTCTTCCTTTACAGAGTGAAGAGAGGCCAGCAGGTGAGAACTCACTCCACTTCTTGGCCCTCTGAGGAGAGGTCTGCCTTTACCAATTCTGCTGTCCCCCTCCCACTCCTTCAAGCACTGCTTCTACCCCCCCACCCCCCCCCCCCCACACACACTGCTGGGTTCCCAGACTGTCCTCTCCTCAGCTCTACTGTCCTTCAGGCTGTCAGTGTGGTTGTTTCTTCAAAGAACAGAAACAACAACAAGAAACATTCTGTAGACAATGTGATCTGATCTCCCTTCCTTCACAGCCAAGCTTCCCAGGATCCCAGTTTCTACCTTTGGACCTCTCTTTCCCTCTTGTCCCACGGCATCTAGACTCTGCTTTGCCTTCACTACTCCGTGAACAATGCTGGGGTGGGATTTAGCAATGACTTTCTCATTGCTCTGTCTTTCCATCCTTATCTCGCTAGACTTCCCTGCTGCTTTAGCCCATGCTGACCGCCTCATCCTCAGTGAAGCTCTTTGCTTCGCTTCGTTTTGGGGGCAGTAGCCTTCTTCCTGAGCATCAGGGTTCTCCAAGGTTCCAGCCAACTCTGATGCCCTCTAGGCATCTCGGGGCCACCAACACTGAAACCTGAGCTCAGAACCAGGGCCCTGAGACTTCTGGTGTGAGGACTGGCTGGTGCCAGAAGAACCAAGGAGGAACCAATGTTGGGGAGAAAAGTGTTGAACCAAGAGCCGAACAGGATGAACCTCAGGCTTTCCACTTACTCACTGTGTGACGCTGGACATAGCATTTCATCCCTCTGTGCATCAACTGGGGATCTTAAATAGGTGGTTGTAAAGGTTGATTGAGTTCACACATGTGTTTAGCGTACTATGTGGTACACAATAACTACTCATCCAATGTCCGATATTACTAACTAGTCACCAACGTCAATGCGATGGCTAAAATATCTCCTCCTCCTCCATCCACTACTCCTACTGCACTGCCTTGCCTCATAACTTCTTACACTGACTACTGCAATAACTCCCTGCCTTCACAGACAAATCCCTCCAATCCATTCTCTGTATGTAAAAGAATTCGTATATGACCATGTGACTCTTCTGTTGAAATAAACCCCCAAATAAGGTTTGTTTATTGGGGCAGCCGGCTTTGTGTCCATGCTCACTCTCCTCCCGTCCGCCCTGTACTTTCCAGCCACCCCAACCCCCCTGAGGGTTTGGGCACAGAACCGTGCCATTTTATGCCTTTCCCTCTTTGCACATGCCATTCTGTCCGGCGGGAACACTTCCCCCCTTCCTTACCTTACAGAGTTCAGGCAGCACCTCCTTGAAGAAGCCCACCTGGCTATGGAGGTGACCAGGGCCATATAGAGACAAGCGAGTGACTGGGGCAGCCCCATCCTCACGCCCTGATCCACACTCAGCCTCCCTTTGCTTCTATTTGTGACTGTTTTCAGGACCCACCTCGTGGAGCCCAGTGCTTTGCAGGGGTCTCTAGTGTATAGGAAATGGTGACAAGGCTTGTTTTCCCACAGCTGCTGAGCCCTTTGTGCCCTCCCGTGGAGACCCGGCCTGGAACGCAGGGTGTGACAGACACATGGCTGTCCACGACCGTTTAGACGTCATAGAGGAGGTAATCAGGGTGACTTGGGAGGACACGCAGTTTCAGGACCACCTGCCAGGCTGGTAGCTTTCTAGGGCTCAGGAGAAGCTTGCTTTGGAAAATGGGGGGAAATCCAGGCCAATCCTGCTCCCTGGCCCCCGTGTAAAACATGTCCCTGCCCTGCCAGGGCTGTAAAGCTCACCAGCCCTCAACAGACTCTGCCTCTGCAGGGATCTTGCTTCCATCCAGCTCGAGATCTCCACGTCATTACACACCGAGACGGTGGACATTCAGTCACTGGGTTTTGTTACACAGCCATGGTTTGTAACACTGGGGTCTGTAAAGATTTACACTTTACTTTCACAAACTTTTAACTGAAATTTAGCATTCCCATTCATTATAAGTAGACAACAAACCATGTAGTATTACCAGTACTGTGACTTTGTTCTCAATAGAAATCACAGATAATTTCATCCCATTATAGTTGTTGTGAATATATCAACGTATCATTCATCCTAATCAGCATGTCAAAATTACAGTAGTTGTTAGACCTGATGTTAGATCATGTTATTTAATGAGTTAATTAATACATACATTTTTACATCAAAGATTTAATATTTAGTACTTGAATAAGGTTTTAACGCAGTTGGGGTCCATGGAAATCCTATATGCTTAATTTTTTTTCGGTTAAAGTGTGTTTCTGAGAAGGGGTCTGTAGGTTTCACCAGACTGCTAAAGGGGTTCATTCAGGAAGAAGTTAGGAACGCGGACGCGGACTAAAGAACGTTTCAAAATCCCAAACCTGTCATTTGGCAGAGTGGCCACCAGGGGGCGGGGCGACAAAAAGAATGTGGGCTCCCAGTGCAGTCCGGAAAGGGACAAAGGAATCCCAGGGTTGCTCCGCGCCTGGCTGTGTGACTGAGGGAGTGCGTCGCTTCGTGCCAGAGCCAGGAGCGGCCTTAGAGAGTGAAGCGCTCGGATTCTGTCATCTGGGGACCTGAGAGGCCGCACAAATTCAGAACGGGCACTCAGTTCTCTCCCTGCTGCGCCCACTGGGCTGCCAGGTGTCCCTTAGGATGTGGCTCTTGAAGCAAGACATGGCACCACTCTCGTGCCCTACTCCTCCTGTCCCTCGCTCCCCCCACGCCCCGCTCCCGTCTCTCTTGTTCTAGACGGTGGAGAAGACAGTGGAGCACCTGGAGGCAGAAGTGAAAGGCTTGCTGGCTCAGCTGGAGGAACTGGCCTGGAACCTTCCCCCCGGGCCCTGGGTCCCCGCCCCCGACCTCCTCGGAGACGGTGAGCGGCTCGCGCAGCGGAGGGGACAGCTCGGGCTGGGGATGGCTGCCCACCACCGCACAGGTGTGGCCTGGACAAGCCGGAGAGGCCTCGGCTCCTCCAGGGGCCGAGTGGGGAGGCGTCCCCCAGCTCACCCAGCGAGTTCTGCGCCCCCACCCCCGCCTGGGGGCGCTGCAGCCCGGCATCTGGTCAGGGCTTCTGGAAGGGCTGGTGCAGTTCCCGTGGGTCTGGCCTAGCACTGCCCGGGACGCAGAGCCGCCGCCGCCTCCTCTGGCCGTGTGCCCGCCTCAGAGCTCCGGGGCTCCTCTCGGGTCCCTTGCAGGGAACCCGTCCTGCGCCACCACAGAGCCCTCTGATGGGGCGTCGGAGGGGGTTGCCCCCTGCGCCCTCCCTGTGCCCTGTGTTCCCTGGCATAGGAGTTCCGGGCTCGGGGAGGGGCGTGCAGCACTCCCGAGCTGCCCCCTCTCTTTCAGATCGCTTTGGAGCCCCGGAGCCTGAGCTGCCCAGCACCTGGAAGTGACCCACTTGTGGGACAGCTCTCCTCCGAGGACACAGCCGTGCCTCTGGGCCCGCCTTCCTCAGCTTGGTGCAAAATAAAAGCTGCTCCCCTGGCCCCCCGTGTCTGCTGGCAGTGACCCCTCTGGCCACAGCCCCTTCTCCATCTACTCCCAGGCCCTGAGGCCCAGGTCCTCCTGCAGGCGCAGACGGGGAGACCTCAGGCGGCCTGTGGGGCTCCCTCCCTATTTATGGGGGCAGACAGGGCGGGAGTGGGCTCAGAGCTGAGGCACCGGAGGCCCAGGTTAAGGTGACACAGCGCAAGGGCCCTCCGAGTAGCCTCCCCACTCAAAATGTGGCCACAGATGAGCAGCAGTAGCGTCACCTGGGAGCCTGGCAGGAATCCAGAATTTGGGGCGCAACCCAGAGATCCCGCATCAGAATCTACATTTCGGTGAGATCCCCAGGGGATATGTGTGCAAATTTGTGTGCAGTTTTTAAAAGTATTCTATTGAGGTAAAATTCACACAACATAAATCTCAGATTTTTAATCATTTTAAACTGCACAAATTCAGTGGCTTCACATAGTTGTACGCTAATTCCAGAACATTTTCATCACCCCCCAAAGAAACCCTGTACCTATAAGCAGTCACTTCCCATTCCCCTCCCACCACCCCTTGGAAACCACTAATATTTCTATCTCTATGGACTCGCCTATTCTGGACATTTCATATAAATGGAATCATTCAATACGTAGCCTTTGTGTCAAATTTTTTTCCCACTGAGCACAATGTTTTCAGGTTTCATCCATATTGCAGACTGTATCAGTACTCCATTCCCTTTTATAGCCGAGTAATATTCTATTGGATGGATATGCCACATTTTACTCATGCATCAACTGATGGACATTTGGATTGTTTGCACTTTCTGGCTATTATGAATAATGCTATAAATGCTATGAATATTTAGGTACAAGTTTTTGTGTAGACACGTTTTCATTTCTCTTGGGTCTCTAACTAGGGATGGAATTGCTGAGTCTAATAGTGATTCTACGTTTAAGTTTCTAAAGAACCATCAAACTGTGTTTGCACAGCACTATACCATTTTACACTCCCACTAACACTGTGTACGTAAGGGTTTTAGTTTTTCCACATCTTCACCATCTGTCCTTCTGATTATAGCCATCATACTAGGTGTGAAGTGGTAACTCATTGTGGTTTTAAGTTGCATTTGCCTGATGATGATGAGCATCTTGCGTTTCTTGGCCATTTGTCTTTTTCGGAGAAAGGTCTATTCAAGTCCTTTGCCCATTTTTTTTTTTTTAAAGATTTTATTTATCAGAGAGAGAGAGAGAGAGCATGAGCAGGGGGGAGGGGAGAGGAAGAAGCAGGCTCCCACTGAGCAAGGAGCCCGATGTGGGACTCCATCCCAGAACTCTGGGATCATGACCTGAGCCAATGGCAGACACTTAACCGACTGAGCCACCCAGGCATCCCTCCTTTGCCCATTTTTAAAGTTGTGTTGTCTTTCTGTTGTTGAGTGGTAAGAGTTCTATATGTATTGTGGATACTAGGCTTTTATCAGATATACGATTTACAAATATTTTCTCCCATTCTGTAGGTTGTCTTTTTACTTTCTTGTACCTTGAAATACAATAGTTTTAATTTTGATGAAGCCCAATTTATCTATTTTGTTGTTGTTGCTTATGCTTTTGGTGTCATATCTAAGAATCCATTGCCAAATCCAAGGTCATGAATATTTATTCCTGTTTTCTTCTAAGATTTTTATAGCATTAGCTGTTTTATTTAGTTCTCTGATCTATTTTGAATTACCTTTTGTATATGGTGTGAGGTGGGGATCCAACTTCATTCTTATGCTTGTGCATATTCAGTTGTTCCTGCATTATTTGTTGAAGAGAATATTCCTTCCCCATCAAATGGTTCTGGCACCCTTGTCAAAAATCAATTAAGCACAGATGTTTAGGTTTCTCAATTCTGTCCCATCCATGTGTCTATCTTTATGCCAGTATCACATTGTTTGAATTACTGTAGCTTTATATTGTAGCTTAAGTTTTGAAATTAAGAAGTGTGAGATCCCTGACTTTTTCCAACACTTTTTTTGTCTGTTTGGGACCAGGCCCTTGCAATTCCATATGCATTTTAGAATCAGCTTGTCCAAGTCTGCAGAAAGGTAGCTGGAATTTTTATAGGGATTAGATTGAATCTGTAGATCAATTTGCAGACTGTATGCCATGTCAACAATACTAAGTCTTCTAATCCATGAGCACAGGATGTTTTGTATTTTTTTTCAGTGTACAAGTCTTACACTAACTTAAATTTATCCTTAAATATTTTGTTCTTTTTGATATTATTATAAATAGGACCTTTTTTAAAAAAAATTTTACTTATTTGAGAAAGAAAGAGAGCACAAGCAGGGGCAAGGGGGGGAGGGGGAGGAGAAGCAGACTCCCCACTGAGCACGGAACCTGATGCGGGGCTCGATTCCAGGACCCTGAGATCCTGACCTGAGCCGAAGGCAGATGCTTAACCCATTGAGGACCCAGGTACCCTATAAATAGGACCTTAATTTCATTTTCAGATTGTTCACTGCTACTATATAGAAACACAGCTGCTCTTTGTATTTTGATCATATATCCTATATCCTGCAACTCTGCCCAATTCATTTATTAGCTCTACTAGTTTTAGTGTAGATATGATTTATAATTTTCTACATAAGATCATGTCATCTGTGAATAGAAGTTTTACTTATTTCTAATTTGTATGCTTTTTCCTTTTCTTGCCTAATTGCTTTGGCTAGAGCTTTCAAAACAATGTTGTTTGGTGTCGTCTTCAAATCATACAGGAAAAAAAAAAAAGAGCTACAAATCAAAAAATATATTAATAGTAATGTTTATGTTTACCTAAGCAGTTACCTTTACTAACATCCTTTCTTTCTTCATGTGGATTTGAGTTCCTGCTCAGTATCTTTCATTTCAGCTTGAAGGACTTTTAGTGTTTCTTATAAGGCAGGTCTACTAGCAGCAAACCATCTCCATTTTTGTTTATCCAGGAATGTTTTCATGTCTCCTTCATCTTTAAAGAATGTTTTGCCAGATGTAGGATTCTTGGTTGACATTTTTTTTTCTTTCAGCACAATGAATAGGTCATCCCACTGCCTTCTGTCCTGCATGGTTTCCGACAAAACCTTCTCACTGAGACTTTTTTTCTCAGGCGTTTGTCTGGTTGTTGCAGACTTTCCATTAGTTTTCAGAGTTTGGATAAAGTTGATTCTCACAGTTCTTGCCATCTTATTTGTTGCTTTTGTGTAGGAGGTACATTTTGGAGGTCCCTACTCCACTGTTTTTGCTGACTACACTCAAGTTTAAGAAGCTCTGATCTTGTCTTTTCATTTTACAAAGGGACAACAAAGGCCCAAAGAGGGGACTACTTCAGGGTCACAGAGCAAATCAGTGGCTGACCTGAGATCAGGACAGGATACCTGACTCCCAGATTGGTGCTTTCTGCTTCAGGACAATGTCAACTCTTACTGTAGGAAGGAACCAGGTTAGAGCGGGCACCAGTGTTGGGCCAAGGGGAGCTTTCCAAGGAGTGAGGGCTGAGGGTAGGAGTCCCTTGTAGAGCCGAGGGCTTCACTGACTGCATCTTTTACTGAGAAGGTCCCTGTAAGGGGCCAGGTAGAGGACTGAGTAATGATGTCCCTATCTCTTAAAGGAATACAGCCAGAGAGAGCTTTCAGGTTTGATGGGGTGAAAATTTAAGCTGTTATCTGCCTGGGGAAGATATCATATGTGATGATTTAGCTTGGTTTCTGTTTCCAAGTCTGACTCCACTTCCATCAGCCAGGGCAGGAAGGAACTGACAGCAGAAAAAAAGGGGCTAAGTGCTAAGCTAGAGCTGTAACTGCTTGCCAAAGCAAGAGGAGGGACATGGCATGGTCACCCAGCTGTTGCCCTGACCATGGGCGTTTGCAGAGGTTCGTCTTTCAAATCCCTCTTTCCAAAGCTGGGAATAGACTTGTCCCATCTTCCATCACCTGACTGAATTCCAAACACAGGCTGCCTCCACCTCACCTGCTGCCCTCTGTGTGAACGAACACCTTTATCTCAGTTCTGTCTCAGCTCAGGGGCATTTAGATCAGCATCAGAATGACAAGGCAAGCAGGATACAGAAGCAGTTTCCTGACCCCCAGGCCTGCTCAGCTCTGTGAGGTTGGGGCCCAGGGACCTGCATTTTAACAAGCTCCTCAGATGATCCTGATGCACACTAGGGTTTTCAGAACCACGACTTGAGGACCATTTCCCCATCCACAACGTAAGCACCCTTATACAGCCCAATATACAGCAAGGATGGTTTCTTTAATTTTGTACCCAAGGCAAGTGACTCGTTTGCCTCACCCTAGTCCCGGTCCTGCCCCTAACACAATGTTCCTTCCAATGCCCCACAGCTGCTGAGAATTCACTCAGGGCTCAATTCACCTGGTATCTCATCCTCTAGTAGTTCTTCTGGAAGTGATGTTAGATGTGTAGCAAGAACTGGTCTTGACTAACACCTCCAGGAAGCAAAACAACAACAGCAACAGCAACAACAACAACAACAAACACCACCCAGTGTAGTTCTCTCCCAGAACGAGATGACCTGTAATGTTGAAGGTCTCCCTCCCCGTCTTTTTTGTCTGGAGCATAATCAACAGAGTTAATAACCTCCCATTGACCTTGGAAGGCAGTAAATGCCTTTACCCCTGGAGAGAACCCAGCGAAAAGTTCATGCTGTCCTCCAGCCCATACTTACTATGAGTTGGGTCCCATGGGCATGACCAAGAGAGTAGCTTTGGGGACAGGAAGGTAGAGAGAAACTAGGACCCAGACCAGGGTGAACACAGATGGTCCCCAAGTGTGCGGACCAGGGGTCTCAAACTTAAAGGCCTACAGGGGCCAAATAGGTAACATGCAACAGGGAGTGGTAGGGCCTGTGGCAAAACAGAGCATGCTTAAAGGGGGCAGCTGCAACTTGGTTTCAGCAGCTCCTGGTCTGCAGGATTGCCAGAATTTAATTTTTCAAGAGAAGCCAGAATTCCAGATTTTTAAAAAATATGGAATCTCTCAGTACCTAAATGTTGGCAATAAATCAAATGCCTGAAAACTCTTTGAGGACCAAAGTAAACGCATGTACAGTCAGAAACTTCCTGATGGACACCAAGGTGCCTCTGGTGAGACAAGGAGGCAAAGGAATGTCACAGAACATCTCCAGTCTCCCTAGAGAGGGGCTGAATGTGGGCCCCGGCACAGCTCAGCAGTCTGCCGGGGTCCGCCCGGGTGTGTGGCAAGTTATCATGCCAATCAGTCCATTCCACCAGGCAGGGCCCACCTGGCACCCCAGAGCAAAGAGCCTGCCCTAGGGGAGCCCCAGCCAAGCATGCAGGGTCTTGTTCGAGAGGCTGCAGGCATGGAGGCAGGGGGACCTGAAGCGAAGAGCGGGGCCACCATCGATTCCAGTGCCCATGACAACTTCTCTGGCTCAGGCAGGTGGGTCTAGGTGGAGCAGGCTAGGGTCTCGCTCATGGCTGCCCCATGCCTGTTGGGCCATCCTCTCCTCTCTGTATGTCCAGGGGAGAGTGAGGGGGGGTATTCCCAGGCAGACATCTACTCTGGGGACAAGCCATTCCTTGGGGTCCCTGCCAGGGCCCAGCTGGCTTGATCTCCCACCTCAGTCCCTGAATTCTCTCCTTTCTAAACTCCCAACAAAGGAGGTCAGACCCCTGGCCAGCAAGGCAAGCTCCAGGCTTCTGGACAGAACAATGCTGTCTGGAAACTCTGCCCCTTCTGGACTCACCCTCTCCTACCCACCACCAGCCAAGGGGCCAAAGGCCCACCAGGACCACAGCCAGGAGCACCCTCTCAGACCAAAGGGTCCCTGGGGGGAGGCACCAGTCTTGTGCCTCTCTGGGTTGTCCCCACCCTCCTCTCCAGCATCCAGCCATGAGGCCTACCCCAGGAGTCATGCATATGCCCTCCTGCCCGTGCCTCTTCTTCAGGACCCGGATGAAGGACTGCACTCTTCCTACCTCATCCTTGGTGGACTATATACCACGCCCGCATCTGAGCAAAATCCTCACACCTCTTTAGCATCTGGGTCCCGAGCATGGATTTCAGGAACCTCCCTTCTCATTCCTTACAACCGGGCTACCGTAAATGACCTATGCTCAGAGTTTCCTGAGCGTAAGTTTCTACTTAAAGTCACATAAATTTTCACTGGATATTAAGGCCAGAACCCTGAGCTACAGGCAGGATCATGAGGCAAAAGAAAACAAACTGGCACCAGGGAAACATTTCCAAAATGTTCCAGAGCTGGCTGACTTTAATTTAGAAAGTTTTTGGCTATTGACATTCAGGTTTAAGGCACATTCCAAGTTACAAGAAACCCTGTCACTGGCAGGGAGCTGACTTTGTTCTCATGGTTTTGCATGGAAGAAGGAACAGATGACTTTCTGGCCTTTTCCTTCTTCTTTTTTCTTTCCTAAGAAAACTCTAAGGAGTGAAGTGAGTTTGGCAATAACAAAGCTGAGGACACATTCTCACCAGACGCTAAGATTACTGTTAAAGGTCTTCCCTTTTACTCCTTACTGAGAACACGGCGCTCCCCCGCCAACCTCTCACCCAAAATGTGTATGCAGCAAAGACTTGTATGCATCTGTCTGGCAAGGACTATCAAAAAAAGGTGTCTCCAAATAAAGATATAAAATTACATGACTAATAGGAAGCCAACAGTCTCAGCCACAAGCCAAAGGGACTGACTGCATGAGTCAAGGAATAAAACATCTACTTTAGCAGCAAGCGGCCATGAGGGCTGGCGGGGGGGATAGGCACCCTGAGAGAGGGACCCAGGTCCTACAGCACGAGCACTATGTGCGGAGCAGGAGAGGAGGGCGGAGGTGGAGGATGGGCCAAGGCTCTACTGACGGACGGGCTGCACTGGGACACCTGGGGGGCTCTTCTGTGGATTTGTTAGAAACAGATGGACATTCTTTTGACCTTTTCCTGGCATCGCTGTTGCTGGCAGGTGGACAGAAGTGTGAGCCACCAGTCACAGCTCAGTCGTTGCCACCACAGATCTTCAGCAGAATCTTCTGATAATCCCCCGAAGTGTCTCCCTGGTCACAGAAACAAGGAAAACATCAGTGAAGGGAGCCGTGGCCAGTTGTGGCCTCCTAACCTCCTGATTTTCCAAGGGGGGCACTCCCCACCACGCTGGCCCCAGGGTCGGGGAGGCCCACGCACACGGCGTCACGGCGCCCCTAACTCAGCGCGGGGCGTGCAGTTCAGCCTCCCCAAGCCCTTGCTGAAAAGAAGACAGCTGCACTCACCCCAATGATCAAAGCCAGAATTTGAAAAATAAATAAACATGCAAAATTTAAAACAGCCCTCCAAGCCCCGAACTCAGGGCTAACTCGTGGTGGTCTTTTCTCAGTGCGTCTTCATTGTGCTGGACTGAGGCTGCACGTGATGCCATACGACATGCGCTCTGGGGCGTAGTCTACTGTGACAGGAGCGTCCGTGCACGGCACTGTCATCATCTGGGCGTCCCAGCTCACCCCGACCTCTCCTCCTCCTGACTCTGTCACATCCCATCAGAAGTGCAGAGTGCACGTAGCTTCTTTTAAAATATACATATTTTAAATATTATTTTTTATTTACTTATTTTTTAAGAAAGCTCTATGCCCAACGTGGGGCTTGAACTCATGACTCCAAGATCAAGAGTCGCATGCCCTACCGACCGAGCCGGCCATGAGCCCGACGCTTAGCTAACATCTGACCATTTCCTCCCACCATGGCCGTCCCCGGGGGCAAGGCCTGTAGCTTCTTCCAGCAGCCCACGGGCCCACGGGCCCACGGAAGCCACTTCGTGAATAACTACAAATCCTCTGCGATGAACAGCAGCAGTTTTATAGCCAGAAAATGGAGATGAGCTGTTCTCCGTGAGAGGCCCAACATGAAATCTGAGGGAGCCAGAAATCAGAAGCTGGTTGTGGTGACTCCAGTTTCAAGGCTCACACAGGCTCAGAACCTAACAGAGGAATTCCTTCTGTCATGCCGGCCCCGGTGCACGGGGGCAAAAGCGAAGCTAGCGCTTCTGAGACACGCATGTGACACCGGGTGCCTGACAAGGACCGCCTCGCTCAAGACTTCCCGAACTCCTGGGGGGACTACTGTTACCCTGGTCTTGGGGATGATGGCACTGGGGTTCAGGGAGGGTAAGGAAGTTGCTCAAGGTCACACACAGTCAGCAAGTGAGAAGAGCCAGACTGGACTGCAGGCCGAATGACCCCAGAGCCCTGGCGCCCAGGTGCTTCCAGGGCTGTCTCTGCCATGCGGCCAGGTGACAGAAGGACTCATCACCTCGGGACGGGAGTCCTCACCAAAAGGTCACAGACTCACAGGGTGACCGGGTACCAAGGTGGGGAGGCCCTGTATTTTCTCTGAGGCTGGTGTTAGGACTCCCCCTCCCCTCCTTTACTGAGCAGCAGGGGTGGTGGGTGCTGGGGACGTAGGGTGGGGGGCGCCAGCAGGGTCAACACCCAGCCTGCCCTCAGGAGCTTCTAAGAGTCTGGGGGCAAATGGACAAACCAGGAGAAGTTGAGGAGAGCAAGTACGAAGCCCACAGGCAAGACGCCTGCGCACGGCAGGGGCCAAGGCGGCCAGAGTTCCGAGCAGGGAGGTACAGGGGACAAGGGGGTGGCCAGGGAGGCCCGCAGGAGGCAGCCTGCTCATCCCCCCCGAGGGCCGTACCGAGATGTCGTGGTACAGCGACTTGCCGTACAGCCGCTTATATTCCATTCTGATGTCCAGGAGGTCGATCTCACTGCGAGACACCATGATGCGAATCAGAGTCCGGTCCTTCGTTCCCACTCCCTGAAGAGAGTCCACCAAGGGCATGAGCAATGGGCCTCCTTACTGTCCCACCTTCCCGCCCATGGGCCCTCTGCCCTCTTGGCTGAGGGGTGGCTCTCCTTGCACCTTCTGCCCTGAGCAAGGGTGGGGTCACAGGTCAGGCTGAGACACCCACCCCCCATCCCCTGCCCAGATCCCTGCACGTGGGAGGCACATACCCTCATGGCCTTGTTGAGCCTTTCAGCAAAGAAGGCTGGAGTGTTCTTGAGACATTTCACTAGGAGAGAGAAACAGTGTGACTCCATCTGCAGAAAACTCTCAGTCCAAGGGGCCACGGAGAAGAGAACAAGTGTCCTTGTGAGAGGTCGCATGGGACACATCCACCTTCCTCTCCTCGTTCTCCTCCAAGCTCAATTATCTGTGATCCTGGCTCTGGCTCTTTGGAATAGAAACATGCCGGACCCCAACCTCGACCTCCTTCCGGGCAACAGTGTGGTGAAAGGAGCCATGTAGGTTAGAAATCTGGCTGCTCCAGTGCATGGGGCAACCTAGCGGCTGTGAGCCTCATGGAGGAAGGATGGCTGAGTGGCATGAGTGTCTCAAGGCCATGATCCCTGTGTCATGGGGACATGCAGGGAAATGGGGAGGACCCGCCATCTGCCCCGGCCAGAAGGCTCCAAGAAAAGCACAGTGTGGGATGCCTGGGTGGCTCAGTTGTTAAGCGTCTGCCTTCGGCTCAGGTCCTGATCACAGGGTCCTGGGATCGAGCCCCACATCGGGCTCCCTGCTCCACGGGAAGCCTGCTTCTCTCTCCCCTTCTCCCTGTGTGTGTGTGCTCTCTAGTTCTCACTCTCTCTCACATAAATAAATAAATAAGTCAGAAAGAAAGAAAAGAAAGAAAGGAAAGAAAGGAAAGAAGGAAAGAAAGAAAAAGAAAGAAAGAAAAGCACAGCTCAAGACGGGCAGACGGTGCCTTCCCCACAGGGTACGGAGAGGCTGTGAGGCCTGAGCAGGCGGGCGCCGTGGGGCGGGGCGGGCCCTGCTGCAGAGGGGGCGGGCCCTGCGAGAGGCGCCCCACGTAGCCGGGAGCGAAGCCAGCCTTCCTGAGCAAGGGCCTGTTCTGCTGTTGCAAGTAAAAATCTTTCCACATGTTTCCATCACACACATCTGACAAGTGCCTGCAGGGATGTATTTTTAGAGGAAACTTGGCAGGATGTGAGTCATCTTCCTCCGGGAGAGCAGCTGGTCGCTCTCCCACCAGTGCCCACACGGCAGCTCCCTGCCCCAGAGCTGCGCCTGAAATACAAACAGCACCCCGCCAGGGCGGTTGGAGGTACGGCTATGCCGTGCGCCGGGAAGCAGGCTGCTTTCCCACCATTTGGGCACAGGATTTAGCAATCCTGGATCATGTGCTCGCCACTAGCCCACAGCCAGAGAAGGGGGAGCAGCCCCGGGTGGGCCGGCGGCTGGGCGGGCCCGGGACGCCTACCCACGGCCAGCATGCCCTGCTCCAGGTCCCCGGACATCTCCCGGCAGATGCTCTTCTCGACGTCTCGGCCTGTCATCCGCTGATACTCGTTGAAAACTAGTGGAAAGAGAGAAGAGATAAATAACGAACTAAATTCTGTCCCCACAAAGTCATATGGTGACGTCCTAACCCCCAGTACACCCCAGAACGTAACCATATTTGGATGTACAGCCTTTAAAGAGGTGATTAAGTTAAAACGAGGCCCTTAGCGTGGGCCCTAATCCAATCTGACCAGTGGCCCTGTAAGAAGAGATCTGGACACACAAGGAAACACCAGGAATGCCCACACGGAGGAGAGAGCATTTTAGAACATGGCAAGAAGCTGGCCATCTGCAGGCCAAGGAGAGAGGCCTCAGAAGAAACCAACCCGCTGACACTTTGGTCTTGGACTTCCAGCCCCCAGGACGGTGAGAAAATGAGTATCTGTCACGTAAGTCACTCAGTCTGTGGTATTTTGCTGTGGCCGCCCGAGCAAATGAACACAGAGCCTTGCCAGAGCCTGCCTCTCCCCTCAGCTTGCGGTACCCCAGGCGGCCCCACTGACCGGGCCCACCCACCCTGCTGTCAAGTCAGGCAGGCTCTTCACCCCACGACATGCGTGCACCTCGCTCCCATCAGCTCATGGCTCACCCGAGTCATACCTTACTACCCCACCCAGCACCCCTCCACACACACTGACAGAATTTTCGCTCTCTTCTCAAATCCCTTCACTTCCGGTCCATGCCCACGTTCCTTCTCCATCATTTCATGTGTCTGTCTTGTCTCTCAGCGGGACGATGAGCTAACACCTGTCCGGCCCCACAGCCTACCCGAGGACACGCTGAGCACCCACGGCACTGGGACTCCAGGCTCCTAGAGAGGCAGGTGGCCCAGTGGAGACCCACGTGCCAACTCTAGCTCTGGCCTTAGTGAGTGCACAGAACAGGGGCCTGGGTGTTCACTCAGGCCCCACCGTGTTGCTAAGTGTGGCTGTCATTCTCAGTCCTACCCGGCCCCCCCCAGGGCCTTTGCACTTGGCAGCTCTGTCATGTTTTTAACTCAGATGTCATGACCTCAGCAAGGACCACCCCAAGCACCATCCCTGACCCCTGCACCACTCCCTATCCCTGTTGCCAACTTTATTGTCTGTCACTAAAGGATTTACCAGCTGGTACCGATTTCACTTAATTTTTGTTTACTGCCTGTCTCCCAGAACAAGAACGTGAGCCTCAGAACAGCAATGACTCCATAATCCTGTGCTCTGCTGCTTCCCCACGCCCACTCCGGGACCTGGCCCATGGCAGGAGCTTGTTTTATAGACTCTGAATGAATGAGTAAACAATGTACTTTTGTACACTGTATGATCAATTGTTACGCTGATTTTTGTATGCCACGCTTTGGAAAGCATCGGATCAGGTGCTCTTGAAGGCTCTCTCAGCTCTAATTTCCACATTCCAGTGTATAAAGACACCTGCCAGCAGGAGGCTGCCATTTCTCTCACCTCTTCCTTTGCTTTCCTCCAGAACCAGATGCATGCAGAAACACCGGAAACCCGCTGCTAAGATCTTTTATATCGCCACCAGGGGGCTCTTTTAAAGAAGAGTAAGCCCTATGGAGTGGGACTGCCAAGTGTTCCTGCTAGCTGTCTCCCCTTCGTACCTTGTCTGCCCTCATCTATCTGGCCCTAGGGAGGCCTGGGACCGCCTTACCTGCCACCAGGTGGGCCCGGCTCCGGGAGCACAGAATTGCGTTGAACTTGGACTCGTCTGTTCCCAGGCGGTTCTCCCCGGCTGCATATAGCTCCTGGGCAGAGGGGAAGACGGGCATGCAGTGCAAGCCTCACCCCGCAGCCTGGGCCCAGGTCACCTAGGACCAGTGCAGGCCCACTGGGGAAGGAAATGGGGGCGGGGCCCTGGCTGTGCTCCATGCACTGTGCAGAACTAGACACCATCCACTCGTCGTCTCACCGGGCAACAGAGGATTCTGAGGCAGGCTGGCGGGCGGGGGGCGGGGGCAGGGCACTCAGGACCAGGAGAACCAAGGCCAGCTGAGGCCGGGACAGGCAAGGGAGCAGCGTACAACAGGGACAACAGAACAAGGGCTGGGCTGGAGTCCTAGCTCTGCTGCCAACTTGCCACGGGGCTCCAGGCAGGCCACCGGCCCTCATGGAGCCTCACTTCCTCACCTCTGAAATGCGAAGGTCAGATGAGATGTGGGGTCACAAACCTGAAAGCCCAAAGGGATTAGCTGGGCAGCTTAAATGAGGGGAACAGGCCAGTTGTGAGGCCAGAGGGTGGTGGGGACAAAGGGTAAGCACGCAGAGGGGCGATCACTTCTCAGCACCTGCTGGGGACTTTAATAGAGGAGAACGAACCCACAGTTGCCAGAAATCCAGAGTTCTATATGAAATTCTCAATCTTTATAAGCAGTTTCCCTATCTGTAAGGGGGAACACTAAATATTATGGCAATAAATACTATGACAATGAACAGATTGCAATTTTGAGTGTGGGACTGTATGTGGCAGGCACTTTCCCTGTGTTTCCCTGTGTATACCATAATAATGTTTGCAAAAGGGCAGAATTTGCACTTCCCTGTTAAATTTTTGCAAGTTTGCACCCAAATATTTGCCAATTTGCAACCCCCCATGCCGGATGGCCCAGAAACACTCTCCAGGCCTCAGGTAGTGGCTCTGGGATCTCAAGGCACCGACGGCCAGGGGAGGAGGGCAGCCACCAGGGGCTCAGAGACCCCACAGGTCAAGGTGAGGCAGGAACAGATCCATAACTAAGAAGACACAGAAGTGGGCACAAAAAAACCTTGAAAGTGAGGCAGCTTCTGCCTCGGCCAGGGAATGGCCAGGCCTGTCTGACAGGAAAGTGGGAACAGGAAAATTCCCACTGCAGCAACAGAGCTGGGAGCCTGGGTGTGCCCAGCCCTGAGTGCAGAAATGGGAGTGCATGTCTCAAGCCAGGGGAGATGTTAAGGCAGACCCTGAAGGAGGACATCTGGGGTGCAGCCGGGATACATAGAACAAGCCAGGAGTCTGGGCCCTTATCCAGTCCCTGCCTCCAGGTTCCTCCAGGCACAAGGTCAGCCTCTCTGAGACCCGTTTCCACATCTGGAAAGGACATGGACCAGACCAGAGAGCAGCTGTCTTCCAGCCCTACAAAGAGGCCCCTCCACAGAGGTCCTCTTCCGCCTGACGGACAGCAGACAGAAGGGGATCGCTGGCAGCTCCTGGGGAGTGCCGGGCTGGGGGTGGCAGGGGCGACAAAGGGGGAGAGAGGCCTAGCCAGCTCCATCCCACTAGAAAGCTGCGGCTCTCTCCAGCCACAACTGCTGTGATCCGAGTTCATCCGTGGGAAACCCAAGCTCCTCTAGAGAGGTGCTCAAACGACCTGACGGACAGAGGGAATGGGAGAGAACTTCGCCGTCTGTCTACAGTCATGCCCGGCTGCAGAATTCCAAGGTTGCACAACTAATGTGACAGCTGGTTTCTAGGCTCCAACCTTCAAAAGTATTAACAGGCAAGTGGAGGGCGCCTGGGTGGCTCAGTTGGTTAAACGACTGCCTTCGGCTCAGGTCATGATCCTGGAGTCCTAGAATCGAGTCCCGCATCGGGCTCCCTGCTCAGCGGGGAGTCTGCTTCTCCCTCTGACCTTCCCCCCTCTCATGTGCTTTCTCTCATTCTCTCTCTCTCAAATAAATAAATAAAATCTTTAAAAAAAAAAACAAAACAGGCAAGTGGAAAGTCTGCCTGTCCGCAAACACAATGACATATGCAACCGACCACAGGAAGAGGACCAGGTCACATGAAATCCCACACCCATCATGACCTACCAACTCCTGTCATATTTGATTGTCTCCCAGGTTCGCGCCAAGGGCGGGATCAGAAGCCTACAGAGGCGGGGGGACACTCAAGGTCTCACGGGTGATAAGCAGCAGAGCCCACCCGAGACTCACAGCATCTGGAACCCGCTCCTTATCCATCGCTCTTTCCACCTCAGAGCTCCTCCCTCATGGAGCAAGAAGAAAGTGGGGGGCGCCCCCTGACTCTGGAAGCCCAGCTGGGGCACCTGGCCATCACACCCACCTGGGCGTCTCTCTGGACCAGTGTCATGTCCACATTGGTGCTTTCATCTCGGTTTCCCTGAAAGGAAGCAGGAGGTACGGTCAAGGCCGCTGCCTACAGTTGCGTACATCCCCCGTCCCTGTGCCCTTTCCACCTCTCTCTGCTCTGAGCCCCGAGCTCTGTTGTGGGAAAGGTACCTGAGACAGAGAGATGAGGAGCCGCTGGAAGTGCCCCGACGTGTCGCTTCGGATGGCCTCCTCCAGGGTCTTTTTGAATTCTGAAAGGGAGACACAGGGAAGGCCCACCCTGCAGCCACAGTCAGCAGCAGACACCAGCAAGAGAAGGGCCCAGGAGTCCTGGGTGCAACGAGACAGGTGGTCCACACGGCCCTCCAGGGTCACGGGGCTGTGACCTCCAGGCCGACCTGCCGTCTGTCAGGCTCGGCCCAAACCGCACCCTAGAGGCTCTCCCTCCTACCCCTCCCTTACCTCAGTCACCTGCCCTGAGTGCAAACAGCGGGCAGGGCTGGGTCTTGGATCAAAGCCCCACGTGTTGGCGGCGGGGCAGGGGATGAGGCGATAAGAAGTCCAGGAAGGTCTAAGAGGCCGTGGGAGAGGGTGTGGCCAAGGCCCAGCAAGCACAGGAGTCTGTGGAGGGTTGAGGGGCGGGCGCCAGCCTAACCTGTTTTGTAGGCTCTGCTTAATTCCCGGATGTGCTCGTTGCTGCGGGAGGCGAAGATCTCGATCAGGCAGGCTTCGTCAGTGCCAGCTCCCTAAGGTGGCAGAGAGCACAAACCACAAGCTTGTCACAGCTCCCTCTCCGGCACCCAGGGAAGAGAGCAGGGGCCTTGTGCCCCACGGCACCAGTCCCAACAGCAGCAGCCACCAGCACAGGCCCACGCCCCGCTGGGGCCGCCTGAGGCAGCCAAGCTCCCTGCCACCGCCCCAGGCCCCGAAAAGTCCCAGGTCATGACAGTGACATGGTGATGAACAGAGGTCACATAAAGGACCATGCTCATTCCCCCACCAGGAAACTGAGCGTCAGAGAGGTGTAGTGACTTGTCCAAGGCCACACAGTAAATGGTGGGTTGAGATGTGGACCCAGATCTGTTTTATTCCAAGCTCAGCTCATGAACGAGACAAGACACAACTGAAAAATGTGTATAAAGCAAGAGTAGACATGTGGACAGAGGACAGTCCTGGACTGGATTGTGGAGCATCTGAAGACATCTAGAAGAGGCGGCACCAACGAGGCCGAGAGAGAGAGAGAGAGAGAGAGAGAGAGAGAGAGGAGCACGTCAGGGGTGGGGAAAAGGCCGAGGACACAGGCAGCGGCCTGGCTGTTGGGCGGGCTTGAATCTGGGCCTGCTGCTTATTAGCTGTGTGACCTCGGGCGCCCTTCTTCACCTCTCTGTGCCTTAGGTTCCTTGCGCATCAAATGGGAGCACCGCTAACACCTACTACCTCCTGCAAAGTGCTGAGGGTTAAATGTTACGAACGTGAAGCACTTAGAACAGTGCCAGTCATGTGGGAAGCACGGCACAGGGGAGCTGTTTTCATGATGAGCACAACTGCAATTCCTCAGAGCTTGCAAAGAGCTTCTGCTAGCCACCGAGTTCAGTGTTCACCACAGGCCACAAGAAAGGGCGTCCGCAGTCCCATTTTACACTTGCTCAAGGACACATGGCTCGTCAGTGACAGGTGACCCCAGCCCCGTGTGGTTTCCCATACTCCACAACTGCCACCACCTCGTGAAGCCGGCTGGGGGCGGCAGCTGGGCCAGGCAGAGGCCTGGGGGCCGCTCCTGGGTGCTGTCCCCAGCTGCTTCCTGACCCCTCCCTAGAAGAAGGCGGGTCTGAGGATCTCAGCGGGGTCCTCTCCCCCCTCCAGGCTCCATACTGAATTCTCTGCCTCTCCTCTTGTGGGCAGGAAGAGTCATTGTGCCTATCAAGCCTCTGAAAAATGATAGATTCCTTCTGGAGCACCTGCTCAATTCACAAGGATGTCCCCCTTCTGTGGGAGCTGCCCCCTCCCCAACCATGGGATACCTGTTGTGGGTCTTGGGAGCCATGAGACTTTGGAATGCAGACAACACTCCCTTTGGTCACAAGTGACTTGACCAGGGGCGGAAAGTAAACCCCAAGTAGGCCAGAGTCTGCTCCTATTTGGAATTTGGACTAAGGGACAGTTGGTCTTTTCTGTGGCCGAATCTCTGAGAGGTAAATGGAGTGGAGTCAACAGGGATCCTCTGCCCCCGGCAGATGAAGACTGAAGGGGGCACTTGGGAAGCAGCAGAGACAAGAGAAATCCTGCCTGGGTCCCTGCCCTTCCTCAAGCCGGGCAGCTCACCTTTACCCTCATAACCAAATCTGCACCTGTTTCCCTTAAACCCCTCAAGAGTGTTTCTGTCATTTGCTCACACAGAGTCCTAAATGAAGGAGGATGATACCACCCGAGGCCTCTGCCCCGTTCCTACCATCGTGTCACCACCAGCTCTACCACCCCGCTGCCACCATGCTGTTAAGATGGACTCAGATGCCCCCGATGATGAATGACACCTGTTTTGCCTCTTGGGGAGTCACCAGAAGTCACCCTTTCTACAGCACTTGGACTCCAACCCGAGAGGATCCAGGAACCACACTGACAACAGCAGCTAATGAACGGATTCAGCCCCACTGTGCAGTCCAGGCCTTTCCCTGGCCTGTGTGTCCATGTGAGCAAAGGAACACACACACACACACACAAACATGTACACACCTTGATGGCTTCCTTTATTTCATAAACATCGAAGAGGACCGGGGTCTTCATGAGAGCCAAGATTGTCTTCTCAAAGTTTCCTGACAGTTCAGATTTCAGATCTTTGATCAAATCCTGATCGAATATTCAAAGAGACAAACAAACCTATTTTGAGAATGCACACGAGGTGACTAATAGGGACAACATCCCAGATCTGAGGACCAGCAGCATCTGCATCAGCCAGGGCCTGGCAGAAAAGCCAAATCTCAGCCAGCCCAGACCTGCAGAGCTGGAGCTTGCAATTCAATCAGCTGCCCAGGGGACCCACATTCAAGCTGGAGAAGCACTGGGCCAGAAAACCAGTCTATTCAACTTACCCAGTGTTTACCTAAGATTCAAAAGCCCAGAACTTCAAAATACATCCCCATGCATTTGTGCAGAACTGCAAGCCTTTTCCTTCAAAGCTCCTCTCCCAGCTACACCTCCTAGGGTGGTCGTGAAGAGGGCAGGGATTAGCAGCCTGGGTCCCCAGGAGGAAAAACCGGCCCAGTGGGAGCTAAAGGGAAATAACCTGTCCATGGTCTCTGTGAGTCATGGCAGAGCCAGGGCTAGAACCCAGACCTCTGGGTGCCTCTCATCAAACCTCAGTGCCCTGCGGACTTTTGGAGTTCCCCCTCGCAGCATCCTTCTGTTCTAGAAGATGCCATCAGCTGAGAGGTCACTGCTGGGTGGGCAGCAGAAAATGCCCTAATAGGCCTTACTGCCCACCCAGGAGATCTAGGCTCACCTGGCACCAAAGAAAAGCAGGGGTGAGTGGGGCTGTGCTAGAGGCTATGCCTCAGTTCAGTGGGGACCAGGCCTCCCTTCCCTGCCACCCTCCCCCACTCACCTTCCCATAAGCAGTCTTGAAGGACAGGAGGATCTGCTGCCGCTGCTTGTTGGAGCGACTCCCCAGGCAGTTGATGATGGCCTGCTCGTCGGTCCCTGGCGGAAGAAGAGGTGGATGTGGGCAGGGCTGGGGTCATGGGGATGCTCTGCACTGGAGACTTCCCTGGCCTGGGCTCTTCCATTCTCCTGGGCATCCCAATTGCACCCCCACATCTACCTCCTCTTCCACCACCACCACGGGGACCGGGTTCCCTCCTCCCAGCAACCCCGCACAGAGCTGGCGAGTCAGGGGGGCAGTTAGGACCCGAGCCACCCAGGCTTCCTCACCAAAGCCTTTCATAGCTTTCCGCAGGACCTCGGCATCTCGCAAGGGGTCAAAACCAGGAGCATCTGTGATGGTGCCTCGGTTTCCAAACTGCTCGGACAAACAGACTCACGTAAGATGCTGTATCCCCCAAATGCAAGACTTCCCCGCCCCAGACTCTGAAAGTGACCTTTTTTACTACAAGTTGGGGTACCGGAAGGAGCCCGTAATCAGTAACTGAGTGAGCCTACTGTGATCATTAGATATCCTCATGTCCTGGTGCTGAGGCTTCTGCCTGGCTCCCGTGGCTAGAAGCCCGTCTCTAGCTGAGTCCTGACACTAAAAATCCGCCCTATGCCCAGGTCCTCCAGGACGGGGCCTGGGTTCCTGATGGGGGGGCAGCCCTGGGAAGCTCACTGCCATAGCACACGTGAGCACGTATTAGGGCCCTCCTGAAAGGGTCTGGGTAGTCCATGGAGCACCTCGGTGCAAACGAGAGAAAGACGTTCCCTGCAGAAATGCCGGTGTCCGGCCCTTACCATGGTACACACCGCCTCCCTACTTCCCGGACTCTGCTTTTCCTAGCACTGTTCTCTAGGCTCTCAGACCTGCTTGCCGGCCGGATCCCTTCCTGACACTGACAGCTGCACCACCCAGCAAACAAATCTTCCTTCCTAAGTGGTCTCCTGGTGGCTTACCTTCTGGGGCTGGTGCACCACCGGTTTTAACAGGGTTAAGAAGAGAAGCGCGGAGAAGGGATGAAGGGGAAGGCAGAGGGAAGATGGAGACTAGGGCAGGGGTAGGGGAGTGTGGGGGCAGGGAGGAGAGGGACCCTCCGTCTAATAATAGTAGTCAAGCACATACCACCAGCCCTGTGCTTGGCTGGTTTGGCCACGTAACCATGACAATGAATTCTAGGCACTGCAAACACGAAATGCTCTCCAAAATGAGCCAAGAGCAGCCCCGGAGGAACTGCCAACAATCTTCCCTAGCCAAAGGAGGTTTTAAGAACCCTCTAAGACCAGCCTGAGAGGCACCTCGGGGGACTGAAGACTAAGCCCTGTTGGGCACAAGGCTTGAGGCTAGGGGCCCAGACCGTTCCTACAAAGCACAGAGCCCAGGCAGTAAATGACACAGGAGGAATGATGAGTACCCTGGGATGTTCAGATCCAACTCGCACACAGAACATCTAACCAAGCTGCGAGAAACAGGGCAGCTCCCCAAGGTCTTTAAGAATAGAAACTGGGGGGGGGGGGGCACCTGGGTGGCTCAGTTGGTTAAGCGACTGCCTTCGGCTCAGGTCATGATCCTGGAGTCCCTGGATCGAGTACCGCATCGGGCTCCCTGCTCGGCAGGGAGCCTGCTTCTCCCTCTGACCCTCCCCCCTCTCATGTGCTCTCTCTCTCTCATTCTCTCTGTCTCAAATAAATAAATAAAATCTTTAAAAAAAAAAAAAAAGAATACAAACTGGGGGTGGGGAGTGTGAGAGAAAACAACACCGTTAAAACAAGAAGCTATAAATGGAGGACAGAGCCCTTCTCCATCCGCTGCACCCTCCCTGGCCTAGCTGGCAGAGGACACTGGGCCACGAGCCTCAGGCCTCTGGCACCCAAGCCTGGACAAAGGGCAACGGGACGGGCACTCACCTGGGCTGGAGGCACAGCAGGGGTGACGGTCCCAGACCCCAGGTATCCTGGGTAGCTTGGCACTGGCTGCTGCTGCCCAGGAGGTGGCATGGGCGTCTGCCCAGGGTAGGTCATTGGCGGCTGTCCGGGGTAGGGCCCCGGGGGCTGCTGGCCAGGGGGCGGCATGGGCTGGCCTGGCACAGGGGCCCCTGGGTAGGGCGGATATGAAGGCATCCCGGAGGGCGGGTTTCCTCCAGGGGGCGGATACATTCCATATGGCGGAACAGGCTGCTGGGCAGAAGGGGGCTGCCCAAAACCCCCAGGTGGAATGGGAGGGTAACCACCCCCGGGGGCCCCAGGGTACAGGTTTGGCACGTTGGCTCCTCCGAATGTCCCAGACATGTTGGACGCCTGAAAAGTCCACAAAGCAAGCATAAGATGAACGGCCCCCCGAGGAGGATGGCCACACCCTGTCCATCCATCCTTCCCTGGCCTGAGCCCGGCAGCGCTCAGAGCTCAGAGTCCGAGCACCCCTGGCTTCTCAGCGAGGTCCAGCCTGACCACCCAACTTGAAACTACTGTCCCCCATCCCCTCTACCTGTCCTCCTGAGCCCTTTATCTGCTCTTATTTACTCTAACACCACACAGTTTACTTATGGTGACCGTCTGTCATCCCAGGAGCTTCAGGACTGAGATTTCTATGTGTTGTATTCACATAACCCCGGTGCCTAGAACAAGCCTGGCACAAATGAGACTGCGCATGGCTGCATGGTTGACACTGAGCAAGCATTTGCTTCTAGATTATAAAATATATTCTTCTACAAACCAATTAACAAGTGAAAGTAGCATGTCTGCCTATGCTACCAGGCACCCGCAGCCAGGCCGGGGCTGAACAGTCACCCACACGTACACCGCACACGCACATGCACATGCACGCGCACATACGTTCACCTCCCTCCCGGCCCTACGCTGCGCTCACACAAAAGGCGCTCAATACATATTGTATGAAGGCACCGCCCCCATCCAATTCAGAGCTGAAAGGGACCTGAGAGAGACCGGGCAACCCAATGCATGCCCCTTCCCTCCATTTCACAGATGGGAAATCGAGATGCAGAGGACAGTGAGCGGAGAGAGCCCCAGCGAAAACCCTTCGCTCGAAGACACAGCTCAATACTCGGTGTCCACAGGTAGGCACACACACACGACACCTGTGAAGCCACTCAAGCCAGCAGCCTTTGTCCGTCTGGCCATGCAGGTGTGACCCCCAGGGGCAGCCCCAGCAGGAGGGCTGGACTCACCATTCCCGAGAGGTAGTCCTGGTTGAACTGCCCTGCGTAGTTGGCCATGTTATCCAGCCCGATGGGGGGCATGTTGGGCGGGGGGTAGCCAGCACCTCCCCAGGCACCGCCACCTGAAAGCAACACTAAGCCCTTTAGTGGCCTGCCGGCACTCCCCACAGGGAAAGGCAGAGCATCAACCTCTCAGGCGGTCAGGAGGGGAGGCCAAAGCAGGGCCTGGCGGACAGCACTCCAGACCCCACAGAAACACTCAGGCAAGAAAGCTGAACCCAATCCCGCTGCCGGAGGAAGAGAAAAGAGGGAACTTCCCCCTCCTTCCAGGCAGGAAGGTGGGGATCAGCAAACCCTCCCAAGAGTGTTTGGGATTAAGGAGGTAGGAGGGCCAAGGACCAAGGACAGAACTGCCCTCCTGGGTTCACCATCATGGAAAGGAAACACAGACATAAAAATAGATGATTCGGGGTCACTGTGCTCAGCCCATGACAGCCGTGAGCTCAGAGAGCACTGAGAACCCACAGTGAGGGGAAAGCATGGCAGGGAAGGGTGGGTGTCCTGCCGATTGGGTTATTTGCAGTGACAAGTCTGTGAAGGGAGGGAGAGCAAGGTGGAAGGAGATAGGGCTGGGTCTTGCAACACAGACACCCATCCCTACAAGAGGGGGCAGTTGGGAAGAGCGGTAAAAAGCCCCAGCTCTGAACCCAGAGGGACCAGGTGTGTGCCCTGGGGTGGGGCCCTCAGCCCCTCTAGTTCAACTTCCTCAGCCGACACGTGGGGATGATGATTAGCTTGCCTCAAACTTCCTGGATGAGGACGAAGACCTAAAGCCTGTGCAAGGGCTCCCAGGCCGCGGCCAGCACTGGGACAAGGGGCTCCCAGGCCACAGCCAGCATCATCATGTGGGCCGCTGGCCTGTTAGGTGCCTTTCTGACCAGGGCAGTTAGCAGGCCCTGAGGGCCTCGAGTTTAGCTTTTCCAATCCAGGGCTCCGGGCCACTGAGGACAGCGTGCTCAGAGGAGCTCAGAAAGGGTAAGTGACTTGCAGATCAGGAATCCCCAGCCTGCTCCCTCTCTGCTGCTCCGTGTGGTGGAGGTGGTGGTGGTAGGACACAATGGCAGCATCCCTACCGGGCAGAAGACTAACCATGAGGCCGGCACTGGCACACCTGGGCTGGGCCTCGTTCGGTGGGAAACGGCCCCGCTCAACCCGATACGCCACGTGACGGTGGCCGAGCCACCTCCCTGCTCCCAATCTGTTCTCCGCCTGTTGAATGGCAGGGTGGGCACAGATGGCCTGCAGGGTCATGGGTGCTCAGACTCAAGGACCTCTGCTCTGGGGAAGTGAACGTGCCTGCTGGCCCTATGGGGCAAGGGGCAGCACGGCTTAGGCAACCTCGGGGTGACCAGCCTGGAATGATCCCCCCGTCTGCTCCCCTACCATGGAGACCCAGTCTCATTTCAGGAACCTGGGAAGGGCCAGGGCCAGTGGAGCTGATGTGTTTGTGAAGGGATGTGGTGTAGGTGGGGTTGGGTTCTGACGGCCTGGCCTCGGGTACAGGCCCAGTGCTGTCAGCCCACAGCTTCTGGAGCTGCAGCAGGGACATCTGACCCTTAGCGACTGCCCCCACTTCCTCTCCTGGCAGGGGGCCCTGCTGCTGAGTGGGGGGCAATTGTCACCGAACGGTGCTTTGGAGGACATGGAGCCAGGGGCTCTACTGGGCTATCTCACTAGTTTCAGGGACAACCCAGTGAAGGAGAGATACGGGGCACCACGTGCAAAGGAGAAAACAGAGTTCCAGAGAAAAGAAGGCATTTGCCTGCTGCTATCAGCTAATAAAGCAAGAAACTGGGTCCTGGCCTCGTCCTGGCTTTCCAGAAGGGCTTCAAATCCAGGCCTTTCTGGGGCCCTGGGTCCAGGGTTTTCTCCAGCCCCTCCCCATCCTGGCTGCGCCCTTAGGGTAGAGAGGAGATGACTGGAAAGCACTGTTACTCTCTCCCTGTCCGCACTTGGACATTGAGCTGAGAGAGCATTCCCTCCCCTGCCCGCCCCAGACATTCTTACCTGGTGCAGCTGGGGGGTAGCCGCCTGCGGGCGGGGGATAACCTGGGTAGCTCATGGTTCAATCTGAAAGGGAAGAGGAAAGCAAGCGTCCTCAGGCTCTGCCAGGAGCACCCACCGGCCTTGCTGAGCCCAGCAACTGCCACAGGCCAGGCGCCTGCAGGAGGAAGGCTGCATCAGGCCTGACTTGGGCCAACCCAATTTACCTTCCACCTGCTGGGCCCCCAGCTAGAAAGGGCGACCAGGGGCAAGCCCGCACCTGTGCCCACACACACCACGACAGGGCTCACCACGTGTGAGTGGCTACGTTTCCCCGCAAACCCCTTTCCCCAAGCTTCACTCCCACCTCTACTGACACGGGACGCTGAGCGTGTGGAGCTGTTCTCTAACCTCAGAGGCGAGCCGGCACTGCCTCGTTCTCAGGGGCTCGGGTCTATTTGTCTTTATTTTCCAGTGTCTTCATCACCATCCAGCCAGAGCCCCTGTCCCCTGTGCCCAGCCTACAGACCCCAAGCTATCCACGGTGGCCTCCAACATGGATCTGCCCCAAGCTACATTTTTCATTCTCCAACCTCTGGTTCATCAGGCATGGGAGCACGGCATGAAATCCTCACTGCTAGAGACAAGAGACCTCAGGAGGGCTCATGTGATCCAGGATCTGGAATGAGGGCAAGTGAGGCAGTTGGAGCTCAGAAAGGGTAAGTGACTTGCAGATCAGGAGTAGGGAAGGAGAAAGGCCTGGAACCCAGGGCTCTTGCCTGTTGGCCCTGGGTGGAACAGCTGCTCTCACAAAGTCCCTCTGTATACAGACCCCTCTGCCATGCCCCACCCACTTAAACTGCCCAGGAGGGACCCAGATTTGCTGCGACCCGAGCCACTCAGACTGTCGTGCAACCTACTTCCTCCTGCTCGCCAGTGGCTGCTGCAGTTGCAGAGGTGTCCAGGGACAGGTAAGGGTGTCAGGGGACCTGCAGGCCCCCTCCACCATCACACCTGCTGACCCCAGGTGACCTGCTCCCCCCTGCACATCGGGCCCCAACCTAGTTCTCAAACTGCAATATGTGCATCAGAACCTCCCCAAGGGCTTGTTAAACACATGTAGCTGAGCTCCACCGCAGAACCAGAATCTGCATTTCTAACTAATTCCCAGGTGATGCTGCTGGTGCAAGGATCCCACTTTGAGAACCACTGCTCTAGATGCCATCATTCACCTACAGGATTCTAGGGGCCCTTCAGAGCTACATTGGAGATCTGCGCATGGTGTTTGCAAGGAGGCTGAAGGGCTTCCTTAGGTGCCACCGGTCCCTACGGGGCCCACAGGGATGATGGGCGTGGGGATGTGTTTTGGTCAGTGCGTCCAGAGGTGACTGTAGGCAGAGCTGCGAAAGGCCATATGGTGGCCTAGTGACCTTGGAGAGAGCTAGGACTGGCCACCTGCGGCGTGGGCCGAAGACCCTTTCCCTTGCGCACCGCGGTGAGGCTGCTAAGGGGCCCCATGGTGGTGCCCTTGCTCTGACTCCTCTCCCTGTGGCTGGCTGAGCCATCAGCCCAAAGCCCTCCCGGGTCCTGCCCTCAGCCTGACCCTCCTGCCGGAATCCTCAGACCCTGCTGATGAGGAGAGCCTGGAAATCCGAATGATGGATGGGCCAGGAACCTTCTGCTGGAAGAAAGAGGAAGCGCCCTGCACGAGGCCAGCATGAGCGGCGGTCGTGTCCCTGACACCCTTCTCCTCTGGAGATCACTGTTAAGCAGAAGCTTTGGGCACCAAAGACCCCTCACTACCCTTCACCTCTCCTCCCAGAGGAATGAAGCCAAAAGGCCCCATCCATGGCCAGAGGGGGGGAAAAAACAAGCCAAAAGCTGGGTACTACCCTGTTCCATCATCAAAACTAATCTCAGCCAGACCAGAGATTTAAATATAAGACATAAAATTAAAGTTCTGCACAATAAGAAATAAGGAAAACAACAGAAAGACAAGAGAAATAACAAATTTAAGGAAAATGTTTTGTAATTAAAAAAAAAAAAAAAAAAAAAACCAACCCAGTGACCAGTAGAGAAACTCAAATGATATAAACAAGCAGTTATAGAAAAGGAACGGAAGGTTTTACCCACACTAAGATGCTAGAGTCGCCAATTACAAACCCAGAGATGTCAACATGTAAAATGACCCGCTCTGAACCAGAAACTCACCTTCTGGAAATTTATTTCCCGGGCACACTTATGCCTGTGTGAAGGGACAGGGACGTGGATTGTACTGGGGCATTCTGTGATAACAAACCTCTAACTATGCATCCGCAGCAGGCTGGTGAAGTGAATCTGAACAGATCCGTACAATGAGCACTCTGTAGCTATTTTTACAATTAGCCAGTTCTATATATGGGCATATGAAATGATCATCATTCTTGATCAAGGTATAAACTGTGTATTTACTAAGCTAACATTTTTTAAAAAGAAGCTGTAAACAGACGAACTTGGTGGGGTATGGGCGCGCGCGTGCGCACATGCACACACACACACACACAGACACACACCATCCCTGGAACGATAAACAAGAAACTCAGTGACACTGGTTGTCTTTGGAAGGGAAAACTGGGGATAGACATGAAGCTTACTATTTATATTTGCATTTTTTGGCCACATGTATGTACTGCCTGTTAAAAAAACAACTTTAAAAAAAGTCCATTCAGGTGGCGATTTCTTGAGCTCACTTGAGGCCAGGGCTGTTCTTCCAAGATTTGAATACCTCACACAGGCTCTATTCAGCTGCAGGCAGCCCGGCCTGGAACCTGGGGTTAGCACTACTGCATTTATTTATGCACCACGGGACTCAGACCCAGAGGGTCCACTCACGTTTCCCTGCCCCGGGCAGGACCACAGGGAAGCCTCAAGCTGCTCCCAGGGTGATGGCACGCATTCCCAGGAGGGCTTCGCAGACTGCCCAGCAGGAGTCGAAAGCTGTCCCTTGGCAGTGAGCCCCCTGGGTCTTCCCCTCCCCCCAAGAGACCAAATCCCCAGTCTGGCCCTCCCCGGAGAGCAGCCTCATCTCCCTACCACCTCCTCTGTGCAGTACTATTCCCTTCTCTGTCTCGGAGCTCTCTTCAGAACCCAAGGCCTCAGCTGTGGTCCCCTAAGAGCACAGGGCAGGGCCGGACCACCACCTCCCTCCTCCCCGCCTCCCTGGGTTGGGACACGGAGTGTTTTGGACAAGCAGCCCTGGTGCAGATCCTGTCCAACTCCTCCCTCGCATTCCGCCTGCTGCTCAGCCCGCTGAGGTGTCCGGACATTTCAACGTCAAACATCTTAGTGCCCAGCTTTGTTTGGTAAGCGTTCGGTAAAGACATTTGCTTTCTTCCAAGTAACTGGTAGGAAAAGAGCCAAGGACAACAGTCCTGAACCGTCACGGCCAACCACGCCCCAGCCCGACAGCAGCAGGTGCAGCCACGCAGCCGGCACTCGGGCCCCTAACTCTACCCTGACGACGCCACACACGCTTCCCCATCAACTCCACGACGGTGTACAGAGGGCCCGTGTCAGATGAGGATTCGAACACACAGCCCATGCCTAGAGGCCCCCGGTTTACCTGCCTAGTAACGCCCAGGAGGACAGCCATGGCAGCTGGATGACCTGGGGCGCCCTCGGGGTGCACCATCCCTGCCCCCAGTGCCTAACCAACTCAGAGACTGCAGGGATTTGGCTCTCCGACTCATAATGTCTACCTGCTTTCCCCTTTCTCAACATTAAGAAATCTGCTCATCGTCCAGTCTTCGGGTACCTCCAGGCACCAGGAGGGCCTGCTGTACCGGGTGAAGTCGTTCCTGGCACCATCCCCACTCGGAGGTGAGCTCAAGTAGGCTTCTAGGGGCTCCGCACCTTGCTCTCCCCTCCCAGCTGCCTGCCCGGCACTGGCTCTCCACCACGGAGGAGAACACAGTGAGTTACAATCCAGCAGATCTGCTCTCTCTTTGGTGTCCACAGGTATCATGACACCTTCTGCACTGACCAAGGCTCTCCTCCTGTCCGTCAGCAGTTCTGGCAGGCCGGGGTATTTCGCCCATTCTGCAGACACTCTGGTCCGGACACTGACACGGGGACTCACCGGAGAGAGCGTATTCCACATGGCAGGCAGCTGGCCTCTTTAGGGATTGTTCCAATTCTTAGAAACCAGCCTCTGGGGCACTTCCAGCCTCCAGTCCTGCCATTCCGGGGACTGTGTGGCACAAACACCACCCTTGCTTCCCCACTAGGGCCAACCCCCTGCCACTAGGCACTCGATTTCATCCAGCTGTGGCCCTCTGGCTTCTCAAACTTCAGTCTGCAAAACAATCACCTATGGGTCTTGTTAAACCTCAGACTGCTGGTTACCTTCCCCACAGTCTCGGAATCGGTAGGGTTGGGACAAGCCCCCAAATTTGCATTTCCCACACACTTCCCGGTGGCACTGATGCTACTTGACTATGGACCACACTTTGGGTGGCACTGCTTCATCACGCGTCAGAATCACCTGGACAGCTTGCTGAAAATGCCTATGCCTTGGCCCCATTCTGGGCCCTTCAACCTGGGCTGGGCCAAGGACTCTGAAATTTAAACAAGCACCCCTTCCCCACCCCCAGCGATTCTGATGTAACTGATTCTGTGCTCCACACTCCAGGAAACACTCCTTTCTTGTAGGTACTGGGACACTTTCTTGCTTATATTATCCAGCCTTTATTCCCAGTAGTCAGCTCTGAGGACAAGCACCAAGACCTGGGCATCCCAGGATCCCATCAGAACCAAGCTCTCCAGAGAGTACCAAGAGTACCAGGTGAATGTTGAAAGTATATGGCAGCTATACAGGGGACTTCTCAAGGACTGGGAAAAGGGCCTGTTTCTTCAAGCTGTGTATACATCTGCAAGTATAACTGTTAAATTTCAAGGGCTCCACGAGCGGGCAGTAGCCAGAGTCCTCAAACACAGGAATCTAGAAATGCTGTGTTGGCAGAAGAGGCAGAATCATCCAGAACAAGAAGAACCTTACTCCTCCCACTCACTCATCCCCCTGCCATAACGGAGAGCCCTGTTGTTTCCCCACCTCAACCAGGGGAGATGGAGAGGGGGGCCTCCAGGAAGGCTGGGCTCTGCACACCTCCTGGAGTCCAGCCTGACTTCCAGCACATGAAAGGGAAAGGATGGGTGGGTGGTGGCAGTGCTATGCCTGGCACAAGGATACAGAAGTATCCTCCCCAGAAGGCTGGTGCGGGACCCAGAACGTGCAGCAGGCTGAAGCTGAGCGGAGGCTGAGGCCTGGAAGCATCACCCCTGAGACCTCCCGCCCCTCCATGCCCAGCAGCAAACCAAGCAGGCCCAGGACTAGAGTGGGGGCTATTGTGGGATGACCCCTCCACTAGCCTTCCCCAGCCTCGGGGCTGTGGAGTATTCATTTGTGTATTCATCCTTTAATATTAAGACCTCAATCTGTTTTGATGCAAGAATTTAAATATAGAGTTTAAGTCATGCAGCTCAGATGATTCTCTAGTGATACATTTTAAAAATAAAAAGAAGACAAGCCACCAACTGGGAGAAAAAGTTTACAAAAGACACATCTGATCAAGAATTGTTATTCAAAATATAGAAAAGAACTCTTAAAAACTCAACAGTAAGAAAAAAATCTGATTTAAAAAATGGGCAAAAGACCTGCACACTTCACTGAAGAAGACACACAGATGGCTTCTGAGCACATGAAAGATGCTCCACATCAGACATCATTAGGGAGTTGCAAATAAAACAACGAGATACCACGGCACACTTATCAGAATGCCCAAAGTCCCAACCAGTGATAATACCAAATGCTGGTGAGGATGCAGTGCAACCAAAACTCTCAGTCACTGCTGGTGGGAATGCAAAATGGTACAGACCCTCTGGAAGACAGTCTGGCGGTTTCTTACAAAATTAAACACATTCTGGGGCACCTGGGTGGCTCAGTCGTTAAGCGTCTGCCTTCAGCTCAGGTCACGATCTCAGGGTCCTGGGATCGAGCCCCGAGTCAGGCTCCCTGCTCGGCGGGAAGCCTGCTTCTCCCTCTCCCACTCCCCCGCTTGTGTTCCCTCTCTCGCGGTCTCTCTCTCTGTCAAATAAATAAATAAAATCTTTAAAAAAAAAAAAATCTAAACACATTCTTACCATATGATCCAGCAGTCCTTGGTATTAACCCCAGTGAGCTGAAAACTTGTCCACGCAAAAACCTACACACAGATGTTTATAGCACCTTTATTCATAAAGGTCAAAATTTGAAAGCAACCAAGAAGTCCTTAAGTAGGTGAACGGATAAATGCCCAGATGAGGAAATATTATTCAGTGTTAGAAAGAAGTACACTAACAATCCATGAAAAGACATGCAGGGATATGACATGCAAATGAGAAAAGGCTACATACTGCATGATTCCAACTCTCAACAGTCTGGAAAAGGTAAAACTAGTCATTGGTAAAACGATCAGTGGTTTCCAGGAATTACAGAGGGAGGGAGGGATGAATAGGCAAAGCACAGAGGATTTTTTTAGGCCAGTGAAACTATTCTGTATGGTATTAAAATGGTGGGTACAGTAGTCAAAACCATGGAACATACAACACCAGAAGTGAACCCTAAGGTCAACTATGAACTCCGGATGTGTCCCTGTAGATTCTTCAATTGCCACAAATGTACCCCTCTGGTAGGGGTGTTGATGAGGGATATTGATGGTGTTCATAGTAATGTACTTTCCACTCCATTTTGCTGTGACCCTGAAACTGCTCTAAAAAAATAAATTACATTTAAAACTAAAAATTAAAAAAAAATAGAATAAAAGAATAAAATAAAAAGATTAGAACACACTGCAGGGAAATTCAAATACAATCAGAAAGGCACAAAGTGAAAACCAAAGGTCTAACCCTCTACCCAAAGGTCGCCACTGAGCAGTTTCTAATGTGTAATTCAAGACCCCCCCCAAACACACACATAAATGCATGTGCATGTGTGTGTATCTATGGTTTATGTTTGTTCACATGTGTATACAACTGTTTTAAAGCAAGAGATTTATTTGCTTATCTGCAAACTCTCTTCACGCCAGTACCATGCTAGGTTTGGGCAGACTCAGGGGTAATTAATGGTACACATTCCTACCTGGCATTGCTCCTGGCACTGTTCTGGGAGATGAGGAGTTAGCCCACCCTCAGCCAGTCTGAGCAGCTCCTGGCCTCCATACACCGCCCTGGGAGTGGTGGGCATTCCTCCCTGGGTCACTGGGCTGGATAAAAGGAGGCAATGACCCAGACAGGTTGCGAATGAGGCCCAAAGCAAGACAGAAACGTCTACTTAAAGTAATCCACTTCCTTGGGGCACCTGGATGGCTGAGTTGGTTAAACCTCCAACTCTTGATTTCAACTCAGGTCATGATCTCAGGGTCGTGAGATGGAGCCCCACGTCTGGCTCCACGCTGGGCACGGAGCCTGCTTAAGATTCTCTCTCCATCTGCCCCTCTCTCTCGAAAAAAAAAAAAAGGTAATCCACTTCTAAGAATCTCCTATAGAAAAGGATCCCAACCAATGACCTGGAGCCGGGTCCCTGTCTCCCCAGACCTTGCTATCCCATGGGTGTGAAGGGGGGGTGGGAGTGGGAGGGGGCTTTCCCTGTGTCCTTCCTTTTGTATTTTAGGAGTCCTAAAGGGAATACCTCTTTAGGTTTTTACCCCAATCCCAGGTTTACAGACTCCCAAAATGTTCCCATTGGAAAGGACCTTGAAGGTTGTCTAATTTTCAACCCCCTTAGTTTTGCAGCTAAAATACACCAGGGACACTGTTTACTCAAGCCCCACACACACTAGGGAGAACGTCATGGTAGAACTCTGCTTGCTGCCTGCTTTCTCCTAACAGAGCCACGCTGCAAAACCACCTGAGCTAGGCTGCTTATCTGGTGGTCCCAGCCGGTCCCACCACAGGTGACCTACCATAAGACCCCTCCTCCCAGGGCAGAAGGAAGTGCAGTAAATACGCTTCGAACCAGGGTTTGCCAAGGCCATTCCTCATGGCCAGGAGGTTCCAGAGATCCTCAGGTGCCTAGGCTCACACCTCTTCCCTGTCCCCATACCTACAGGGTAGGAGGGAAGCCAGGCATAGCCAGAGTTCTGCCACATACAGTCACTCGGAGCTGGCTCAGCAATAACCTGGACCCCCATCCCCAGCTCAACCTTGGCAAGCAGAAACAAGCAGCTTGATGTACAGCTCAGTGCTTCCTGAACTGTGTTCTCGGACATCAGCTTAACATCTTGCAAGTTGAGAATTTAGAGGGATGCAATTTAAAAGGATAGAGAGATTAGTTGTCCAAAAACTTTGGAAAATGCTGCCTACTACATCCCCTCCCCAAAATGCCAATTCGTAATAGCATGGTAAAGGCTCTGAGAAGTCCTGTAACAAAGGAGCCTGCTTAACTTTATCCCCAAATTTCTCCAGCTTATTAGGCAATCATAACAATAGTTAACATTTACTGAATATGAAAACTTTACTAGGTGCTAGGCACTTTGTTAAGTGCTTTACATGGAATTCAACCTTACAACAACTCTATAAAACAAACACTAAGATTATGATCCCCTATTAGAGATAGGGAAACTGAGGCATGGAGAGATTATGGAACTCACCCAAGGTTACAGGTAGAAAATGAGCCAAGATTCACACCCAGGCAGCCAGGCTCCAAAGCCCAGGACTTTCACCCCTATGCTATACTCTACTTCCTCATGGAGCTCACTGGCCCCAGAAACTAGTATCTCAGAAACTGAAAAACACCGGTGATGGAATAGCCTGGGATTAGGAATCAGGACATCAGGCCTCACTGTGACCCCAGGTACTTCATCAAAGGCAGGATAGGGTGGTGGGAAGAACATGAACTCTGAAGCCAGACCTTAACCTTTCATGATACCCGTTTCTCCAGTATAGAATAGCAAACAGGACTAGAGGGCCATTTGCTAATACTCGGAATGAGAAACATGGGGGCAGTGCAGGGAGAGGATGTGGAGTCGGGGAGTAACACCAGAGGTGGGGGCAGAGGGTGTGACGAGGGGAACCCAGCCCCCCACCAGTTCGTTCTCCCACACCACACCCAGCCCTGGAGCTATAGGTCTTGGGAGCAGCTGTGGTGGATGCTCCCATCTCCCCAAGAGGGAGTCCAAGGGGGAGTCCACCTACAGGGAACTGGCAAAGTTTTCTTTCTTTCCCTTCTGCATGCCTGGGTGCCCGGGGGCCCGGTCCAAGCCCCAGGAATGGTAGGGGCCAGGGAAGCCGAGGCAAGAAGCGGATGGGGCAGCAGGAGGCAAGGTGCGCGGGGAGAAGCACCTCTGAAAAGGCCTCTTGGAGAAGAAACTGCCCGCGAGGAGGGATCCGGAGAAGCAGCCCCCTCGTCCCTGCACAAAGCTCCAGCCTGCAGGCACCCAGGCACCTGCTGTCCGCACTTCTTTGGGGAGGAGCGAGGCAGGAGTGACCACTTTCACACACCAGTCTGTGCTCGTGGGTCTCCCTCCCACCCCTCCACAGCACAGCTCTCCCACAAACCTGGCTCCTTCCTGTTCACAGGACGGTTCTCCCCACACCACACCAAACCGGCTTCCGGAAGGGCCGGAACTTAGTCAAAGGCCAATCCCAATTTGGGATTTCTGAGCAATGGAAAATGAAGGTGAACCCATACATGGTGTCAACATCGGCTCACACCCAAGCCCAAAACGTGACGAGGCCTCAGGCCTCGGTCCTTGCAGATGCCAAGGTTCTTGTGACAGACACAGTGGCAGTGACAAGTCCAAGTTGTGGTCAGGCCCTAAGGAACACCCCCCACCCCAAAAAGGGAAATTGTGGGTTGTTTCCAAGTGCAGTGCAGGCCGAGGAGAGAGGTCTGTGTCTGTGTTTCACCACTTCCGCCTGGGGGAGACTGCTCCCAGCGACACCTTGGCAGAAGGGGCTTCTCCCAGGACCACCTGAGAAGCGAAGCAGGAGAGGCCGGCAGATGTTAACCAGTGCGGGGGGTGCCTGAGCCCTGTTGGCCGCCCCCTTAGCTCTCAAGTCCCTCCCTTTCCCACCAAGTCCAGCCCAAGCGCCCTTTCTCCAGGATCACCTGGGCGCCCGTGGGTGCAGCACCTCCATGCCCTGCAGCGGTCACTGTCTGTACAACACAACTTTCAGTGGCTTGGCCCGGAGGGAACTGGGGGAGCTCCTTCCCTGGACCCCTCCCTCCTCTGGGTGGGGAAAGGGGCAGCCGAGTGGCTCATCTCTGGTCATGCAGTCTAAGTAACACCAACGTCCAACCCCAGATACTCTGTGGGGCCTTCTACCGTCAATGACTCTCCCACACTCTAAACCTGTTCCCCATCATCACAACAACCCACGCTCCCCCATCAAGAGCCACAAATATCACAGGACAGTCACAGGAAACTTCTCGGCTCTGCTGTATGCATTTTACCCACAGCCCACACAGCTCTGATAGCATCTTCTAACACTGCTGCGGAGGAACTAGGGTGACACACAGGGTTTCAAGTCCAAGGACGATGATTCCAAGTCCAGCTCTACCACTTGCTGGCTCTGTGGTCTTGGACATGTTGCCTGACCTCTTTGAGCCTTCTTTGCTACCTGTAAAATTGGGGAAGACACATCTATCTATCTTACTAAGTGGCTGTAGGATTGGATACACTGATACACACGTATAAAGCTACCCACCATGGAGTGTATCAGCATACAGTAGTAGGTGCTCCGTTAGTTTTAACTTGTTCCCTCAGAAGCATTAGCTTGGAACCTATGGTCTGGGTCCTGGCTCTACCACTTGCTGTGTGACCTTCCCGGGGTAACTTTACCTCTCTGAACTTCCATGCTGTCTGCAAAGATATGACCAGCCCCCCTCCCTTGGAGTTATATGAGGACTAAATGAAGTAAAAAAAGAAAAGATCTTTGTAAAGTATGGGACAGCTCTCTTACCTCTGTGACCAACTCACACAGCGCTGGTGTCTCCCAAGTGGCCAAAGAGGACAGGCTCTGATGTTTGGAAAGGGTCATTAAAGATCCTGGACATACACCCAAATCGTTCAGTGTCTGGTATCAGGTGTCCAGCCCACATAGTAGGAGTATGCCTCACCAACTGTACAATTATGGGGTGTCTCAGGACAATGCTGAGGAGAAGGGGTGAAGCAGAGGGCTTTTCAAGGCCCGAGATCAGGGCACCATCAGGTTCCTTGATGAGGTCCTTCAAAAATATCCCAGGTGTGCCTAGGGGGCGGAGTCAGTTGAGCATCTGACTCTTAGTTTTGGCTCAGGTCGTGATCTCGGGATCATGGGGTCAAGCCTAGTGTTGGTCTCCATGCTCAGCACGGAGCCTCCCCGGGGTTCTCTCTCCCTCTCCCTCTCAAATAAATTTTAAAAAACTTAAAAAAAAATATCCCAGACAGTCTACACCCTGATCCCCCAGAGTCTATGAACATGTGACTGACATGCCAAAGGGACTTCACAGGTGTGGTGAAGACTGCCAATCTTGAGATGGGGAGGGTCTCCTAGACCATCCAGGTGGGCCCAACCTAATTACATGAGTCCTTTCCCGAGCAGAGACCCCTTCCCGGTTGATTAAGGATGAAAAGAAAAAATGAGGAGGAGAGATCCAAAGCATGAGAGGGATTCCAACCATGGAGGAAGCGGCCACGAGCCAAGGAATGCAGATGGCCTCTAGAAGCTGCGAAAGACGAGGGTGCATTCTCCTCCAGAGCCTCCAGAAAAGATACCACCCCACCCACAAACACCAGGAGATGCGTGAGACCAGAGTGTCAGACAGAAATGTGGCGTGGTAAGCAGCTCAACCGCTGTGGCAAAGAGAACGGCGGGTGCACTTACCTGAAAGCAGGGCCCCGAACCTATGGAGACCACAGCTTGCAGCTGCAGTATTTATAAGTGCCCAAAGGTGGAAAGCACCCAAATGTCCATCCAAAGGGATGGATAAACAAAACGCAGTGGAGAACACAGAAGAGAATACTATTCGGCCTTAAAAAGGAAGGAGATTGAAACAGGTGCTATGACAGGACATGGCGCAGAGAAATCAGCCCATCACGGACAGACAAACACTGTGTGATTCCACTCCTGGGAGGTGCTTGGAGCAGCGTAATGCAGGTGGAGACGACTGTGGTGGCGGGGGGTGGGGAGGAGGGGGGTCTGGGGAGCTTCTGTTTCATGGACAGAGCTTGAGTTGGGGAAGATGGAAAAGTTCTACAGATGGGTGCTGCTGATGGCTGCACAACAGTGTGAATGTCCTTGGTGCCTTGGAACTACACGCTTTTTTAAAAAATGCTGAAAATGGTAGGTTTTATGTTATGTATATTTTACCACCAAAATAAGTTGTGTGATTCTAAGCCACTAAGTCTGTGGTAATCTGTTATGGCAACAACAGAAAACTAACATGGACAGTGATCTCCTTCCTTCCAGATCCTTCTATGGTGTTCTCTCTGAAAAGGCCTCTGCTCTCCTTGTATAAAAGATCCGTGTGCAAGTCTATGTAACCCAGGAGGCTTCCTTTGACAAGGGAAGCAATAAACCACCAAGACCACAAAATCAACTATTTCAACTGAGAAAGGAAGGACCAGGTGCTTGCCTCTCCTGCAGGTCTGGGAATAAAAGCTCAATAAAGCTTTGCTCCCTTGTATTATCCGTCAACACGAACCACCATGGTGAAGCTCGGGGCTGTGAGAGGTTGTGCGTGGCCAGGCCAGACACACCCAGCCAGCAATGCAAATGCTCTGGGGAGGGCAAAGGTTGGCAGTGTAGTCTACATGGGCGGGGCAATCACACCCCAACCCGCCAGGACCACGCAGCTGGAGCACGGGAGCTCACTCAGCCCTAGCAATGACTCAGTTCATTCCTACCCATGCCACCTCGGCTCTCATTTCACAAAGGGGGAAACTGACAACCAGAGAGGAGGAAGTGACATGCCCAGGTGACACAGCAAGATCCTAAGAGGGCTGGCCCAGGACCCCCCACTTCCTGTGCCCAAAATAAGAGCTCACTGTCCAAAAGACAGGATGCCAACCAGTCACTGCATCTACAGGGGTTGGTCCTGGTTTTGCGGAGCCTGGAGCTCATACGATTTTTGGGGGTCTTCTTTAAGAAAATGAATACACAACATTGCTAGGACTCTGCGAATTCACTGCTAGGACCCCTCCCTGACAAGTGAGGTGGGGGGAGGGGGCCTCCTGAAGCTGAAGCTTACATTCCATTATCTTCACAGTAATTCCACTTCAGCGCTCAGACAGGCACCCAGGGCTGGGCTAGGCTACCTGGGGAAAGAGGAGGATAGGATAAAACAAAAGTCCTGGCCTGCAGCAGGCTTTCCCTCTGCCTGGGGACATAAATACAATAGAGCAGTTGCAGGAAGTTACCCCTAAGGGGTTTAAGAGCCATTCCTTGGAAGAATGGAGATTATGGCAGAGATCAGGAAATGCATTCTTTGGGAGAGGAAGGTGGGAGAAGAGTCTAGAGAACTGGCTTCTCTCTGATGGGTTTTGACCAACCTAAGGCTCTTCTGGGCATCTTTCTCCCTCACTTATTAAATGGGTGAGCCTGCAAGGAGTCCATGGTTGTGGACTTGTGCTGCCCAAAACCTGGGGCTCCACGAGGGTTTTGAAGTTCATATTTATTTCCTGGGGGGGAGGGGAGGGGGCTATAAAAGAGCTGGGCCTGACTTAAATTTTTTTTTTTAATGGAAAATAGGAGATCTGGCAACACAGGTCCTACATTTCCTTGTGGCAGCACACAGCTAGGGAGGCAGCGACCACCCCTTCAGCTAGGTGTGCCTACTTCAGCTGCCCACCGTCCCAAGCTGGGCTCTCCCTGCAGGCACCTGCACGTGTAGTCAAAGGGACAGATGACATCACCCAGGGCCCTGCCAGTTAAGAGGCAACGAGCCATCCGAAAGCCCACAGCCTGTCACAGATCCTCGCTCACAGTGAATTGGGGGAAGAGGGGTGATGGGGAGGACTAGGATGCAAGGCAGCAGGGAGTGCCTGTTCAAATGGCTTGGGAGAAGCTCAGTCCCTTCAAACCTAGAAGACACGAGAGAGTATCTATTCCAGTACCAACTGGTTGAGGTCCCCCAGCCTCACCTAGAATCCCCAGGAAACCTTTCCTTCAAATAACACTTACCAGCAGCTTCTCTTCTAAGGGTGACAAAGTCTCTGGCCAACCTTTTGCTGCTGGAAGTGGAAAGAGATCCCGAGCCTACAGATCACAGTAGAGAAGATTCTCTTTCAGATCTCAGGCATGGGCTTACCCCTGTGCAGGAGGGGATCCTAAGCTCTGCCAAAGGGCCCTGGGCCAAGAGTTACACTGTGCCATGGCAAGAAAATGGCAGGTTCCTGGAGGTGTATGTGTGATGGAAAGAATCACAGGAACTACATGCTTGTGGCTCAGTCAGCGTGTTATCCTGGCACTTTCTATCTTCAGGACTTCTGCTCAGTCAGTTCCCTCTACCCGGTCTGTCTTCCTTGGCTCCTTTATGCCTTCCTTAAGCCTGTGTCAATTTTGGCCTTCCTTTAGCCAAGATAGAGCCCCACCTCCTTCAGGAAGCCCACCGTGATCTCTCCACCCCTAATGATTGCTCTTCCTGGAACTTATCAGCACTTGGCCTAAAATGTTTTCTATATCCTCTAGTATACGAACAATACTCCCCTTTTCCCAATACCTATGATCGAGACATGTATTACCTCATTATATATCACCTCGTTCATCTTCACAATGTTCCTACAAGATAGATATGACCACCTCAAGGGAACCAGGGCTCAGAGATGATACTGACAAGCCAGGGTCACACACCCAACTGGTGTCAGAGCCAGAATTACGATTTCTTAGGCCTCTCAGTGCAAGACGCAGAGCCCAGGCTGTAGGACAGGCCTCTCCCCTTCCTGCCACTGGCTCGCACAGGGCTGGCCACGGCGACAGGACACCAGTGGACCCTGATTCATCTCTTCCACATCCTGGGTGGCACCTGTTCTGATGGCCTCTTTGGTCAGAGCTTCTGGGGCATAGGCTCCAGGAATTCCAGGGGCAGAGAGGACGACACAGCAAGGACAGTCTCTTCTCTCCCTCCCACACCAAGCAAGGCAGGACTGCAAGTGTTTTGAGGGTGTATGAACATCCCTAACTCTGCTAGGAAGGGCGTAAGTGGCCTCATCCGCTGGAGGGACGGCAGAGCCCCAGGGCCCTGCCCTCATGGGGATCTGCCTCACCTCTCGGGTGCGGGCACAGTGCCATGAAGCCACAGAAACAAGCCAGAGAGCCCCAGGCAGCACTCCCCAACCCTGACCATATTTTCCCAGGCACTGAACAAAAAGCCTGCACAAGGTGCTGTTAATCATTGAACTCCCCACCCACAGGCCATGAAGTAAGACTCGCCGGAGCCTGCGTCAATCATTGGCCAGGCCGTGCCTCAGACTGCCCTCGGAGGGCTGGCACCTGGGGCTGAGCAGCCTGGAGATGCTCCGGACAAGGGAGGCTGGGCGAGGAGCAATGGGGTAGTGTTGAAGCCTTACCAGAGGGCTGAACTTGAGCGAGCGAGTTCTGAAAGACACGTCCTAGAAATAAAAGTCAGTTCCCGGTGCCCTGGCATTGGCTTACACAGGAATCCTACAATACTGGACCTGGACGTGGCCTTCCTGAAATCATTTGCTTCAACCGGCCCGTTTCACTACGGCGGGGAGCCGAGGCCCCGAGGGCAGAGCGGATCTGCCTGCCGTCTCAGGATTGGCTGGAGGCAGGACACAGACCGGAAGCATGTCTCCGGGCTTCCGGTCGGACGCAGGCACGGCCCACGCCGGCTCCCTCCACTCAGCTCCCTTCTGGGTGCCCTCCCCCCCCCCGGCTGGGGAAATGTAAAGGCTACCCTGGGAAAGACAAAATGAAGAAGTGACCAGACTCTGGGGCGGGGTGGTGAGGGGGGGGCAGCCTAGAAGGAGCGAGGGTCCTCAGAGCCTCAGCAAAGCGGTGGCAGCAGCTACTGGTCGTTCCTGCGCCAGCCCACGGGGTGGGCGGCGGCCGTGCCCCGCGCTGCCTGCTGGCTTTGACGCCGTCGCGACAGGCCATTCCCGCTTCCTGACCTAAGGAATAGCGGCTTGGCCGATGGCAAGGCTGAAGTTTCAAATTAAGCGCAGCAGGAGTTTCAAATTAAGGACAGCAGTGGGTGGTGTCCCAGGAACTTCTGGTTGTCCCCTGCAACCATCTGCCCTCTCTTACTTCCGGCACAGAACACAAACCGTTGCCTGGCACACGGTAGCCTCAAATGAGGACTAGTTTCCAAGCCTCCCTGGTAACCAGGCAGGGCCCGGCCCTGCAAATCAGCTGCCCCGGCTCACATGGGTGAAGGGAAGCCCCTGGAGCAGTGCTATCCGGGATGGTCCCCACATGGATGCAACAGCGGGGGTGGCTGTCAAAAATGAAGATTCCCAGGCCTCACCCCAGACTTCCTAAATCAGAGCCGTTAAGGGTGGGCCCCAGAAATCTGTGTTTTAACAAACCTTGCCGATTATTCTTACATATGCTCACATTTGAAAACCTCAGCCCTAGAGAATGCTGGGGGCAGTTTTATACAAGGAGCCTGGTGCCAGGACGACCTCATGGAGCAGACATTGACCCTGGCCTCCAATTTCTGAAGAGCGAGGGGAGCTCCTCTCTTAATCCACGACCAAACATGAATCGTAATGTAGGAGAGGTAGGGAAGGGGGATGATGAGAAACCTACCCAAGTCAGCAGAAATCAGGACAGAAAGAACACCTAAGTATAATAAATAATAAACAGAAAACAAGATGCAAGGAATAAAATCAAGAATATCTGGTATGTGAACAGTCTGAATTCTCTATCAAAGACAGAAACCACCAAACTTGGTTTGTTGTTATCACTGCCTTTTGCCATCCTCCAACCCCAGTCATGTGCTGAGCACAAAAGAAACATCGTCTTTTTTTTTTTTTAAGATTTATTTATTTGAGAGAGAGAACGCACAAGCAGGGGAAGGGGAGAGGAAGAGAGAGAATCTCAAGCAAGCTCCATGCTCACACTCAGTGTGGAGCCCGCCATGGAGCTCGATCCCACAACCCTGAGATCATGAACTGAGCTGAAACCAAGAGTTGGAAGCTCAACAGACTGCCACCCAGGTGCCCCAACACTGAAAAAGAAAGATTAAAAATTAAGGGCTGGCAAAGACATATTAAGTAAACACAAAGGAAAATGAGAAGTGGAAATATTTATATTAAAAATATGTTGGGGACTTTTCAACAATCCTGCCTCAGCAGGCTGAGGTTTTTTTCTAGTCCATTTTCAGCCACTTGCCTTTACCTGAAAACACAGGACTTTAACACTACTCACTAGGATTTTCCCTCAAACCCATTGATGTGACTTAAAACACAAGCACAGAAAAGAGCCTAAGACTTGGGAGCCCAAGTCTTTATTTTTTATTTTTTTTAGAGGGGGTAGGCAGAGGGAGAGAAGCTCCAGTAGACTCCCCGCTGACCCTGGAGCCTGACACGGGGCTCGATCCCATGACCCTGAGATCATCACCCGAGCCGAAACCAAGAGTCGGATGTTCAACTGACTGAGCCACCCAGGCCAGGGCCCAAGTCTTCATAGCTCACATTTGGCCTTGGGACATTTTTGTGTACTGACTATTTTGTCACATCCCTTGCAGAATGGAGAAAGGCCCTGTGCTGTCGCAAACGAGGAAGGAACAGTGTAATTGCCAGTCAGAGCTGTCCCTGTCTGTAGATGCAAAGGAAGGAGCAAGAACCACAAAGGGAGAGAAGTAGTACCTGGACCTGTCCCCAGAGCTTGCAGGCAATTATTATTATACCCATCCCTCCTAAGAAGTTGACTATCGTGGGGACCATTGGGACCGGATTATTTCATGACAATCGGGGAGCTGAGAAGCAGGTGGGGGAGATCCGAGCACCACTTGCTCTCCATAAGCCTGAACTGAAACAGGCCCTGGTGTAAACCCTCTCTGGCTGATGCCTGCCTCTATGTTTCTGAGCCTTTCACTTACTGTCTTACAAAATACACTTATTTGTTCATTTTAGGTCTGTAAAGAAGAAAGGATTTTCCCAGACCCTTGGCAATATAGTCTCCTAAAACACAGATAACGTGGCACGTAGCCACCCCCCGCTGTTGCATCCAAGCAAAGATAAGCTTGATAAACCTGCATACACCAAACATGGATGTCAGATTACTACATCTAGAACAAATGTAAGTATAGCCTGACTTAAATAGAGATTATAGTGAGAATTTTTGGAACATCTCTCAGAATTTGACAGACCAATAACGCAAGGAAAGGCAGGCAAGCTCAAGTTAACAGATATATCTACAGTCTGTGCCCCAAAGAGAATACATAGCCTTTCTTGTCCGTGAAACCTTCTGGTATGGATCATATAGTTGCCACAAAGAAAATCTTTTTTTTTTTTTTTAATTTATTTGAGTGAGAGAAAATGAGAGATAGCACGAGAGGTAAGAGGGTCAGAGGGAGAAGCAGACTCCCTGCTAAGCAAGGAGCCCGATGTGGGACTCGATCCCAGGACTCCAGGATCATGACCTGAGCCTAAGGCAGTCGCTTAACGAACTGAGCCACCCAGGCGCCCGCCACAAAGAAAATCTTAATACAGCCCAGCGAGAAGAAATTTTGCTGATCACATTCACTAATCATAACCCAATAAAACCAGCAGTCCACATTAAAATGTGATCATACTCCCCACAAAACCACTTAGAAATTCAGGATGCTGTCTTCTAAAACATCCTTGGATCAAGACCAATCTACATGGCAGGGCAGCTGGCTGGCTCAGCTGGAAGAATGTGTGACTCTTGATCTCAGGGTCACGAGTTTGAGGCCTGTGTTGGGTGTAGAGACCACTTAAATAAACAAACAAACTTAAAAAAAAAAAAAATCCCTGATCTACATGGTGACCATAAAGGAACAGAATGGTGTGCCTTTCAAAGGCCCACCAGCTAGAGCTGTCTACACATGAAAAATGTTGAGCTTTACATGCTTTTTATTTTTATTTTTTTAAGATTTTATTTATTTATTTGACAGAGAGCTACACAGCGAGAGAGGGAACATAAGCAAGGGGAGTGGGAGAGGGAGAAGCAGGCTTCCCGCTGAGCAGGGAACCCAATGCGGGGCTCGATCCCAGGACCCTGGGATCATGACCTGAGCAGAAGGCAGATGCTTAACGACTGAGCCACCCAAGCGCCCTGCTTTACATGCTTTTTAAATCAAAGTAAAAGACTAAGAATATAAACGAAACAATTTAGATATTAAAAGTGGAGCAACAAAATAAGCCAAAAGTAAGAAGGAATGAATAATGATAAAGGTTGAAATTAATGACCAAGAAACAGAAAAAAAGTGGAAAGGATACAAAAAAATTATCTGGTTAGCAAATCCAGTTGGAATACCATTCATAGTATCTACTAAAGATGTATTACAAGGCCTGTGATCTGTCCCTGATTTGGAAAAATTAATATAAAAATGTCAACTCTTCCTTATAAATACATTCAATGACATCCCAATCAGGGTCCTATAGATTGTTTATTCCAACACTACTTCAAATTATAAAAACAGTCAGTGGTCTCAACACCCATCAATAAGGGAAAGGTTGTATAAACTGTGGTCCCTCTGCACTATAGAACATTCTACAGTGGCTACTAACCCTGAGCACCGCTCACCCAGAGTTACTGCCCGTGATAAACTAATCAAAACCACAAGCTGCGGAGTAAGGTGTGCAGCATGAATCCATTCTGTGAAAGAAGCAAACCTTTACAAGGACCCCTGGGTGACTCAGTCGGTTAAGCGTCTGCCTTCGGCTCAGGTCATGATCCCAGGGTCCTGGGATCGAGCCCTGCATCGGGCTCCCTGCTCAGTGGGGAGTCTGCTTCTCCCTCTCCTGTTCCTCCTCCCCCTGCTTGTGCTTTCTCTCTCGCTCTCTCAAATAAATAAAATCTTTAAAAAAAGGAAGAAGAAGAAGCAAACCTTTACAGGTCCCTGTGTCCATACGACACAGAGGGATGGAGGGGGGACCCCTGGGCTGCAGGCCACCCACACTGCTAACTCCTCCGGGTGGAATGGGAAAAGGATGAGCTGAGAAACAGAAACAACACCCCTTCAGTGCGGGCCTCCCCCAGCACCACCCAGTCCCTCTCCTTCAAAGCTTGTCTACACTCAGCATGGCCAGATCTGCACTCCTGCAACTCCTCCGCCCATTCACTACAATCTGGCTTCTACACCAACACCCCAGCAGAACAGCCATAGCTAACGTGCTGAGTGTCCCCCTTGTCACTTCCCACAGCAACAACAGCCACCACCGGCCACTCCCTCCTACTGAAGTGGACTCGCCCTGGCTCCTGCGACCTCACACTGTCCGGTTCTTCCTTCCCCTTCATGGACTGCTCTTTTTCTAGCTCCTTCCTGGGCTCACAGTTCCTTTACTCAACTGTTCAAGGTGAGTTCTTCAATCTCATCATGTCCTTTATAGCAGATACAATGTCTTTATAGCAGATAAAAATGTCTCCCTAGCCCAGACACAGCTGCCTACTCGGTTCCCCAATGGCACCTCAAATGCTCCATGTCCAAAACTGAATTCACGATCATGATCTTGCCCACCCTCCAGACCTGGTTCTCATCCAGTATCCCATGTCTCTGGGGAATCCAGGCAGACAACCTAGGGTGGGTGGGGTGGACTGGTGCTTTTGTGCACGTAGCATAGGGCCTGGCAAACAGTGGGTACTCATTAATGTTGGTTCAACAGAAACATGCCTTGTCACCCACTTCCTAAAAATAGCCGTGACCTTTTAGGTGAACACAACAAACTCACATCTGCTATCACCAGCACCCCCCCCCCCCCCACATTAACACCCTTCCCCGCCCAGAGATGCCACTCCCAGGCTTAATCTGCTACATGCTCCCCCTGCCCAGCTAAGCCCCTCTGGGTTTCTCCTCTCCACCTTCATTCCAATTCATCTCAGCTCATGATCCTCCCAGCCAGCCTCCCCCCCAAGCTCCAGGTGACAAAGGCTAGGGACACCAGACTTCCCTTGCAATTTCAGGAGCAATTCTTCCCTTCTTTTCTGCTGAGGCAGTGGGACTTTCAGGAGCACAAGCCCCTGGAAGATCAGACACTAAGGGATCACAGAGCCAGGTGTCAGCCATCTGCACACTCCAGCCCATCTCAAGGGTTCTTGCAGTAATGCACCCAAGAGATTAACATTGTCATGATCACACCCTGACTGATCTTAAACCCCCTCTGCAAACATCTCACCAGATTCTGCAAACAACCATATGAGGTAGGCATTTTACCATCCAGAACACTAGGACCCTGTGTGGCTCCACAACTTGTCCCAGTGACCCAAAATGGATGAGAACTCTTGATTCCTGAGTCCTCGGTTGCCCTCACCCATTACTTTCTCCCATCAGCATGTTCGAGTTACTGTTAGGGCCCTATGTACTGTTAGGATCCTCCCAAATTCAAACCACCGGCTGACATCAGACCCTCATTTCATGCGGTGCTGGGGCCAGGGTCAGCAGGCCTACTGCGGTGCGTTTTCAGCCATTATTAGAAAGCTCCACTGAATTTCAACAACTCCTTGTGAAATTGCAAATTCCCAACAAAGAAACTTCAGTTTCTTCATTTCCCCTAAGAGCTTTCCTATCCAGGATCACTCAAATTCCTGATGCACCAGGGGACAATGGCATCAGTAGGTGTTGTAGGGAAAAGTCCAGAAAGACCTGAGTCTGCCTGCTTGGCTGGGACTGTGAAGGACACCAGCACACAGACTCTTCCCCGAGTGCCCCCCGCCATGGGATCAAGTGCCAGAAGCTGCCTCAGGCTTAAGGAGAGAGGAACGAAGGAGGTGAATCCAAGAGGAAGGAGGGAGAGAGCTCTAGAAAGGCCCTGGGTTCTCTGCACAGATCCCCAGCACTCGGTGCAGATTTCCTTTCTACATTCACTTCCTGCCTACACCGGCTTTTTGTCTCTCTCTACTGCAGTGAATTCCCAAGAACCCACACTAACCTATTCTGGCTGGATTCTTAACTCCTGTCACTCCAAACTACCCATCCTCCCCAGAATCACATGAGCAAGGCATCACTAATCGATCTTGGCCTTCTAGGTACAGCAATCCAGGGTGGGCCCTATCTGTTACCCTTGCCCTGGCTCCATAAGGGAATCAAAGGGGCCTCTCAGGCAGCCCCTACTGCCACCTCTCAATCTGGACTATTTCCATCTCAGGCTATCTTTTGTTGCCTACTCAAAACCCAGCCTTCAAGGTCTAAGATCAAGGAAAACCTTACTTTCTGGGCCTGCCTCTTATGCGCAGTGAAATTCTGCTGAGCACATATATTAGGCAAGGCCTGTCCTGGGTGCTGTGAGACCAGGAGAGGAGTAAGAAACAGCCCCTGCCATCCAAAGACAATGGACAGGGCAGAGATAAGACACGTGGCCATACAAATACTAAGCAAGGCAAGTAGGGAGAAGTGATGCCAAAGGAGTGGAGGAGGAGGGCTGCGTGGGCTCAGAGTATGTCTTGTCCTTTCCTCCTAGGAGCAGGCCCCTGGATGGCTCCCAGGAGGGTGGGGAATCATGGGCAGAGACAGGGGAGGAGGGCATTCCAGGAGGGCAGAACAACATGAACTACAACAGAGGAACTAGCAGGAGAGCAGTTCAATTTGGACCTCCAGCTGCAGGAAAGAAACGACAGCTATTATTACTGTATTATTATTGTTGACACTTCTGTCCCAGGCCCTGCCGTAAGCTTTACCCCATGTGGATGACATCCACCTAAAGCACACAGGTATGGCCTAACAGTCACCATTTCAGCTCAGTGCCTGGGCTGTATGGTTGTAAAGTATTAACTCATTTAATCCTCACAATGCCCCTGTCACGTAGGTATTATTACCCCCACTTTAAAGATGAGGAAACCAAGGCACAGAGACTAGTAAGAGATAAGACTATGGAGGGATGCAGGATCCTGAGGTACTGAGCACCCAATGCCAGGGGCAACAGACTTCCCTGGCACCTCACCAGATCTGTCTTGTCAGGGACCACCTAGAAGCACAGGAGTGTGCCTTGAGGGAAGGAGCACTGTTAATCTTCCTGGAATCCCCAACAATGGATTGAAGCAAGGAAGGAATGAAGGAACATAATGAGAGCCATTTAGGAGTGAGCAAAAGAACACACCCTGCCTGTCCAGCTCCTGGACCCAGCCTTGCCCTCCCCTGCAAGCTTTTGTTCCTGTTGTGGGAGCAGGGAAGAGGCTTATCCCTGGTCAGGGCAGCCAGAAGTAAAGCGTGGGGGAGAGGGGATCGGGAGAGAGAGCAGAGTGGCTGGATACCTTGGATACCCAAAGCAAAGCAAGGTCACTGATGGGGGGGAGCGGAGAGAAATGTCCCTGGGGACCAACTGTAACTTGCTTGGGCTAGAACAGGCTAGCTTAACTTCTCTCCTCGGAAGGGGAACTTTGCAACTGTCCTTTAAACCAATAAACTGGGTTTCTGCCCTTTTAAGCCTTCATCAGGCTAGGTGGAGCCCAGGGAGAGAGAAGAGTTCAAGAATCCCTCCCTGAAACTGTAGCTCAAGGGGAAAGTCAGAGAGGGTAAACACACAGGTGAACACAGAGCCCGGGATGGTTCCGCATTCTCTCAAAGGGCCTTACAAATAATCTCCAACAGCAGCAGCTCCCAGGATTTGCGTCCTCCCGGTTCAGGAGGAAAGTTCATGAAGCCAGCCTCCTCTGCGAGCTCTCCTTAGCACAGGCCGGAAGGGCACCTACACTCTCGAGAACTCGGCTGGGTCAGAGGGGCCCGGGCCACCGGCCATCCCCATTAGCAGCCAGTCGCCTTCTGGTCGCAGGTTCACCTGGTCGCAAGTTCACCCAGTCGTCCCACGCCCACCCAGGAGGGGCTGAACCCCCGACCCCAGCCGCGCAGCACAGTCACGAGGCCCTGGCCACAGGGGGCCGGCCTGTGCACCGCCCACCCCACAGGGAGGGCAGCCCCCCGCGGCCGATCGAGCCAGGGCAGCCGGGCCGACGCAGCCCGTCGGGACCCAGCCCGACAGCCCGACACCACCATCCCCACCCCCACCCCCAACCGCCGTGCCGCCGTGCAACCTGGAAGCCGCAGGGCCGCGGCGGGAGCCGGCGCCGGGCGGTCCGGGGCTCACCGGCCGGGCCGCGGCGCTCTGCCGCCACCCGGTCCCTTGCCGCCGCCCCGCCCCGTGCCTCCGGCGGGCCGGGGAGCCCTCACTTACCGGGCCACTGGCCACTGACCACAGGGGTGGGGGCCGCGAGGGGCGAACGGGGCCGCGGGCAACGGCGGCTATCTATCTCCGCGGGCGTCCCGGCCCCGGCGCCTCGGTCGGCCTGGAGCTCTGTCCCACTCCGGCTCTCGGGGCACTCGGCGTACTCCTCGAGCGTCGCAACCGTCAGGGCCGGGCCGGAGGAGGAGCCCGCCGGGCGGAAAACTCGGCGGTGGCCCAGCGCGCCCCGGGGCGGAGCCTCTCGCGCTGGGGGCAGGGCGGGGCGAGGGGTGGGGCCGGAGCGCGGTCCCGCCCCCAGGTGATTGCCTGGAGGGCTAACCCGCAGAGAGACGCTTCCTGGGGCGCGGGACTAATCGCAGGCCTTCTGGCGCTGTTGGACCGGGAGGGGATTCCGCCGGTGCCGGGAGGTCGGCGAGGAGCCCCCCGCTACGCCCGCCTCCTCCGTCAGTCGCGCCCTGAGCCGCGTTCTCCGGGTGGGTATTCCCCAAGCCCCCTCCAGCCCTGTGTACCATTGTTAGCGACTCTCCTTCAGGTAAAGAGGGCTTTCCACAATAGGAAGGTCATGCAACAGTATGGAGGTGGGGGTGGGGAGAGTAGCTTTATAGTGGAGAGACCCGACAAACTACCTTAGCTAAGTGATCAAGGTCAACGTCAAGAGAGATAAATCATTAGTGATACGATGTGCCCATGTGGTCTTCCTCCCAAGAATATAGCCAAGAAAAGCCTAAGGAGATAGGAAAATAATGTAGTGTGGCATCCTGGAGGGGATCCTGGTAAAAGGACATTAGAGAAAAACTAAGGAAACCTAAATAAACTATGGACGTCAGTTAATAATAAAGCATCACTATTGGCTCCTTCACAGTAGCAAAAGCACCATGCTAATAGGAAATGCTAATAATAGAAGAAACCAAGTGTTAACTTCTCATTTTTTCTGTAAATATAAAACTATTCTAAAAGAGTTTATTTTTGGAAAAAAAAAAAAAAGCTCGCACGGGTAATAAATGAATATATGGTAGTTTAAAAGCAGTTTTTAGAAACTGAGATTCACACTTTACTCTTCCAGCTCACTTTTAGGTGTGCCCTTCCAGATCTTTATCTCTGCAGCACTCTATGTGTGTATATACTCACCTAGATGTACTGTTTAAAACGGTGTTGCAGTATTTTTCTGCGACATGCTTTTTTACTCACTACATCTTGGAGGGTCTTTCCTTGCAAGCGCACCTTGTTCTACTTGGTTCTTCCCAAGGACCCAAGGGGTGCGCAAACGTGCGTGTCACCTAGGTCCTTAGGGAAGGACATTTCGGTTGCTGTCGGTTTGGGGCTATTGCGAACAGCACTGCTGGTCCTATTTCCATTTTCAGAGCGCACAGAGAGGGAGGGACTGGGGTGCTGTAGGTCCAAGGGGAGATTCTGGGTAGGGTTGGTGGTGCCGGGCGGAAGCCGCGCCCTCCGCCAGCCAGTCGCCGCCCGACTACGAACCTCGGGGACCCAGTCATTTTCCGCGGCCTGTGCAACACCGCTGTTCCCGCAAAGGCGCGGCCCTTTTTCGGGGCTGAACTGCATTTTTCAGCGATGAGTGGGCGGATGAGAGTGAAACTCAAGCCAAAGGCTCCAGTGCGACTCGGAGGAAATGCCCCGCCCCCACCCCCAGCAGAAGACGAGCCAAGGGTCAGTGGCACCAGGAGACTCGGCCAGGCTTGGGTATTACCGCGGTGGGGGTGCCCGCGGCGCATCAGGAGCGGGCGTCGGAGCGAAGCCCCCGCCGAGCCCGCGGCGCTCCTCCGAGAGAGCGTCTGTCGCCTGGTGCGCCCTGGGCTGGGGGCTTCGTAGGGGAAGGTCACACCTGGTGCCCACCCAAGCCTCTGCTTGGACACCCTGCGCCGGCGCCGCCCGTGCCGCGGCTCCCGGCGGCCTCAAAGGCAAGCTTCTTTGAATGGTTCACTTTTTCCGTAGATGAGCTATTGCTTCCTTAAATACCACCTTAAAAAAAATAAATCAGTAGGGGCGGAATTCCTTCTGCGTGTAGCACACACTTTCCTACGTCAGGACTGAGCTCTTCAAGGCCCAGGATGGGGGATAGTTACCACTGTGCTCACCTTTCTGTGACTTTCAACCATTTATTTTTAACAAACGTCATGTTGAGCTCCGACTCGGTTGGGACACTTGTGTCGGGGAAAAGTTTGGTCCGCAAGCACCTGGGTCCTGTCACTTGGAAGTTCTTTGAGCCTCGGTGTTCTCGCTTAGAAAATCTTCCAAATGATCTATGAAAATCTGTAAAGTGACCACTGCTTCATCGTTGCTAGGGGCTGATGCAAACATCAGATGAGGTAAGGGGAAGCGAGTGCCTTGTAAACCGGTCAGGTGCTTCATAATCTTTCTTATGTTGAGTCATTGTACAGACAGTATTTGAGTACAGGCAATGTGACCGGCCCTGTGCTGGGTGCCCCAGAGACAGGGACAAAAGAAAACTCCTTTGCTCTAAACACAGTTCTTCTCTAGTGGAAAAACAAATAAATCGCAAATACCTCACAAAATACAGGCTTGTAAAAAGGATCCTTGGGGGGGCGCCTGGGTGGCTCAGTCGTTAAGCGTCTGCCTTCAGCTCAGGTCATGATCCCAGGGTCCTGGGGTCTCAGGTCATGATCCCAGGGTCCTGGGGTCTCAGGTCATGATACCAGGGTCCTGGGGTCGAGTCCCACATCGGGCTCCCTGCTCGGCAGGAAGCCTGCTTCTCCCTCTCCCACTCCCCCTGCTTGTGCTCCTGCTCTCGCTGTCTCTCTCGCTGTCAAATAAATAAATAAAATCTAAAAAAAAAAAAAAAAAGGATCCTTGGGGTCAATGATGAGAGGGAAGTGTAGAGGACAGGATCCAGAAAGGCTGCTTCTGATCAGTTTGGCCAGACTTTACAATTGACTTTTAATTATTTTTATTTTTTAAAAAAATGTATTTATTTGTCAGAGAGCACAAGTAGGGGGAGTGGCAGGCAGAGGGAGAATCAGGTTCCCCGCTGAGTAAAGAGCCCAAAGCCGGCTCCATCCCAGGACCCTGGGATCATGACCTGAGCCAAAGGCAGACGCTTAACCAACTAAGCCACTCAGGCATCCCTATTTTTTTTTTTTTTTTTAAGATTTTATTTATTTATTTGACAGAGAGAGACACAGCGAGAGAGGGAATGCAAGCAGGGGGAGTGGGAGAGGGAGAAGCAGGCTTCCCCGCAGAGCAGGGAGCCCGATGTGGGACTCGATTCCAGGACCCTGGGAGCATGACCTGAGCCGAAGGCAGATGCTTAACAACTGAGCCACCCAGGCGCCCCCCCTATTTTTTTTTTAAATCATGTTCATTCTTTTTAAAAAAATTATCTACTGCTTTCATTTCTGCTTTTATCTTTGTAGTTCTGTTCCTTCTTTCTTTGGATCTGCTCTGGTGTTCTTTTTCTGGTTTCTAGAGTTGAACATTTGGGTCACTTATTTTCCAGATCTTTCTGTTGTTGTTCTCTGATAAATGTATCTAAGACTAGAAATCTCCCTCTACATCCTGCTTTAACTACAAATCACAAGTTTTAACATGTCATGCTTTTGTTATCTCTCAGTTATAAATATTTTGGTTTTTTTTTTTCCATTAGGATTTTATCCTTAATTCATGGATTATTTAGAAGCATGTTTCCATGGTTTTTTAAAAAACATTTTGTCATAGATTTCTAATTTTAATGCTTAGAGATTTTTGGAATTTGGTGAGACCTCTTTGTGGCCTGATAGACTTTTTTTTTTTTTTAATGTCCCAGTTTTTGTGAATGCACAAGCTTCTTTCTATATGTTTCTCCATCCAGTTTGCTAACCTAGTTATTTAGCTTGTTTATACCCCAGGTTTTTTTCTGTTCAAGCCGTTGATTTCCGAGAGGGTTGATTTAACGTTTTCTACCTTTATTGTGCTTTGCCAATTTCCCCCTATAATTTGATCTCATTTTGCCTTATAATTTTGAGGACAAATTATTAGGTTCACACAAGTTCATAATTGGTTTATCTTTTGATGACTTATCTTCTTTTATCACTTTTCTCCTTAAAAAATTGCCTGCTCTTTAATATTGCTATCTAAGATAGTATTTGTCTGGTATATGTTTTTCCTCTCTTGTTTTCAAGCTTTACTGTTCTTTAGGTTCATCTCTTGGAAATGACACAATTTTTTAACAATTTTTAAAAAGTTCATCTGAGTATCTGCTTTTAATTGGTGCGTTTAGTTTATTTTAATAATGATTACAGAAATTTTTGGACTTATCTCTGCCCCTTTTTAGGAGATACACACATATACACACATGGGGGCATGCACGCACACACATACACTCAAGGCTGATATTCACCTAAAACACATGCTAAAATGCTGTAAATTGTAAAAAATCAAAATTCTTTCATTCTGTTTGGTAAATAGTGGTTGCCTTGAGACCTCATAGTACCCCCACCCATGATCTTCCCCTGATCTAGGAACAAAAGGGGCAATACTTATCACAGGGGGCCCTCCAGCACCTTTTTCAAGTCTCTTATTAGTTAGTAAAGGGGCCAGGCAGGTGGATTAATATTTTGACTATCATGTGAAATACGCTTTCTCTTTGTTTCTTTTTTCTCTTTTCCTACTTCCATTTGGAATGTTTGAATTTTCTTTGTTTAATAGAGAGGTAATACTAGAATTAAAAAGATATGAATAAATAGCTGTTTATTAGACACCTTTACCAGAATATCCCTCATAAAACCCAAATTTATAATGTCAAAAAGTGAACTAACCATCTTTCCCGCTCAACCTGCTTTTTCTCTTGGATTCTGTATCTCAGCTGAGATACCACTGCAGGGCCCCTCACTTCTACGGGTTCTTCATGGCAGAGGCTTAGCACACTTTTCTGTGGTCCAATGTTTTTGTAGAGTTTGCAAAAGTAAGCTATTTTGAATACAAACAATTAAGACATCTGGCTCTTTTTATCCTGAGTTCCCTAAAAACCCCTCACAGCAGAGGGGCTGTAGGTATTTTTGGGATTTAGCTAAAAAAAGGGGAGCTGGGGTTTCGCTTAGTTAGGGTTTAGTAAGATATGTTCATACCATTTGCAGTCACTTCTGTGTGTGGTTACATTACTGCTCATCTTTCAATGTAGGAACGGTTTCTAGGAATATGGCTCTGATTCAGCCAGAAGAGCCAGAGATGTTCAATAATAAACATGTCCTATAGCACCTGTTTTCAGAAATATGTAGGCAATGAAGGAGAAACAAGATTTGATATGTTTGGAACCAGAAACCAGTCTATGGAAAATTCTTCCAACGATTGTATGTATGAAGTTTTAAGCATGTAAGTCTATTCTCATCCAGGCCCATTTATTTTTTGTTTTGTTTTTTATTTTTTATTTTCTATTTTATTTTTTTTTTAAGATTTTATTTATTTTTCAACAGAGAGAGAGAGACAGTGAGAGAGGGAACACAAGCAGGGGGAGTGGGAGAGGGAGAAGCAGGCTTCCCGCTGAGCAGGGAGCCCGATGTGGGACTCGATCCCAGGACCCTGGGATCATGACCTGAGCTGAAGGCAGACGCTTAACGACTGAGCCACCCAGGCACCCCTTGTTTTGTTTTTTAAAGATTTTATTTATTTATTTGAGAGAGAGAGAGAGAGAGAGCATGTGAGCTGGAGGAGGAGCAGAGGCAGAGGGACAAGCAGATTCTGCGCTGAGCATGGAGCCCAACGTGAGGCTCTATCTCATGACCCTGAGATCGTGATGTGAGCCAAAATCAGGAGTCCGTAGCTTAACTGACTGAGCCACCCAGGCACCCCTCATCCACACCCATTTAAAATGGAAGCCCTCCCATAGGGAATATACTTGATAAGGCAACAAATGCAATGATTACATACAAACATATAGAAATAGATCTTTTTAAAAACAATTTCAGGAAATATATTTTACTAGCACTCTGTGTAATATGGCACCAACTGTAGGAGTGCTGCCTGTGTGTGAAATTAAATGCTTTCTGTATCTGACTGTATCACATCTTAACTTATATCATGTGGTTTATACTGATAGAGTCTATAAATTCTAGATGCACAGGCCAAGAAAGATGAAATTTTATTATGACTTTTTATGAACTACATCAGCAAGAATAACACAAAACTCAACTTACCACTACAATAAGAATATCCATGACAAGCTGGCAAATACCCATACCAATTAAAGAAATGTTTAAGTTTAGACAAGAAAACTTAAATGCCCAGAAATCTCATTACCCACACACGAAACTTGCTAGAATTATTTCCAACTTTGACAATAGTGATACAAATATACAGTGTAGGGAAGGAAAAATTCCTCTTCTACCTTTCAAGTTCTTCCAGTTGGACTAAGAATTTTTTTAATATGTATTCTTTTTTTTAAGATTTTATTTATTTGCGATAGAGCGAGTGAGCAAGAGAGCACGAGTGGGGGGAGAGGCAGAGGGAGAAGAAGAAGCAGGCCCTCCACTGAGCAGGGAACCTGACCCGGGGCTTGATCCCAGGACCCTGAGATTATGATCTGAGCCAAAGGCAGACACTTAACTGACTGAGCCACCCAGGTGCCTCTGGGATTAAGAATTAAATTTACATGAGACAGGTTAATAGGAGAAAAAAAAAGACAGTTTTATTATTTGCACACAGAGGCCCAATATTGAAATTGAGCCCTGAAGAAATGACCAAGGCAGGCAGTTTTTATACTTTTTAGACAAAGAGATGATACATTTCTGAGGAATTGACAGGATAAAGAAAATAGTGGAGAGCTTCGATTAGGAAGAAGTTCTAAGCAGATTTTGGGCCGAGATAGTAAATTAGTAAAAAAATAATACTGTTTGTTTCTACAGCTTTCTTGGCTTTAAAATTCCTATCTGGTGATAAGGATGTCTTTTTACTTCTTAGTGTAGGGAGGGTACCTTTTGTATGGGAGATTTGTTTCCTGCTTTTGGGAGGGGCTGAGTGTCTTGCACCTGCTTTTTCCCAAATAGCCTCAATTCAAAATAATCAATACACCATTTGGGTATATTTCGGGCAGCCTGCCCCTGGCCCTTACGACATGATACTACCAGCAGTATTAATTGTTCGCAGCTCAAATAGCTTACTTCTGCAAATTTTACAAAACCATCTGACCATACTGGAAGAAGACTGAGGTCTCTTTCTATTCTACTAAAGAAAACCAATACTGGGCGCCTGGGTGGCTCAGTTGGCTGGGTGACTGCCTTTGGCTCAGGTCATGATCCTGGAGTCCCGGGATCGAGTCCCGCATCGGACTCCCTGCTTGGCAGGGAGTCTGCTTCTCCCTCTGACCCTCCCCCCTCTCATGCTCTCTCTATCTCATTCTCTCTCAAATGAATAAATAAAAATTAAAAAAAAAAAAAGAAAACCAATACTATTAGAAAATCCTCCCTATCTATAGATTTTTCTTCCTAAATATTTCTTGCATCTGACCCCTACTTTCCATTGGTTAAGTACCACTGTTCTAGTTTTCAGGCCCTTATGATTTCTAGCCTGGACTCCACAGGAGCTTTCTATTTTTTTTTTTTTTAAGATTTTATTTATTTATTTGACAGAGAGAGACATAGTGAGAGAGGGAACACAAGTAGGGGTAGTGAGAGAGGGAGAAGCAGGCTTCCCGCCGAGCAGGGACCCCGATGCGGGGCTCGATCCCAGGACTCTGGGATCATGACCTGAGCCGAAGGCAGACATCTAACCACTGAGCCACCCAGGCGCCCCTGCAAGAGCTTTCTAACTGGTCTTACTGGCCCCCAGTCTCATGCCCCTCAGATCTGCCCCTCACATCCGACTGTGTCACTCCTTTAGGACCATCATGCTCCCCAGGATAAGGTTAAGCTCTTAGGCTGACACATAAGACCATACCCTGCCTCTCCTTTTGCAGTACATGCAACTCTTGCCTCTCTCAAAATGCCAGCTTGCTTGTAATCCATCCTCCCCTCCATACCATGTCATGTCCCCATACCTTTGTTCATCTAGTCCCCTCAGCCTGCAATATCCTTCTCTTCACTTTTCACCTTGGTTGCTCCTACTCATCCTCCAAGACTCTGCTTAATTTTCATCTTTTCCGGAAGCTCTCGGACTTCCTCCTTCAAGATAGGGGACTGAGCACGTGCTGTAGTCTATCTCCTCAGCCCCAAGCTCCAGAAATTTCAGGAAAGAAAGAACTGGTATTTTTAAAGAAGATGACAAATAAGTCTTGGAGAATTAGAAGCACTGAAGAATTTCTGAGAACTTGAAAGCAGACAGAGTGAGATATAACACTTCAGCCTAGCACATGAGCACCTAGTACATATATCCTTGAATGTGTGTACTATACTACCTACTACAAAAGCAGGACCAGCAACAAGGACACTCCATGCCTGAGGTAGAGGAGGCCTGGGACAAAAGGCAGCTAACAGGTTACTGATGGGAAGGTGAGCCACACTCACTGTAGGAGCAGCTAGATGAGTAGACTCCTGAACATTTCCTTAAACCCCACCCTTGAAGACAAGATGGCCAAGGCGGGAGTGTTTGTCTCCACATATGAGGGAGTGAAAGACAGGGCAAGGCCCAGAGGGATGGCAAAGCCAAGGAGAAAAGGGTAGCCGCTAAGCCCCAAAGACCAAATACAAGAGCATCCACCCAAGGGTCCACCCTGCCCATCTTGCCCATCCTGCCCATTCTGAGTGTGTGGAACACACATATGCAAAGTGGTTTTCATCCCTCCATCAGAGGGAGTTATGCAAACAGATGTTCTGCAGGAAATTGCATGGGCAGACATGAGTTCACTGCCAAAAAATTAAATACCATTTGAGAAGCACCAATCCACGAAAGAAAGATTTATAACTAAAGAAACATAATAATCATTGCTAATATTTACTGAGCATTTATGTGCCAGGCACTATTCTAAACACATTGCATATGTTAAGAAACTTGAACCTGACCAGAAATCTTTTCGGGTAGGACTATGTTTATCCCCTTTTACAAAGGAGGAAGCTAAGGTGTAAGTGATTAAGTAACTTGCTGCAAAGCTATACAGCTTAGTGCACAGAGCCACAATTCTGCCAACCCAAGCTGTCTGCCTCCAGATTCCAAGATTCAACAAAGCAAATAAGGCAACAGTACTGAGCTTTGAAGTAAGTATAATTAATATTCTCAAACAAGAGGAAATGAAAAAGAACCAATTAGAGATGTTAGAAATGAAAAAATATAATTATAATTAAAGAAAGAAAACCACCCCAAGTATATGAGCTAAGGGGTAGAATGTATGTAGCTGAAGAGCTAGTGACCTAACAGATTGGACCAAGCAATTTTCCCTGAAAACAGAAAGGGATAAATAAATATAAACCAGAAAAGAAAAGATAATAGACATGGAAGAGAGTTCCAGAAGAGCCACCATCCATCCATCAGGTGTTACAGAAAGAGACTAGAACAATGGATGTGTCCAGTGAAACGTGGTTGATTGTCAACAATCTCTTTTCTCACCCTCCCCAAATCCTAATACCATGGCAATAAAGGAATAGCATAGGTGAAAACCTGCAAAGGCAAAAGGAATGAGAGAAGAAAATGGTGTGCAAAATTTCAACACTTTTTTTTTTTTAATTATTTAAGTAGGTTCCACAACCAGCATGGAGCCCAATGCGGATCCCAAACACACGACCCTGAGATCAAAACCTGAGCTGGGTATCAAGAGTCAGACGCCCAACCAACTGAGCCACCCAGGCACCAGGCACCCCCAACAATGTTTTGAAGACCGAAAACATATGGTGGAGTGGTAATTGACTTGGTAGAAAAGCGGACGCTTTACCTTGGGTGCCCCAGAGGGAGAAATCAAGGAGAAGCAGCTGATTCTCCCCACCCACCCCCAGAGTCAGCAAGGCTTAGCCTTACAGATGGAAGGTAGAGTATGAGGATGCAAATGGGAACAGGGATGTGGGTAGAAACCCTAGTCACTTTCCCTAGCCCCTTCAGCAGAAGTTCCCTCTACCTGTGGAGAAAGAACACTTGTCATATAAGTTGAACTATGGAGACTGCAGAATAGGATATGTGAAGCACAATGAATTTGGGAGGAGGAGGTAGGGTATGGGTCTACACAAAGATTAAGCAAAAATCTGCATATTGAATGATGGGACCCTAGTCCCCAGGAGGTGATAAACCTGATTCAAATTCATAAGCAGGGAACTGGAGGTTTGACCTCCAGTGATAAAACAATCCTTTTAAGAGATATCCTCCAACCTTAGGGGATTTATAGAAAATGAGCAGCCCAGACAAATGTCCTCCAATGACTGATAGTTACTGGTTCTCTCAATGCAAAGCTGACTGATGGCTTGAACACCCTGCAGTGAACACCATCAGTCAACAAGCCCCACTGCCACGCAGAGATTCCAGTCATTGTTTTGTGCCTCATCCCTAACTGTGAATATCCAACTTAGGATCACCAGCCTGAAAGGAAGACCTCCAGAGAGAGTGACCAACCAGCCTGGTTTGCCAGGGGCAAGGGCGTTTTTCAGAACACAGGACATTCATTACTGAAACTGGAGAGTCTCTGGCCAACCAGGATGAATTGGTCACCCTACTCCAGCATGTGTAAGCAAGATCCATAGCTTGGCTTTTGCTTAATAGTTTGCAAACCTGACCTACTTGCCCAGCTCACAAGCTGTGAGCATAGTCATCTGCTATAATTTATAGGGTCTTGTGGTAAAATCTGCCAAAAATTGTATTAAATGGTTTGTGACTTTTGCAGATCCTTTTCCAGCCTTTGACATGATACGTAGGGAAGGATATGGACTACGCTAGGTGTCAAAGATAGCTCCTCTAATTTTTAGTTTTATCTTTAATCACTTGAGACCACATTTGGATGGGCTATATATATGTTTTCCTGCTGAACTCAGTGCAGCTCCCCAGCTAATGCTCGTTCTGGAGGGTCAGTGTCTGTGCCAGGCAAGTCATGAAATGTGGTATCACCATGCCATCCTTGCCCTTTACCAGAGAACAGAAAGCTAAGCATTCTCCAGGATGCAAATTACCTGATTTTGATATCATGGACTCAGAATAGTCTTTTTTTTTTTTTTTTTTAAGATTTATTTATTTATTTTAGAGAGAGAGAGCACGAGTGGGAGGGGCAGAGAGAGAATCTCAAGCAGACTCCGTGTTTAGTGCAGCGGAGCCTGACATGGGGCTCAATCCCATGACACGGAGATCAGGACCTGAGCAGAAACCAAGAGTCGGATGCTTAACCGACTGCACCACCCAGGCGCCCCTCAGAATGGTCTTAATAGACAATCGATACTACCATCTTATTACCTCCAGAAACAAGGACTACCAATTCTGGATCTGAAGCAATCATTTTAAGAGATATCCTCCAATCTCAGGGGATTTATAGAAAATAGTTATGAACAGAGAGCTACCTTGTTCGGTTACTTTGGGAGTGCATTCCACAACGTTTAACTAGCAGGGCCTGCTGTTCAAAATGAGATGTGCTGCAGGTATTTGCCTGTGTGGCCAAATAGGCCCTGTGGTTACACACCTGCTTTCCTGTTTCTCCAGGCTGACTTTTATCGCCATTGCACAGTATGAGGTGGAACTGTGGGGCTTCAGTTACCTGCCTGTGGCATTCTTAGAGAACTCTCCAGGTTTCTCCTAAAGCAATTCTTGGCTCTACCAGCAGGGACTCCCTTGACGCACTTTGGAGGGGATGTGTGTTGGCCTTTGCTTTAGGAACATGTGCTTGCTGGCCCCTGAGTTTTCCTCAGAGGATTGAATTGAAGTCCCGGTTGAGTTTATTATTAAGGCATGTGGCTCACTTCTTAAATGGCAATGGAAAGTACCAACATTCCAAGTCAAATTTCAGCCCTAGAGCCACAGTGTACTTTTTAAAAGTTTGGCCAAAAGAAATGCTGTTTTGGACAAGTACCTATGAAGTATGTGTTTTTTTTTTTTTTTTTTTTTTTTTTTTTTAAGATTTTATTTATTTGTGAGAGAGAGAATGAGAGACAGAGAACATGAGAGGGAGGAGGGTCAGAGGGAGAAGCAGACTCCCTGCTGAGCAGGGAGCCTGATGCGGGACTCGATCCCGGGACTCCAGGATCATGACCTGAGCCGAAGGCAGTCGCTTAACCAACTGAGCCACCCAGGCGCCCTGAAGTATGTGTTTTATTCAATCTCTAGACACATATTCTTAAATGTATATATGTTACCAATTCAGCTGGAGCAGCGCAGTTGTGTGCTTGAGTGCCTCCCATGGCTTCTTAAAGATGTACTTTTAGTGGATTATGTTTTGGTTGGTGGCCCTCAATCTATACTGAGGGACATGATGCAAAATATGGCTTTGAACATTGACCCCTTGTCTGTTGCAGGGATGTCATTGAGTGTGATGCTTGTTATGTCCATAGCGACCTCTCCAAGAGGACAACTTGTAGAAACGAATGTATTATTTGGTCTCACTATCTGGAATAGTTGCCTTTTTTTTTTTTAAAGCAACCTGCAAATACTCTGGATCTTATAATAGGTCCTATTTCCCTCTCCCTATCTGCTGCTAGGGTCTTAGAGCTAAGCTGATAAAGAACCATGAGACTGTACAAAGGGGACTAATCACTCAGGTTGGCACCGTTGGTGAAATGGAATCAGAGCATGGGGTGTTGGCAAGGAGCTCTAGAGGCTGTGCCTACCATCTTGAGTGTCAGGGAATCCCCTCCCTAGAGGAAGTTTGGAGACCAACATAGGTTTCTCCAAACCAGTCTTATAGAAGTGCCTGCAGATTATCCCTCTCACACAGAGTTGGGGTTAGGACAGGTATAGTAGGGTGATGACACGGGAGAGAGGCCTATCGAGTCTTCTGTCCTCCCTCACTAGCTTTCTGTCTTTTATCACACATGGCATGGTTGGAAATGAATGGGCACCATATATGAAGTCAAGCGCCATGTGTTTCCCAATGCTGCACCCATCCCGGTCTCCAGATCTACGTACTTTCTGCCCCCAACATTCACTTCCGTTATGGGAGCCAGGGAAACAGTATACTCTAGATATTAAAAGTGTAGCTCTGGAGTCAGAGGGCCAATTTCAAATCCTTCCCCCATGCTCACTAGCTGAGTGGCCTTGGGTAAGAAATGTAGTCTCATGATCTGTATGACAGGAACCAAAACACTGCTGGCCAAACACAGTTGTTATGACAACACATTATATAACTACTGTGAATCATCTAGCACAGAGCTTGATGCAGCAATAGATGTTTGCTATGCAGAAATTCATCATGGTGGTTAAGAGTTTGGGCTTTGGGATAGGATGTATGAGTGTTCAAATTCCAACTCTTCCTGGGCCAGCTGTGAAATGTTGGGCAACTTTCCAACTTCTTTAGTCCTTAGTTTTTTTCATCTGCAAATGGGACTAATAATACACATGAAACTCTTGACACACCACTTCCTATGAAGAGCGTGTTCCATAAATGATAGCTCTACTTTCCTGTTATTTTACTGCCACCCCAGGGGAGAATACAGCTCAAGCTAAACAGGCAGGAGGAAGTGCCTAAGAGAGATTCTCCAGAGCTGCCAACCCTTTGGTAGCAGGGGAACTGATCTCCACCTCTGACATAGAGTAGTAACATAGCCACTTAGATTTATTGTTTTCTGTGTGCTAAGCAATGAGCTGAGAGTTTTCTATTTTTGTTTGACCCGAGATTAGGTATGGTGGATCTTTGGGGAGGCACAGGTACTTTCTCAGTATAGGTCCAATCAGGAGACAGAAACCACATTGGGGTTTAAGCAATGGGAGTTTGCTATAAATAATATTATGCTATAATAAAAGCATAATTATAGGATGTAAAGAGAACCCTCTAGGGCAACTCTCCCTACAGCTGAGAAAGGGAACCCAAGGAAGGGAATACAACCTCAGAAGGCGGCCACCTCTCAAGGCTGTGGGTCAGACCTTGTTGGAGAAGGTATCATGGCAGCCCCTTGGATGGTGGAGACATTTGCAGGTGCCTTGGCCTGAGCTGGTCTTCAGTTGCTAGACAAGTGTGAAGCAATCTGCCTGAGCACAGGTGAGTCACAACCTGGTGGTGGGATCTGTGGGCAGGTAGAGGGAGTCAGACAGCAGTGTAGGTGGGCGGCAAGGATCACACAGTGTCTGTGTTGGGAGGGTCGACGGAAGGTGATCACCAGGCTGGACAGGACTCTAAGGTATCTGGGGGACCTCTTGGACACATAGCTGGGGCAGAGCACCACAGGATGTCCGACACCTGCGAAAACCAGCAGCAGAAGCCCCTTCCTCCTGTGGAGTTCTCCCAGCACACTCTGCTGAGAAGGCTTACCAGTATGCTCACTGTAAAGGCAAGATGCTTATGGGGATTCTGCCCATTAGCACACAGCAGCTCTTTGTGGGTGAATTTGGAGCTGAAAAGTAATAAATTGATAACTAGCATAGACACATTAGGGGCATTTGAAGAAAGCTGAATACACACATGAATGGATCCATGTATTCATGCATGTGCACATATGTATACTAATCCACCCTGCTCAGGGGGTATACTACTCCTAGAATGTTCACAGACCCCAAGTGAAGAACACGATTCGTGGTTCCCTGGCGGCCACAAGAAAGCCTCCATAAGGCACTGAACTCTGTGGCAAGATGGAATGAAAGAACTGGCCATGAGACTTCTAAAATCCTGTCCTAGTTATGGAGGGTGACATTTCTTCCTCTTTCTCCACTCCCTTCCACATTGCTCATGGCACCCAAGGGAGACCTGAACCCTAGCAGGGCAAGCCCATTTCCCTTTTTTAAATTAAATTAAATTAAATTAAATTAAATTAAATTTATTTATTTATTTGAGAGAGAGAGAGAGAACACGAGCCAGGGGAGGGGCAGAGGGAGAGGGACAAGCAGACTCCACACTGAGCACAAGAGACTGACACAGGGCTCAATCCCAGGGCCCTGAGATCATGACCTGAGCCGAAATCAAGAGTTTGGACAAGATGCTTAACCAACTGAGCCACCCAGGTGCCCCAAGCCCATTTTCTTTTTGCATATTTATTTCTCCCAAAGCCTAACTAATCCGTCTGTCAGCTTGGGCACACAGAGGGCACTGTGCTCTGAACAGCAGGCTTCCTGGGTTCCTATTGAACAGACTCATGGACAGTCATTTTCCTCCACCAACTAAACACCAAGCTACTTGTCGATAGTGACAAACACCAGTTTTGATACTTTCTACTGTTTTTGGCATGGTAAGTGCCTACTCATGGCCCTGCTGGGAGTAAGGGCCCAGAAGCTGAAAATTCACCTCCCATTCTGCTCCAACCCCATCCACAGGGCCGGATGTTGGTAGTGGTCAGAGACCCCTGAAGAATGAAATCGATTCCCTTAGGTGTGCAAATGTTGTTTTTGTTTTTGTTTTTAAGATTTATTTATTTATTTGACAGAGAGAGACAGTGAGAGAGGGAACACAAGCAGGGGGAGTGGGAGAGGGAGAAGCAGGCTTCCCGCCGAGCAGGGAGCCTGATGCGGGGCTGGATCCCAGGACCCTGGGATCATGACCTGAGCCGAAGGCAGACGCTTAACGACTGAGCCTCCCAGGCGCCCCAGTGCTCAAATATTATATGATGCATATATGGAACTCTGCCTCCATCCCACACCTACCAGAGTCAGAGGGGGCTCAGGAGCCTGTATATTCTGGATAAGACTGCCTTTCCCCCAGCCACATCACATTCGGCAGAGTGAAGAAGGCCTCTGGAATTCCTCATATTGCTGTCAGGCCCCCCTCTCTCCTCCCCACACGTACTCCTCACCACCATTATTTGCCTTGAGAGCCTCAGGGTCCACCTCATTAGGGCTTTATCTCCATTTGCCTCAGTCACTCCAAAAAACTCAGGCGCCCAGGCCATCCCTTATCTCCCAGACTTGAAAGCCCATATAGCTCCTTATGGCTCTCTCCACCCTTTTCCCCATAGCACCTGACATATAGTACAGCTGACCTACTTATTTGTTAGACTCCCCCGATTGAGGGCGGGGTGTCTTGTCTCTTTTGTTAACAGCTATACTCCCAGCATCTAGAAGGCATCTGGCATATAGTAGGTGCTTATTAAATATATGGCAAAGGAATGCATGAGCAAACAAAGCATCTTTGATGCCCTCCGTTCTCTGGGACTCAGTGTCTACCACAGCCCCGTTAGTCTTGTTACTACCTTCCCATCAAGGGCCTAAACCACAGCCCTTCCCCCATACTGGCTTACACAACTCTCTAGCAATTTCAGAGCATGGGCTTTGGAGACACATGGGCTTGGAGACACACGGGCTCTGCCGTGTAGAGCTTTTTAGCACCTCTGTGCCTCAGTTTTGCTTACTTGTAAAACTGAGATTTTGTGGTCAAGTGGATTAAATGGAAGGTGTTTATAAAGGACTCAGCGCAGCTCCTGGCCCCCAGTAAGTGAGCAGTAAAGGATAGCAAGCAAGCAGGGAGGCCGCAGAGCGGGGTTGGGAGGAGCAAGGAGCCTTCCTCTGTCGCCCCATCCTCGATGCGTTGGTAGGGAATGCCCAGAACCTTGAGCTAAAATGGATTCTGGGCAGGCCCTGGGCTCAGGGCGAAGGAGTCTGACAATTGATTAATGATGTCTGTCATGGGCATGGGTTCTTCAGGCAGCAAAAGGATGAAGGAAGTAGCGGACCCAGGCCACACATTTGCCATCCTGATCTACAATTTCCACCTCCTCTCCTTTTCTTTTGTACATCTTGACTACTTTCAAGGGTAAGAGCTCCTCTCTTTCCGGGAGCTCCTCCCTGACCTCAGAGTCCTTCACACACCCCCACCCTGAAAATGGTACGGTGTGCTCTTCTGAGCCCCCACACATTTTCTATGCTGTGCCTTTATTATTCACCATATAGCCTTTTGGGTTGTGTTTTAACTTTCAGATCTCCTGTCTGCATATATAGGCTGAAAAATGCCTTCAGGTTAGGTTTTGCCTTTGAGAACTAACTTGGTAAAACAGGGTGCATTGGATTAGGAGTCAGAAAACCTGACCTTGCTGTGCGACTTTGAGCACATTGCCCTGCCTCTCTGAGCCTGTTTCCCTGAATGAAAATGGGAACCTTAAGCAAGCTGCCTTCTCTGCCCACTGTATCCCAGCGCTGCGGGGGGAATCAGTATTTCATAAGGCTCTGTAGGGAGTAAGAGCGTTCATGTCCTTGTTGCATATCCCTTTGCTCTCCGCTTTCAGTGTCTAATACCAGAGTTTCTGCAGATGCAGAGTACGCTTTTCTCAGCAAGGGAGTAGGCAGATGAGTGCTTTGAACGGGAGAAACAGGCACTTAGGACATACTGACAGCTGAGTTCGGAGAAGGGAAGGGACAATCCAACATTTCTCCCTTTATGCTTGCAATTGGGAAGAGTTAGGAGCCAGGAAAGGTAAATGCTGTCATCTGCTGGTCATTTCCTGTGTAGCAGCCTCAAAATAAGAGTTCTGCAAACCTCTTGTGTAAACTTAGCTAAGGACCCAGGAGGGAGGAGGTGGCATTTGCTGAACGTTTACTGTTTATAAGGGACTATCTGCAAAGATGCTATAGAAGAGAGATAGGAATTAACCTTGGATGCTGCCAATAAAGAGGTCACGGCCGCCGGAGAGCTAGAGCCGCCTTCCCGTGCCTGTGTGCCTCGAGCACATCCTTCAGCCTCTCTGAACTCTGGGTTTCTCACTGGGTGCGTGGATTAGGATGGTCTCCAAGCATCTGAAAGGAGGACCTTGAAAGAGGAAGAGAATGTTACAGACGGGCACTGAGACGGAAAAGAGGACGGGTCAAGAGAAGCCCTTGGAAAGCCTGACATGTGTCCTCTTCCCTTGTCTCCTTGTTTGTGAAGCTGTGGGTTAGGCTCCGGATCTCGAAGCATCTGTCCTCCTCTGACTTCTTTCTGCTCAGGGGAAGGGACCAGAGGAATTGAAAAGACTTCTCGAAGGAAGAATGGAACCAACACCTGTGTAGTCTCCGCCAATTTTAAGAAATGGAACCATATTGTTGCCTCTGAAGTCGTCTATGATATGAATATATTTTAATTTATTTGCACATTCTACTGTGGAGGGCATTTGAATCGTTTCCTATTGTTTCCAGATTTTTTGCTCCCTTGGACATCCATGCGTGTATATTTCTGTCAAGTATATACTCGGGGGTGGAATTGTTGGGTTATAGACCAGGTGCATTTTCAACTTTAGAGATAATTACAATTCATTATCCCAAGAGGTTGCCCCAATGGAAACTCACATTAGAAGTGTGTGCAAGTTCCCATTACTCCAAATTCACTGCAAGCACTCGATGCTCTCAGATTTTTTTACAGTTTTGCTAATTGGGTGAGGGTGAAATGGTGTTTTACTGGGTTTCCCCCAATTAATAACGAGCATGTTTTCATACATTCATTATTTTGCATTCCTTCTGTCAAATGCCTGTTTATTTCTTTGTCTGGTTTTCTCTTGTTTTGTCTTTTTGTCCTCATTAATCTGTAGGAGTTTTAAAATATATTTGAGATACAACTCTTTTATCATCTATGTATATTGGTAAATTTTTGTCCATTCTGTAGCTTGCCTTTCTACCTTCTTATAAATGTCTTTTGAAGACTAGAAGTTGTTAACGATAATGTAGTTGTACTAGGCAGAATCCTAGGATGACCGCCATGACCCTCATCCTGGTATAATGTCCCTCCACCAGAGTATGGACAACACCTGCGCATGTGACAGGTATCATTGGTGATTGTGTCACCTGTGGCAAAAGGAATTTTGCAGATGTGACTGTGGTAACTAATCAGCTGAGTATGAGTTAATCAAGTGGGAGATTAACCAGGTAGGCCTGACCAAGTCACATGGTCCTTTTAAACTTGAGTCTAGAGATCAGAAACAGAAAAAGTCGGAGATTCAAAGCATGGAAGATTTGACGTACCACTGCTGGCTTTGAAGAGGGAGGGGGGCTCCCTGGTGATGCAGGGTGGTCTCTAGGAACTGAGAACAGATCCTGACTGACAGCCGCCGACGACCCGGGGACCTCAGGCCTACAACCTCAAGGAGCTAAATCTGCCACAATCCCAAGAGCTTGGAAGAGGACCCAGGGTTCTAGATGAGATCACAGCCCAGCCAACACCTTGATTTTGGACTGTAGGACCCTGAGCTGGGGACCCAGCCATGCTGTGGGTGGGCTTCTGGGCTGCTCATCTGTGAGCCAACAAATGGGTGCTGAATTTGTTATGCAGCAGTAGAAAACAAATACAGTAGTTGTACTTATCAACAATTTCCTGTATTTATTTTACTTTCCGAGTTTAAGAAAACATTCTCTGTATACGCTGAGGTCATGAAGACACTCTGTTCTAGAATTATTCCAGCTTTGCCTTTTCACATTTATTACAACTTTTTAAAATTGATTCTCCCCCCTTGGTGTGAAGGAGAGATCTGACTCCATTTTCTCCCCATATGGATAAGAATTTGTCCTGATGCTATTAATTGACTAGTCCATCATTTCCTCATAGATCTGCAACTGCAGTCTGGTCATGAATGCGGTTTTTGAACAAAGGAAGGTCTGTGTCTGGCCTCTTTATTTCATGTCATTGTTAATTGGTCTGTCTTTGTAACAAACCCACGCTGTGTTAATTGCTATGGCTTTCTAGTAATTCTAGATGTCTGGTAAAGTAATGTACCCATCTTGTTCTTCAAGAGTGTCTTGGCTTTGGACTCTTCCAAATAAGATTTAAGATAGTTCATCAAATTTCATAGGACAACCTGTTGGGATTTTTGTATGAATTATAATATTATATCTATAAGTCAGCTGTGGGGGATTAGCATCTTTAAGGTACTGAATATTACAATCTATGACTATGGTCTATGTCTTCTTTACTTGTCTTCTTTAATATTTTTCCTAAAGATTTACACTTTTTTTCCACTCATACATCTTTTGCAAAATTTGTTTTTAGGCACCTTGTATCTTTTATTTCAACTATGAATGGCATCTTTTAAAAATGTATCTTTTCTGTTTGCTGCTGGTGAATAGAAATGCAAGCTGTTTTTATATTTTGATTGTGTATTCCGTGACCTTGCTAAATATTCTTACTCATTCGAATAGCTTAGTTGTAGATTCTCTTTGGTCTGATTTCTTCAATAGATATAGGACAATTTGGATTTGGTAATTTGTATCCTTCAAAGAAATGCATTTCATCTATATTGTCAAGTTTATTGACAAAGTAGTTTATAATACTCCTTTAGTATCTTTTTATTTTTTATTTTTATTTTTTTAAAAGATTTATTATATTTATTTGAGAGCGAGAGAGAGAGCAAGCAAGCGAGCATGGGAGGAGGCAGAGGGAGAGAAACTTTAGCAGATCCCATGCAGAGAGCGGAGCCCAAGTGGACTCTATCTCAGGACCCTGAGATCACGACCTGAGCCAAAACCAAGAGTCCAACACTTAACTGACTGCGCCACCCAGAGGCCCTCTTTTATTATGTTTTTAATATCTGTAGGGTTTAAATAGTGTCTTCTTTTTATTCCCGACACTGGTCATTTTTATCTCTTTCCTTGATCAGTCTTATCAGAATTTTTGTTTTGTTTTTGCTATAATTTTATCATGTATTTCTGCTGTGTTGTCCATGAGTTTTTGGTTTTGCTGTCTAGTTGCTCTGTTTACATGTGATGATTAGGGGAGATTTAAAAATGATGTCATGGGGCACCTGGGTGGCTCAGTCAGTTAAGCAGCTAGCTCTTGATTTCGGCTCAGGTCATGATCTCAAGGCCCTGAGATCGAGCCTTGCCTCGGGCTCTGCGCTCAGCCAGGAGTCAATTTGAGATTCTCTCTCCCTCTGCACCACCCTTCCCTCCACCGCATGTGCACACGCTCTGTCTCTTTCTAAAATAAATAAACAAATCTTTTGAGAAATTAATAAAAATGATGTCATTTTATTAAATAATTAATTAATTAATAAAAATGATGTCAACCCCACACTTTGAGTTTTGAAGTATATTTCAATGGGTATAATTTTATGTTGGCAGATTTTTTTTACTTTCAACACTTTAAAAGTGTTATTCCATGGGCTTCTGGGGATGAAAACTTCTAAGTACCTATAAAATACAGTAAATCAATAAAGAATAAATTATTTACTCCAAGGAAATTTTTTAATGTACAAATTAGAAAAAATTATTATCGTGTACTTCAAGATATAATATATCCAGAATCTAATGATAACTTTTTAAAAATACAAATGCATGTTCTGTGTTTGGTTACCTCTAAGAGGACTGAAATACTACCTCACTCTAAAATATTCCAGGAAAACTAACTATGTAGAATAATTTTCAAAAATTTGGAAGGAGGGACTACATAACACTTATTACAGTGTTTTATCATTGTTCACTTGCTTATTTATATTTTATTTTAAGCTTCTTGTTGGTAGGAAACATGTCTTTGTAATTATTTCCTTTTGGTGAAGACATTTTTTAAAAAGATTTTATTTATTTATTTGACAGAGAGAGACACAGAGAGAGAAGGAACACAAGTAGGGGGAGTGGGAGAGGTAGAAGCAGGGAGCCGGATGCGGGGCTCAATCCCAGGACCCCGGGATCATGACCTGAGCCGAAGGCAGACACTTAACGAGTGAGCCACCTAGGCGCCCCTTGGTGAAGCCTTAATATATTTTAAATAGCTTTGTGTCTTCCAGAAGTAGTATGTGCTGGAAACATGTTATTTCTTTATTGGATTAATGATAACATGAAGGTATTGAGATGATCATGCAAGGTGAAAGGGAACCAGTATTTCTTGAGCACCTACTGTGGGTCCATGATTACGGGAGTGTCTTGGAATTTGGGTGACATTGGGGATAGAAACCGGTGACGGAAATGATCAGAGTTGGCCTTCAAAGGCGGGGAACCTGCTATGTTTTGCTATGTTTTGCTGGCCATGGAGTATGTTTCACCCCACCTAGGCGTAACAGGGGAAGGGGTAGCCTTCACTGGTCAGGTGTGGGACTTAATGAACAAAAACCGTGTGAACTGTGCTGGTACACAGCATCAGGGTCCACATGGAGGATGTCTTAGACACAAAGTGCCTGGAAAAAAGAAGATTCAGGAGGACACAGCTACTGAAGTCTTTGAAGGGCTACTGTGTGGAAGAAGGAGCAGACTTGTGTGAAGGTCACAACGGTGTCCTGTGGGTGGAAATTAGAGGGAGACAGATTTTGATTCTAGCTTCTTATTAGAGCAAGCCACTTGTAAATAGGATGGATTACTTCAAGAAGTACTGAGCTCCCCATCTCTGGAAGTACACAAGCAGAACTTGGCTGGCCATCTGCTAGCTCACATGATTCCTGCATAAAGAGGGATGTTGACAACTGACTCTGGGGTCCCCAAGTTTTTGATTGAACCTGAGAGAGGCAGTCTCATCCCCTCGGGTTCTCAGCCAATTCATTCAGGCACTGAGATAGTCATTTTTTATTATTTATTTATTTATTTTTTAGAAAAAGGTTTTATTTATTTATTTGACAGAGAGAGACACAGCGAGAGCAGGAACACAAGCAGGGGGAGTGGGAGAGGGAGAAGCAGGTTTCCCACGGAGCAGGGAGCCCGATGAGGGACTCGATCCCAGGACCCTGGGATCATGACCTGAGCCAATGGCAGATGCGCAACGACTGAGCCACCCAGGCGCCCTGAGATAGTCATTTTTAAAAAAGATGTATTTATTAAGTTGAGAGAGAGAGAGAGATGCATGAATGGGAGGGGCAAAGGGAGAGGGAGAGAGAATCTCAAGGAGACTCCTTGCTGAGTGTGGAGCCCAATGGAGGGCTGGATCTCATGACCTGAGCCGAAACCAAGAGTTGGATGCTCAACTGACTGCGCCACCCAGGTGACCCTATAGTCATTTTTTATTTAATGGAAGATATTCAGACCAATGTTTGGCGGGGGGGAACACTGGCACATCTAGAAAGAAATACAGTAGGAGAAGCAGTATCTGCAAGGAGAGAAGAGGGAGAAGGGTTGTTGATGATGACCCAAAGCTTAGACACCAAGAGTCAAGAATATTCCATCTGGGCCAGATGTTTATACATCACTCTCGCTTAAGGACTGTATGGGTTAGGGTCTCCACAGGAAACAGAGTTGCCTCAGGTGACCCCCGTGATGATACTATAATAGATTACTGACAGAGATATGGGCAGGTGAGGGGAACAGGCAGGAAACGGAGAGGCTCCAGAGACTAGCCCCAGTGGGAAGGCTGTACCACCCCAGGCTGCTGGGATTGGAAGAGGAAACTGTGTTCTGGACCCCTTGAGAGCCGGGGCCACAGAAGAGGGGTCTCCTGAGGGAACTGTCATCATGGAAGTCACACCTGGTGATGGAGACATGCTGATAAGGAGGGAGGGGAGCCAGGGAGGAATAACCATGGGACTCGTTCCCCTGCCCTCCAGAAGCCCCCTGCGCCTCCCTTTGGTCAACCTGATCATTAACCAGAGGCAGAGGAGCCAGGAGGACTTGGTCTACAGGGGTGAGCCTCCCCGAGTGCAAAGCAGAAAGGGGAAGAAAGTGCGGGGAGGGGTGACAAACAGAGGATGACCAGAAGAAGGGCTCCTTACAGGCTACCCCACAATCTTCTGGGCTGGAATGCAAACACCTCAGAAGATGAGGGCAGAACCCCAACAGGGCAGGAAAACTAGAATGAGTGAGCCTAGTCCCCAGACAAGGGTTGCTGCCCCAGCTCCCGACGGTGCCATTAGGATTGTCAAAGTAGCAGTGACTCAGAGCTGCCAACCTGGGGCCCCCACCCAAACTATTACAACCTTTTGTGGATTTTGAGGAGGACAGAGTCCCCATTTTCCAGGAAGCTTTAAGAGCTGACTGCGTGTTTTTACAGTGTGCCCCAGGGGCCTAGTCACCTTCTTACCCAGGACCCCCAGCCCTGTGACTGCTCAGAGCAACTATAACCTCGCACAGAGAAGCTCTCTTGCAGCAGAGGCATCCTTCCAGTGTTTTCTGCAGAGTGGGCTGGTGTCAGCCCTGAGCAGGGTAGGCAGACTAGGCCTGGTGATGCTGTCTCTCCTCCCCAGCTAGGCTCTCTGCCCTGCCCTGCTGTCCTCCCCATCCCCAACTTCTCAGCCCTGGACAGCCCATGGGAGAATGGTTTCTGGCAAGAAGCACTTCCTGCTGGGTCCTGGGATGAGAAGAGATCCCATCTCGATTTCCATGTGACTCCACTAAGCCTCCTTCTGGAAGCCACAGGGGAGACCAAGGACAAGAAGACATGCCGTCCACCCACCCACCCGAGCTTCCTGCCTGGTTAGGCAACAAAGCCTATACAATTCACCCAAATTCCCGTTTCGTATTGCCATTGCTTCAAGCTGCAAAGCCGTTTCGCATGGAGTTTCACTCCAGCTGAGAAGTTCGGAAAACGCAGTTTTCATTCCCATTTTGCGGATGAAGAAACTAAGGTTTAGAGGAGTAAAGTATCTTTGCCCAGTGACATACATGAGCCGGTAGCCAACAGGCTAGGAGTAAAAGCTGGTTTCTGATATGTATGCCCGAGGATCTTCCCCTTGTCCCAGAGAGCTCCGCGTGATGAAAGAAAAAGTCCCTTCCTTAGTGGGCATTTTATGAAGCGACACATAGAAAATTCTGACCTTCTCACTCCAGTCCGAGCTGCCTTGGAACAGAGATAAAAGTGGTTGTCAGAAAGGGGGCGCCTGGGTGGCTCAGTCGGTGAAGCGCCCGACTCTTGGTTTCCGCTTAGGTCATGATCTCAGGGTCTTGAGATTGGGCCCCAAGTTGCATCGACGGGCTCCCCGCTCAGTCTGCTTGAGATTCTCCTCTCTGCCCCTCCCCTCACTCGCTCTCCTTCTTTCTCAAATAAATAAATAACTAAATAAATCGTAAAGTGGTTGTCAGATGGACTGGGTCAGGAAGTCAGAACTCACTCAACTATGTAAGAGACAGAGAGAGCTTGTGTAGACGCTTTAGGTAGGCGCGCTCCTCACGTGCGACAAAGTGTGGGGGTGTGTGGTGTGTGCGTATGGGGTAGTGGGAGGATATACAATGTGTGTGCGGACGTGTGTGTGTGTACGCATGCCCATGTGAGCCGGCTCTGTCATACATTGTGTGTGTGCATATGGGGTGTGGGTCTCTGCCATGTGACGATCGTCTGGGTGGTGGGTCCTTCTGAGTCTGGTGATGTAGTAGGTGTGTGTGTGTGTGTGGTGGGTATGTTCTCATCACGTGGGTGGATGTGTGATGAGCAGTATGTGTGAGTGTGTGCGGTGTGGGGTGTGTGTGTGTGTGTGTATGCGGGTCTGGGACAAACACCCCGGCCTCTAGTCGCACACATGTCATGCCCCGCCAAGGCCTGTTGCAGTGTGTCGACTGGGGTTTCTTTTTTTTTTATTTTTTATTTTTTAAAGATTTTATTTATTTATTTGACAGAGAGAGACATAGCAAGAACAGGAACACAAGCAGGGGGAGTGGGAGAGGGAGAAGCAGGCTTCCCGCCGAGCAGGGAGCCCGATGCGGGGCTCGATCCCAGGACCCTGGGATCATGACCTGAGCCGAAGGCAGACGCTTAACGACTGAGCCACCCAGGCGCCCTCTTTTGTTTTAAATAAGGCCCAGTGTAAATAAGGCCCAAATGCTTGGCACGGATGGGGATTTCACTCTGGCCCGATCCCCACCGCAGGTCTCCCCGAGGCATACCAGCTGCTCTGAGCTCCAGGAGGGACTTCCACCCCCAGAAGAGCCTCCCCCCTGCCCAGGACACAGAGAAGCTGTCCCCGAGCCTGACCCAGAATAGCCCTGTCAACCACTCTAGGTCCTCCCACCCCTGAAAAAAGGCAAAACTAATGCCAGATGCCAGCAATCTAAAACCTTAAATCCTTTGGCGGGGGGAGGTCCGGTGGCTTGGGCCGCCATCCTCCCTGGGAAGCCTGTCCAGACCTCCCTCTTTCACACTGCAATGCCCCCTCGTCCCCCTTACCTCACTGGCACGCGTGACCCCTTCACGGGGGTCTCTTCCTTCTCCGTTTTCAGAGTAGCACTCGCCACCTTGGAACACTGCTCAATTTACCAGGAGGTCCCCTCTTTGTGCCCCTCGTGGGAATGTAAGGTCTGTGAGGGCAGGGATCCGTTTTTATCTTTCACAAGCCTGGACAAGAGGGCGCAACATTTAGAAGGGGCTGGAAAAGTATATGTAGAAGCAAGAGGGGAAGGCGGGAGGTGGGGAGGGGCTACTTTGCCCCTACTGGGCTTCGGCCTGTGGTGAGGGTATATGGGGGCAGCTCCCCTCCCTATGCTGTGCCCCCACTCACTCACCCACCAGGGACAGCCAGGGGCCAGAGGGCAGCCCCTGGGGCTGCGGTTGGGGCGGCCGTCAACTCTAGCTGCGGGTAGGAGGGGGCGGGAGGAAGAGTGTGTGCAGTTTATAGGGACGGATCTGCTGCCTGGGATGCACTTAATTTAGCCCATGTCTGGGGAGGTGGGCAGATGAAAGCACATTGTCATTGTGTGTAGTTCTTTCCCAGGGCTGAGGGCCAGGCTTTGGTTCAGCTGTGTTCCTGGCCAACGGAGCCTGAAGCCGACCCCAGAGCAGGGTGAGGTAAATACACACTTGGGTCCAGTCCCTCCTCTAGCAGGACAGGACAGCCCGACCTTGCCTTCCCCGGGGGCCGCGATGCGCCAGAGGAGTCCATGAGCTCATCTTCCCTCGGGTTAGGGCTTTACAGCCTGCAACTGCCTTTCCCAGGTATGGTCCCATCTGGCCCTGCAACCACCTGCCAGGGAACTAAAGTTTTCCATTTTGCAGAGGGAGAGGGAAGGTGCAAGGGCAGAAGAGGCTTGCGGGAGCCGTGGGGGGCAGCTGGAACCAGGGCCCCAGCTCCAGCACTGGCTCTTCCGTTCCCTGCCCACTGGATGCAAGGAGACTGACCCGCTCGTTTCCTTGCCCGGCTGGGGAATGGGCCCACGGGAGAGGCAGGACAGCCCCTGCAAGCCCGCACCCAGGCCCCGCACTAATGTCTAGAAGGCAGAGCAAGCCCATGCTGGGAATCAGAAGATCCAGGTTTGATCCCTGGTTTGGCTACCGATTGGGCAAGCCACTGCTGCTTTCTGGGACTCAGTTTCCCCACCTGGACAGCCCAAGCCCTGTCCAGTTGATGGTGTTCAGGAGGCCTCCGGTGAGACTCAGGCACAATGAGGCTTTGTACACCAGGTACTCCACTCACCGGCCAGAAGCTTCAGAGGCTTCTGCGGGAGCTCATTCTCTCCTCCTTTCCCTCCTTCACACCTTCCCTTCTCCTCCCATCCTCTTCTCCCTCAGCCATGGGCCACGGGATCTGAATAAAGGCCAAAGCAAACCAGGCTCTTCAGGACCCTCTGCCCAGCTGCTGTCCCAGCAAGCCTTGGGGGCTGTCATAATGCTGTCTGGGCAGGATGGTGCCTGTCAGGCTCGCTCGCACTCACCGTCCCCATGGCACTTTTTGGGGACAACTCTGGTTGGGGCTATGCTCACCCCAAGGGTTGAGTGATGACAACAGGACTTTTGGCTTCCAATGCTGGGCGCTCTCTGACTTTCTTCACTTAACCTAATACCCTCTAGATCCATCCATGTTGTTGCAAGTGGCAAGATTTCATTATTGTTTATGGCTGAGTAATATTCCATTGTATATATATACCACATCTTCTTTGTCCATCCTCCTATGGATGGATACTTGGGTTGCTTCCATATCTTGGCGCTTGTAAATAATACTGCAAAAAAATGTAGGGGAGCATGTATTTTTTTAAATGAGTATTTTTATATTCGTTGGGTCAATCCCTAGTAGTGGGTCATATAGCATTTCTATTTTTAATTTTTTTATTTCTGATTTTTGGAGGACCCTCCACACTGTTTTCCGGAGTGGCTGCACCAGTGTGCATTCCCACCAACAGTGCAAGAGGGTTCCTTTTTTTCCACATGCTCACCAACACTTGTTACTGCTTGTCGTTTTGGTTCTAGCCATTCTGACAGGTGTGAGGTGACATCTCATGGTGGTTTTGATTTGCATTTCCCTGATGATGAGTGATGTTGAGCATCCTTTCATGTGTCTGTTGGCCATCTGGATGTCTTCCTTGGAGAAATGTCTATGCAGGTCCTCTGCTCATTTTTTCATCAGATTTTTGGGGTTTTTTTGGTGTTGAGTTGTATGTAAGGACTTGAGTTTTAGCCTGGCTCATTATAAGCACCCAACACATGGTGACTGCTGGAATTACTGTTATTATTGTAGCCCCTCTTTCAAAATGTCAAAGCTAAGGCTCAGAAAGTTGAGGTGAAAGGAAATTGGGCCTGTGACTATTGCAAGCCAAAATGTAGACTTTTGAAACAGAGGAAAAGGGCAAGGGGCAATTCTTCAGGGAATGGGGGCACCTAGTTGGTTATGGGGGAGTCCGGCAAGGACTTGAGCCTGAGGCTCTGCAGAAGGGCAGGCCTGGGCAGGACAGTACCAGAACATGGGAGCTTCACAACAGAGGGACAGAAGGGGGATGGAGGTATTGGAAAGGGGATGGGCTGGAAAATGAGGTGATGATACTGTCTTCTGGAAGCAGATCCAGAAGTCAGCCCTGAACCAGAGGCAACCACCGGTATTGGGCAGAGGCTTCCAGGGGCCTCAGGCAAGATACAGCAAGTCTTAGAGTTGGTGCTGCCCCCTGGGCCAGGGTTTGGAGCCCTCCCCATTCCAGATGGGGTCCCCAGGGGCCCCCAGAGTCTCAGTAGGATTATTTGTCCAACAGCCTCATCTGACAGATGGGAAAAGCGGGGGCCACATGGAGCATAAGTGACATGCCCTGGGTCCCCTTGAAGAGCCACTTTGGAGCCCAGATCCCATTCTCTGTCCAACACTCCTGCATTGCCCCACACTGAAAATCTTGATGGGGAGGAGCAACAGGGAACTCCAGGGACCTCGAAGTGAGACCAAGGTCCCTGGAAGCCCCAGGTCTCCAGGCTCTCCCCAGACTTCTCTCCCGTCCTGGAATCTCACCATTAGAAGCAAGTTCCCCATGAGTAAGGGACAACTGTTCGTGCTTGGGCTTAGTTTGTAATCATAGGCAGAGACTGTGTAATGTCAAAATTACCCTTGGGAACATCTTAGGAGACACCTGGTGGACCCTTCCACGTGATCCTTCAACAAACCCAGGAGGGCAGGTATTCTCCCTGCCTTGGCTCAAACCTGGTTTCTTCGGTGGACGCTGGCTTGTATTTTAAGGTCATTCATGAAAAGTACCCTTATGTTCACCCGGAACACTCCCAACCCGAAAAGGAGCAGTCCTGTGACAGAGCCTGGGGACCCAGCCGAGGGTGACAGATTCTGCCATCCCATCAACACGCTTCATCCCAGCACACTGGGATGGTGGGGATCTCCCCCCCCCCGCCCCGCCCAGCTAAATCAGGCTCTCCTCAGTGTCACTCTTGAAACGTGTTCAGCTAAAGGAGCACATACGTCCATGGCTCAGGTGGGGCTCCGTATCCGAGTGGGGGTAAATCACGTAGCTGCCCCACATGCTCCCGGGCAGATGACTGGTCCTTCCCAAGCTCCATGGTTGGCTGGAGAAAGGACATGGGTGCAGAAGTCATCAGAGCATCAAAACTGGGTCACATCCTGGCTTTGTCATTTCCTATCTCTGTGAACAAGATTCTCACCCTGTCTATTTCCGTGTTTGTCAAAGAGAAGAAGCAAGAGAGCTGAGGATAAAATAACACAAGCTTTTCCTGTAACAAGCATTCAGAAAATGGTAGTGAGCACACACCCACAGGCACGTGCACACACACACACACACACACGCACACCCCTCTGCGGGGGGTGGTGATGCTGGTGACATGGGAACGGAGGCAGTTAGAAGAGGCGGGTGGAGACCTGGGGGGAGGCGGAGGCTGGGGAGGCTTGTAGGTGGGATTGCTGCTGAACCCCACCCCAGGTCCAGTTCCACCCCACCGCACTGGATAGAGGGTATCCCGAAAAGCACCGCCAGCCGGGCGGGGGGCGCAAAAATGCAAGCAGCAAAGCCGGACCCGACCGGGGGTTTTCCGCCAAGAGAAGAGCAGCAGGAAACGTGTCTCCAAGTTGAAAAGCCCAAGAAACCCCGTGGCCCTGAGCTCCTTGAGGCTTCAGAGAACTGGTTTGAGTGGCTGGGAGACGTCTGGGTCCCGTCCAGACCCCCAGCTAGCGCAGCAACACTGTCCTTTTGACTCATGTGGGGGGAAGGGAGGAGAGCGATGCGGGGGAGGGGCAGCCCCGCAGCTGTTCCTGAGCTGGGGGCCTCGGAAATTCGAGCTGAGCCACAGGCAGCCGGCAGGCAGGAGAGGGCCTCTTGGAAGCCTACTTCTGAGGCTCTGGCCCAGCCTTGCCAACAGCCCTGGGATTAGCTCAGCAGCCGTCTCTGAGCACTGAACATCTGCAGCCTGGAGTCCACTTCCCTCTTCCCCAGCCCCATGGGGCAGCCCCCTGGAATGGGGGGGGGGGGGAGACAGCTGCGACCTGCAAGGGAGGGCAGGAGGGCCCCCCCCCCACAACTGGGCTGAGACTTGGCTTAGGGCACAGCCATGGTACAGGAGTCACCCGGAGCCTCATTCCAGAAATGTCTTCCCCTTTCCCCATCTTGGGAGTCTAAAGGAGATGGAGTCGGGGAAAGGAAGGGAAATAGCATCTGCACGGAGCCACTGGACCCCAGGGAGGGGCTGGGTACTTTACCTGATACTGACAACTATCTCAGTGTTGGTCTTATTATATCTGTTCTTCATTTGAGAAAAAGGCTCAGAGAGGTTAAGTAACTTGCCCACAGTGACCCAGTTAAGTTAGTAGCAGAGCCAAGATTAAAAATCCAGGTCAGTTTAATTCTAAATCCTGAGCCCTCTCTTTATCCAGACCCCTAAGCATTAGGGCCAGGCAGGTCAGAATGGAATCCAGGGGCGGAGCTGGCCTTGCCTTCCTGGTGAAGGCCTAGTGAAACACGGGCTGCATCCCTAGGGTAGGGCACTGAGGAGGAGGGAAGAGGCAACAGGCTTTGCCAAGTGTTGTGTCTAGTTGTCACATTGCAGTGTATCCAGAAGAGAAGAGCAGGGAAGAAGCCAGCTAACCAAGTCATGGGAGGCTCAGCTGGAAAAACTGGGGTTATGTAGCTTAGAGATTTGGGGGAGGCCGGATTGTTGCTGGCCCTGAACAGGCTGACTTGCTCTGTGGCCTGTGCAGCCAGGCGAGGCTAGGTGTTGCTGCGGTAATGTACAATCCCCAAATCTCAGCCGCTTACCCAGCCAAGGCTTACTTCTTGCTCACAGCACAGCACAGATCAGGTGGGGGCTCTGCTCGTCCTAGTCACTCAGAGATCCAAGCCGAGTGGGGTTTCCCCCAGACATGAGCACCCCAAACACTGCAGTATAAGAAGGAGGTGAACTGCACACTGGCCTATGAAGGGTCTGTCCCCATTTCCTTGGCCAGAGGAAGGCACGTGGGACACCTAACTCCCGGAGGCCAGGAAGCACAATCCTCCCCAGTGCCCGAGAGCAGGTGGCAATGTTCTGTGGGCGGCCCTGACGGCTAACTCAGGGCCCAGAGGGCTAAGTGAGTGTGGGTGCCTGTGTTCACAAGTCAACTTCAAGTTCATTTAAGCACGACCTTCCTGGGAAAATAGTGAGTACCCGCCAACAGAGGTGCGCAGACCAAGGCAGGATGGGTGCGTTGTAGGAAAGTGGGGGAAGAGACTCCACTGTCACTGGGACGGTGGGAGATGGCCTGTGTGGCAATAGAGAGCAGTGCTGGTTAAGGCCAAGGGCTCTGAAGCCAGAGGTGCCTGTGTTCAAATCCCATCCTCTCTTACCAGCTGTGTTACTTTGTACAGATTACCTAACATCTCTGGGCTCCGGTCCCCTCCTCTGTTACATGGGGTAGTAACAGCTCCATGAGATTGTTGTGAGAATTAAATGGGATAATGTCTATAAAGCCCACAGCACACTGTACCTGGCACATGGGGAGCTCTAATCAAGTCAGTCGCTCTTACTGTTGATCTCGTTTTCTACCCCAGATCCTGTGACCCGCCGTTCATGGAATCCTTGGCAGCGTATTTTCTGGGCCTCTCACGTCCTTAAGACATTAGTCAGTGGCCAAGGCAGGGTGGGGAGGGTTCTGTGTGCTGGCTGAGCAGGCTGATCTTTCCTCACTACTGCCACGTGGTCTCTGGAGGTAGGGTGTGCTCTGGGACCTTCTCTAACCCACCCCTGCTCTGCCGTGTGGTTCCGCCTCCTCCCGCTTCCAAGCCTGATTGCAAAACAATTACTGTCTTCAGCTCATCCCCAAATCTTCTCTGATAACCACTGAGCTAATTTATGTCTCCATGACTTTCCCTTTTCCACAATGTCATATAGATGAGCCTGACAGTGGGTAGCCTTTCTGCTGTCTCTTGATTATCTACTTTATTGAAGTTGGGTCATGTTGGAGGGGAAATTTCTCTGTCTCCCCTCCCCCTTCTCCCTTCAGCTATATCCCTGGCATTTGCTCCTTGGTTGCTATCTTTGTAACTCTAATTAATGTCCATAGACCTTCAGCTGTCGACAGTATCCCTAAGGCTCCCCACTTAATGAGATAATGCTATCAGTGTTTGCATAAGCTCAAAAATGACTGTTTTAGAGACATCAGGAGGTGTAGCAAAGTGAGGTGGTATGTTTCAGAAATGAGCACTGCAGGAGCATCGAGAGGGGGAGGAAGTTAGGAGAGGCTTCCTGGAAGAAGCAAGGTTTGACCTGAGCCTTGTCCCCTTACTTTTCCAGGGGCAGCTGCTGGCCGGCCTGCTCTCTGGGTCTGCGAGCCCTGACCTGCAGTACCTGATTTCAGACACCAGGGGGAAGACGAGTGGCTTTGCTGGGTCCTCCCGGGGCTGCACGGGCAGCTCCGCTCTCCCCACCCCCACCCTTACAGCAGGGGGAGGAGGAGCTGATGAGAGGCTCTCAGCTCTCAGCCCCTTACCCCCGCAGAGGCTCGGATCGGTGACCGCTGTCTGAACTGTAGTTTCCAGGCCTTCAGATCACTGATACTGTCTTACCTGCACTGCCGGTTCTCAAAGTGTGGCCGCTGGAACCCTTGCCTGGGCACCAGCTTGTTAGGCGCATGGATTCCTGGGCCCTGCTCCAGAGCTCTTATCGGGCGATGGGCCCGGGAATCTGCGTGGTTAGTACTCAGCCCACATTCCTCTCCTACACAGGGAAGCCTGAGAGCCTGAGAACGTCCATCACGCTTGCCATGGTCTTAGCCAGGCGAGCTTCTTCACGCTCTTCTGCCTACTTTCTGGAGCAGTTTCTGAGTAAAGGGTCCATAACTGGGGGAACACGGAATACTTGCTTCCTAAAGATTCTCAGGTCATACCACCACGTTAAAAGCCCTGTGGTAAAGAAGGCTGTGTGACTTGTTAAATGTAGCATTCCCCAAATTAATCAACAGGGAACCCCTTTTCCCGTGTTTAACACCTGCTTACATATAGAAAGGTCACCCTAACTACCATCAGGCCTGACTGGACTCTTCCCTCCATGGTCCCTGAAGACATCATGCACCTTTGGCACTTCTATGCCTCCCCCAACTCTGGCCTACACACTGGCTTAAACAGACTCCTCCTCCCCCAGGAAGGCTTCCCAGATCTCCTTAGCCCACCCAGCCTGGGACTTCTTGGGGTTCTGGCCTCAAATCACTCCCCTTTATATCTCCTCTTTTGTCACTTACTGGATGCTCAGCTCTACCCATCTTAGTATAACAAAAGCTCTTTCCGCCCTTCCTTCTTGAGGAGGAGTACAGGCACAGGACCTCCTGGAGGACAGCTCGAAGAGAGGAAAAGACAACAAGGCTCATTCCAGGCCCGCACACATCCAGCCCATTCCACAGCCCAAGAGCCAGCAAGCTGACCCGGGGCCCTTCCCAGTTGACCATCTCCTCAATCAAGGCTGCCTAATGCAGGCCCCCAGCTCACATTGCCGCAGAAGTCGGAGACCACCTGGATTTCCATTCTCCACTCATTTATTTAGCCCAGTGGTTCCTGGATTTCGGATTTCACGGGCCTATAAGCAAACCCACCCCACACTCTCAATTTAGAAGACAACATGAAGTTCCCAACTTTTAATACTTCCAAGAAACCCATTAAAATATGATCTGATCTTGGGGCGCCTGGGTGGTTCAGTGGGTTAAGCATTAGACTCTTGATTTTGGTTCAGGTCATGATCTCAGGGTCGTGAGATCGAGTCCTGTGTCGCCTCTGAGCTGAGCATGGAGTCTGCTTAAGATTCTCTCTCCCTCTGCTCTTCCCTGCCCTCCCACCTGTGCACAAGTGCCTTTTCTCTCCTCACAAAGATAATTAATTAATTAATTAGTTTAAAAAATATGATCTGATCTGCACTTCAGTTTTCCCAAAGTGTTCCTGGAGCTTTTAAATGGGAATCACCCATCCTTTTATAAAATAATCAAATACAAATTTTAAGATCTATATTCTTATTTTAATATCAAAACAAGGAAGAGGAATACAGGGCCCCAATAAAGAAAAGTCCTCTAAATGAATAAATTTAACTTTACAAAATATTTCCTATGTTGTCCTCAATTTTTCTATTTTGCATGAACAAGTGAAAAACCACAAACCCGCTTGTATTTTTGGTCTGGGGTTCAGGCGCAAACCCATATGAGCACCTGTTTTGAACACAACTCCATGCTCGGGGCTGTGTTGTGGTTGCAATACTAAGGCATGGTCAGTACTGAGCTTTCAGTACGTATTTTGTGTCGTATTAAGACCTGACATTTTAAAGTGAAGAGAGATTGTGTTGCCACTGTTTTCTATATTTGGTCCTCATGCTGTTCCCAGGCTTGAGAGTTTAAGAAAATTTAAGAAAATAATACCCATTTGCACACCTACTATTTACTGTGAGTGTTGAAATGGGCCCCGAGTCTGTGGGCAGTTGTAGGCACTGCACTGTGGGCAGCATGGTCAGATGGTGAGGGATGGGACCCTGCAGGGCGGCTGGAGGAAGAGAGGTGCTACAGTTCGCTTTACAAAAGCTAAGCCCGAAGAAGGTCATGATGCAGCTATCCTATTTCTAAACGACTGACCCGGGAAGCAGCAAGCTGCCTGACACTGAGACCCTGGAAAGAAGAGCTAGGCCCACTGGCAAGAAATTACAGAGAGGCAATTTTAAACTTAAAAGAGGAAAGATGTTCTCAGAATCAGAGATGCCCAAATATAGAAAGTGAGCTTCTCATTACTGCATACAGACGTTAAATAATCATTAGTCTGGGAGGTGATGGAAAGGATTACTACATTTAAATAGAAGTATAAGTACATTGTTTAAAAATGTTCAAATATAAATAATAGAACACAGAGTTAGATGATGATGATAGAAAGATAGAAAGATAGAACAGAGAGGAAGAGACAAAGGAGGGAGTTTATGTGAACTAAATTCTTGTTTTTCTTTTTTTTTTTTTAAAGATTTTTATTTATTTGACAGAGAGAGCACAAGCAGAGGGAGAGAGAGGGAGAAGCAGGCTCCCTGCTGAGCAAAGAGCCCGATATGGGACTTGATCCCAGGACCCTGGGATCATGACCCGGGCCGAAGGCAGCCGCTTAACCGACTGAGCCACCCAGGCATCCCAACTAAATTCTTGTTTTTCATACTATGAAGTCAATAAACTACCTAAAGTCAGTAAATCAAAAAACAGATCCATAAACATTTTATTCAGAGTTTCAGAGACTAAGGACTTCAATAAACAAAAACATAAATGATTAAAAGAGGTTGCCTTAGGGACATAAGTCAGAGGTAGGGAGGATTGGGCCAAGAAACTTGTTTTTCATCACACACAGGTATATAACTTGGGTTTTCTTTTTTTTAAGAATACAATGTAATATATTATTTTCATGTTGTTTTAAAAAATTCAAATCTACCTTCCTCATTAAACATATGAGGAAACCAAGGCCCTGAGAGTACAGGTGACTTTCCCTAGGTCATACCACCCGCAAGAGGAAGGACCAGGAATGGAGGCCACGTCTCATGACATCCCCTCCTCCGAGCTATATGGGACTGCTCCAAGCAACCCTAGAGTTCTTTCTCACCCTGCTTCTATGATTAACCATCCTTCCAAGCCACTATGCCTTTGCACCTGCTCTTTTCTTGGCTTGGGGTGGGCCTCCCAACTTCTTTCCCCGGCATGTGCCTGTTCATTTTTCATAACCCAGCTCCATGTCAGTTCCTTCGAGACTCTGACTCTTGTCCTCCTCCTATACTGCCCCTGCCTCTACTGTAATGTTTCTTTCTGGTACCACTGGACCATAAATATTTGGATACCCATCTGTCTGCCCATCTTACTGTCTCATTTGCTAGACCATGAATCCCTCAAGGCAGAGGTTTATGTCTGATTCAACACTGTACCACAGCTCCCACCCCAACGCCTGCCGCTGGGCATTCAAAAGTGTTTGGGGAATTTGTGATGGGCGGAGCACATGAGTTTCTGCCTCTAAGATTCTGGGCTGGTGGCCCAAGGCCCAAACCCTGGCCACAGGCCTCACAGCTGTGCAGAAGGCTCTCCATCAGGTTCAAACTCATCCCTAAGTGACTCCCCCACCCCCAAACTTCATATGCTGTCACCCTCCTGTTTTCTTGCTCTCCTCTCACATCTCAAGGTTTATCTGCAAATCTCAGCACTCTCAAAGGGCATGCTTTAAGAGCCAAGTGGAGCCTTCCATCTGGATTGAATTAAACCACTGACAGAGTTATGTCCCCAAGTCAGCAGGAGCTGGAGGAAGGCACTGGGGAAGGGACCAGACCTTTACTCCTTAGAGGAACTAACTCAGAAGAAAAATAATGTGTTGGTAAGAGCTGCCCGAAGGAGTGGGAAGAGGATATGGACAGATTGAGTAGCTCTTGCTGGGCATCTGTCCCCAGGCAGGGTCTTGGTGTCTCTGGGCCTCTGTTTTCTCACCTACATCATAGGGGAGGTGATGCATGCTCATGGTTGGGGGCGGGGGGAATCAGTGAGGAAAAGCACAAGGAGCTGTCTGGAACAGTGCTGGCTCAGAGTGGTGCTCAGTCTATGTGTGAGCTTTCCTTTCTCTCCAGTTCTTTTTCTATTTTTCTTTTTTTGTTGTTGTTTTTATTTTTATCACATTTATCCATGGACACAGTCAAAGAGGCAAATTGTTCTTTTGTTACAACAAAAACTAGTTTCTTACCCTGTCCTCATTGTTTATTTTTCTCCAGAAGCAACTACTTCCAACTCTTTTTAACAATTCTGCTTTGGTATTTAATATGGTAAATATGGTAAATATGGTAATATGGTAAATGTAATATGGTAAATATGGTATTTACTTCCATATTTCAAAATAATTTGCTTGTATTGATACTTTTTGAATGCACCTACTGAAGAACATCTTGGTTGCCGTTAGTTTGGGGCAATTATGAATACAGTTGCTATAAACATTCACGTGCAGGTTTTTGTGTGGGCAAAGGTTTTCAACTCATTTGGGTGAACACCAAGGAGCTGGATTGTATGGTAAGCTATGGTTAGCTTTGCAAGAAACTTCCAGACTGCATTCTGAAGTGGCTGTACCACTTTGCATTCCCACCAGCAATGAATGAGAGTTCCTGTTGCTCCACATGCTCACCAGCACTTGGTGTTGTCAGTGTTTTGGACTGCAGCCATTCTAATAAGTACGTAGTGGTGTCTCATTATTTTAATTTGTAATTCCTAATGATATATGATGTGGAGCAACCTTTCATATGTTTACTTGCCATCTGTATATCTTCTTTGAGAAAGAATCTGTTCAGATAGTTTGCCTATTTTTTAATTGGGTCGCTTGTTTCCTTATTGTTCAGTTTGAAGGGTTCTTTTTTTTTTTTAAAGATTTTTATTTATTTATTTGAGAGAGAGAGAATGAGAGACAGAGAGCATGAGAGGGGGGAGGGCCAGAGGGAGAAGCAGACTCCCTGCCGAGCAGGGAGCCTGATGCGGGACTCGATCCAGGGACTCCAGGATCATGACCTGAGCCGAAGGCAGTCGCTTAACCAACTGAGCCACCCAGGCGCTCCCAGTTTGAAGAGTTCTTTGTATATCTTAACTACAAGGCTCCACCACATCTGTGTTTTGCAAATACGTTCTCCTAGTCTTTGGCGTGTCTTTTTCATTCTCTTTACGTACTGAACTTTTGTTCTAATTATGTGTTTAATTTCTAAGGGCTAGTTTTTTTCCTCTGGATGCTCTTTCTTATGGTTCCTCTTTTCGCCTCAGGTATACAATAATCTCTCTCATCTCTCTGAAGATATTCATGACCATTTTTCGTATGTTTTCTCCCTACACAGCCTCTGCTTCTTCCAAGTTGCTTTTGTCTCTTAGTAGAGGCTTTCCTCAAAAGATAGGTGATTCTTGGCTGTCTTCTTGCCTGAGGAAGACCCCAACATCTGACTGGATGTTGTGCGTGCATGCGCGTGCGTGCGTGCGTGGGTGTATGCATGTGTGTGTCGAAGGGGTGCTTGGCGACTCTGGGCTTCTCTCCAGGCAATCAGGCTAGACGTTTTGTTAGGGAGTGCCTACGCAGTCCGTGCCTGGATCCTATATGCCTCACTGCTGGTGCTTCAAGATTAGAGCGGGGGAAGAAGACTGAAGGTTTCAACATTATCTCTTAAGTAAACTTATATTTAATCCCATTTTTAATACTCCCCACTCATCCGTGCCTGCTGTCTTCCTGTCTGGATATCCTCATTTTATCCTGTCCAGAAAATGAAGCCTCAGGCTTCTGCTGAGCTGAACAGACAGTCCCCAACCTGTGTAGCGAGGGAGGGAATGGCTCCAGGGGTTACACTTGTTCTTAGACTGTTTGGGGGGGGGCATAATATATTGAGTTCATTCCAAAGGGAAAATTTCATTTTCCCCCAATGTCTTCATATTCTACAAGAATAACATCTAACGTCTTTTTATGGTGCTTGTGGACTTAAATTTTAAAATCAGAAGTGATGATATGAGAGTATATGTACTTTACACTAGTTTCTAATAACTCCCTTTTAATACAAATATGATAGAATTATTTCTCTGTCATCCTAAGATTAGATTTTACTAAAATTTGTACTTTTCTGTCATGTTCATCCAAAGACCCAGTTTTTTTTTAATCCTTGATCTGTTCTTATAATGAGTGAACTTGAACAAAATACTCTTATCAGAAAATATTTCTGTATCTGCTTGTTGAGTAGATTCTTCAAGTGTTCTGGGTTCTAGCTAGTTTTATCTAGGATTTATTGCTTCCATGGATTTAAAAAAATACACTTGCTGTGTCCAGTCATATCTCCTTAGTCTCCTCCTGGCTAGAACTGTTCTCAGACTTTCCTTGTTTTTGATTATCTTGACAATTTTGAGGAGTACTGGTTGGGTATTTTGTAGAATGTCCTTCAGTTGGGATTTTTTCTGAAGTTTCTCTAGTGATCAGGCAGGATTATGTGTTCTTGAGAGAAAGACCACAGAGAGGCATGGTGCCATTTTCATCACATTCTATCAAGAGTACATAATATCAACATGGCTTATCACTGATGAGGGTAACTTTGGTCACCTGGCCGAGGTACTATTTGTCAGGTTTCTCCACTCTAAAGTGGCTCTTTCCACCTTCCCCCACCGCCATACTGTGATCTTTGGAAGGAAGTCACTGTGCCCAACTCATATTTAAGGATTGGGGAGTTATGTTACACCCCCTTAAGGGCAGAGGATCAATATAGATTATGTAGAATTCTTCTGTGCAGGAGATTTGCCTGTTCTCTGTTTATTCTTTTATATCAGTATAGACTCATGGACCTTTATTTTATACATTGAGTTGTAATCCAATGCTGCTTTATTTCGTTGCTCAAATGGTTCTAGCTTTGGCTGTTAGGAACTCCTTCACTTGGCTCCTGTGTCCTTTGACGTGTCCCCATCGTTGTGTGTGCAGTGTGTGTGCGCGTGCGTGCACGAGAGAGAGGGAGAGCACACAAGAGAGCACTTTCTTACTTTTTAGCACTGCAAGATGCTCCTGGCTCATTTGTGTATTTCTTGCCCCAGTTCTAGAATCAACCATTTCTCCAAGGAGTCCTGGTTCCTTTTATTGGAGAGTAGTGTTAGAAACCAAGATCTGGGTACCGGGTGTGCGCACTGATGTTGGGATGCTGTTGCTTCCAGGCTTGCTCAGCGGATAGAGCAAAAAGATATCTGTATGTATACTAAGCCATGTGTATATACATACCTATAAATATTCCTATATGTAGCCATCTATATGGTATCTATATTAAGCCAAGTATGCATTTATTCTAGCCTCTTCTTCCTACCTATTTGTAACCTCCTACTCTGACAGTGAGAAGTCAGCCTCCATCCTGTTGCCTAAGTGCTCAAGTCCACGCATAGCATTGTCAGAATGTTCACCTGTACTTCCACAAGGGTGGGGGGTGGGGGTGTGGCTTCGAGTACAGCTAGAGCATGGTGATTACGTCCAGCTCCTTTTGTCTTTATTTTCTTTCAGCTGTGTGACTTGAAACTTGAGAGAACACCTATCTCCTCTCCTGGGGTTCATTTTTGAAGGGCCTTGTGGTATTCCTTCAGCCCTTAAGCCATCTTAAGATGAGTCAAAGTCTGCTTTCTTTGGAGAGGGAGGTTTCCCAGCCTCTTACGACAGCACAGTTTAGGGCCTCATAAACATGTGCGAGTTTTTCTTAGAGTTTATTTTAACCTCCATTTTTTCTCCTGCATCATTAGCTCATCTCTCAGTGGGGTTAAAAACGGCTTCCCAGCTCTCTGGTTTCCCCACTGGAAATTACACAGGAGGTCTTGTTCCCATGGGAAGGATGGGATGAAAATTTGGTTCCTAGAATGATTCCACAGCCATTTTACCAGTGACCAGGGGCTTATGCAATGTTCTCACTGTTGCCAGGCCTGTACCAGTAAATCTGCGTTGCCTGTGGGAGAGAACCCGTCCTGTAATTAAAGCCACTCAACATCTGCAGGGATGCCCTTATCTTGGGGCTGCAGTCAGGAGAGCACAGAGGTTAGGAGCGGGGCGTGCCTGTGTGCCAATCCGTCTCTGCCCACACACTTGCTGTGAGACTTCAGGCAAGTTACTCAACCTCTCTGTGCCACAGTTTCCTTCTCTGCAGACCAGTGAGTGATGGTCATAATAGTGTGTGTCTCTTGGGTTTTCCTGATGATGAAAGGAATGAACAAGGGAAAAGGGGCTCAGAATCGTGCCTGGTGCTCAGAAGGTGCTCTGCAGCTGTGCCCGGCTCTCCTCACCTCCTGTGCGTCCTAAGATAGAGCCTCCTCTCTGGTCGGGCCAGACCACTCCCTGTTTCCCTCCCAACTCTGATCTGTACCAGTCCAAGGGCAAGATGAAATCCCCCTCTTCCTTCTCCTTCCTTTCTTCCTCCTTCTCCTATTATCAATGATAACTACCATGTATTAAACATTTGCTATGTGCTGGCTACTTTTCAAGTGTTATTTTTTTCAAAACTATCCATAATCCTGAAAGCCTGGTAACACCATCCTGTTTCGGGGAGGAAGAAGCAAGCCTAGGAGAGGCCAAGTAAGCGGCTCTGCTGGGTGGCCGAGCTGAAGGGTCCACGTGACATTGACCTCCACAGCATGCTCTTTCCCTGTCTCACCCAACATTCACTGTCTGCCACCCCAATCTCCAAGGCCATGCTTGGGGGCTCTCCTTGTTGTGAATTAGATCACCCACGATGCTTTTGGGTGCAAGTGATAGAAGCCCCAACTCAAGTTGGCTTAAACTAGAAAGAAAACGTGCGGTTCACAGAAATGGAATGTTTAGAGAAAAGGCAGACTTCCAGCAAGTGTGGATCCCATAGCTCATCGATGTCCCCAGGGACCCACTTTGCCTTGTTCTCCTGCCCCACCTTCTCTCATGGTCCTGGTCTCATCCTTACACGAGCTCTCACAAGGCTTCAGGATGGCTGTCAGCAGCAAGCTGGGTACTTAGGCTCGATTTCCCCCAGATCCTGAGCCGAGGATGTGAGATTAAGTAGTTTATTTGGGACATGATCCCAGGAAACACGAGCAGGAAAATGGCAAACTGACTTGGGAAGGGAAATAGCCCATCAAGGGTTATCTAGACAATTAGAGAACTGGAGTGCAAGGCCACCGAGGAATTTTGGGGAAGAGTGTAGAACCATGTATCACTTATCCCACCCAGTGGCCCTGGTACTTCTGGCCTGTGCCGAGAGCAGGCACAGTAGGTTCCAGCAGCCAAAAAAAGCCTCAGACCAAAAAAACAAGACCAAACCAAACAAAAAAGCCAGAGTTGGCAATTGGCAATGGGACAGGGGCTCTGGGGAGGGCGCTGAGTGTATCTGTTACCCCAAGTGTGTGCCTCCTCAGTCCTGCCCGCTGGGAGAGGGAGCAGTCCTTCCCACAGCTGGTGCACCACAGTCCTGGGGTGCACTGAGGCTTGTCCTGCTGAGGTCCTCCATGCCCACATATGAAATGAAACCCGTGTCCAGGAGAATACTCGGTCCTGATTGCCTTTGTCTTCAGTTACTGCCCACCCAGCCACCACAGTGATAGGTGGGCTAAGAGATGGGCTCACGCTCCTTGGCTGAGGTTCACCCAGGCCTCCCCCCAGTGCTGAGGTGGGGCCGGTCCCACCAGAACGGAAGAGCAGCTGTTCTGGAATGCGGGGAGGGTGGGGAGGATCCTGGGAAGCAAATGGCAAAGTTCATCACGTGAGTATTCTCTAGAACAAAAGGAATGGAATGGAAATAAAGCTTCTAAGAGGAAGACTACAGAAACCTGCAAGCTCAGGGCTGGGAGAGGACTAAGAATGTCACCTAGCATAATCCACCTACACTGCTCCTCATCTGTCCTCCAATGTGATATTCAATCTCAATGTGTATACCTCCAATGCTCTTCACCCAGCAACCCACCTTTGTCCTGGAGACATCTCTAACCACTGGAAGTCTCTCATCACATCGGGTTGGAATCTTCCTATGTCTTCTCTGGGGCTTCCAGGACACATCTGTTCCGTCTGCCCTCAATCTGAGTCCCACAGGGATGTGTAAACAGTGATGGCATTTCCTCCAAGACTTCCCTGGAGCACGCTGACCACCGCCAGGCCTCTCATCTCCCACATGATGGCCACAGAAGGGCTCCGAATCTGGAGTAGGGGGTTGGGGGAGGTCCTAGGGCAGGCATCTTGGAGGCGGTGGAGCCTCAGATGGGTTTCTTCGGAAGTATCAGCCGGTGTCTCCAGGTCAGCTACAGTTTACTGCTCAGAAGCCAATCGAACGGTCTCAGTCACAGGGAGGCGCCCCGGTTCCCTCATGGATGTGTTTACTTGGAGGATGTGAACTCCCAGACACACAAACACTCTGCCTGCCTCCCACCCCAGCAGTTCCCATGGGAGCTCTGGAGTGCCCCGCGATGGCCACGTGCCCTGTGGCTATAGTCCTGAGGTCTAGGCTGCTCCCGTCTGGCCACATTCGGCAAGGCCCCACACCCAGCCCCAGCCCTGACCTCTCCTCACCTCAGGGGTCCGCAAAGAGGGAAGCAGTACACAACAATGGAAAGAATCCAAGCTGGAGTCAGAAGTCCTCCAGTGAATCCTGCTCCACTGGGATGAGGGACTTTGCCCCTCTGAGCCTCAGTTTCTCTTATCTGAAAAACAGGGAAAAGAACTCATTTGGAGGCATTCTGGGAAAGTGAAAGCACCCGGCGTGGGCCAGGTTCTTAACAGATGTGTATATTATGGAGCTTTAGTGGTGAAAGCTTCCCTCGATGCTCCCCGGATTATCAGGATCTGTTGAGACGGTTATTAATCTTTTGTTCTGGTAGCCCTGCAACTCAGATGGTAACACTTCTATCACGGAAACATTCCTGAACTCCTGCCTTCCTCTAAGATACCCTCACATAATGAACAGATAGGGCAGTGGTCCTACCCTGTCCCCAACCTCCAAGTTCTATAGACCTTCTAGAAGACACCTGCTGTTCTGATCCCTCTCTCTTCTTGGGAACTGTCCCAACCCCGTTCATGTGTGTATAGAGGGAGCACCGTGCCAGATTACTACTCATCCCCCGGGGTCCCGTTGATCTGACCTTCTCCGTGACCTAAGCTGGGCTAACCAGGGTTCTTCTCTGGGACTCATCATGTTGAAAGTGGAAGCATCTTTCTTTCTTGAAGGCATGTAGATCCGAAGCTGTTGGAAGCCACATGGGAAGCACCAGCTGACACACAGAGAGAAGCAGAGACAAAAGACATAGCATGACTGACTGAGTCCCTGGCTCAGGGGTTCTTCAGCCCTGCCTGTCCCACCGCTTAGCAGTGCAAAGCATCCTGAGATTACCGAAGGAGTGGCCCACGTCCCCCAGCCTCTTCTGAGGTCCAATTGATGGGACTGTGGGTGGACTTTTGACCCTGGGGGAATCAATCCAGAAGCTGGATTGATCCAATCAGATTATGTCTCCTCGAACTGGAGTATAGATGGTCAGGGTCAGATGTTAGCCAGTGCTGAGCTCTTGAGGTAAATAGGACCTTTGAAGGGCAGTCATGAGGATTCTTACATAAGCCGAGGTGAGGCTTGGGGCAGTGCTCTGAGAGAGGCTGGGAGGGGGCCTGCCCTGGGTCCTGACAGCTTTCCCTTCCTGTTTTCACTCCTCCAGAGTCCCGCCCTGCCACCCCTCAGGTAACATGAGCTATTCCTGCATCTCCCTGGCAAATTTTCCCTTTGGCTCAAGCTACTTCGAGAGGGCTCCTGTTCCACGCACTCTCCTTCCAGCCCCCCTGCTGTCCTGTTTCTTCGACACAGCCCAAGATGGAGGCAACAAGCAAGAGTCTGAGTTTGCCCTACGGGAGCACTGGAGAATGGGTCCCTCCAGGACCTGGGAGTGCACACTCAAGCTTTTTTAAAAAATTGAGATATAATCCACAAACATGCATTCATCTTTTTAAGGTATACAATTCAGTGGTTTCTTAGTGTAGTCACCGATGTGTGCAACCATCACCCCTCTGTAGTTCCAGGCAATTGTCATCGCTGGAAAAGAAACCCCACACGCATTAACAATCACTCCCCATCCTCGCCCCTGCTCTCCCTAGCCCCTGGCTACCCCTAAACCGCTTTCTTGATATCTATCCATTTGCCTCTTCTGGACATTTCGTATTAATGAAATCATGCACAATGAAGTCTTTGGCATATGGCTTTTTGCGCTTACAAGAACGTTTCCAGGTTTACGTTGTAGCGTGCTTCATCCCTTTCATTCCTTTTCATGGCTTGGTGATCTTCACATTTTGCTTATCCATTTATCAGCTGATGGACATTTGGGTTCTTTGCACCTTTTGGCTACTGGGAAGAGTGCCGCTGAGAACAGGTGTGGACAACTGTTGGTCAGAGTCCCTGTTTTCAGGTCTTTGGGGCATCTGCCTAGGATTGCCAGGTCACATGGTAACTCTGTGTTTATGTCTTTGAGGAGCCGCCAAACTGTTTTCTACAGCAACTGCACCATTTTCCATACCCACCCCCAGTTTCTCCACATCCTTACCAATGTTGGTTATTTTCCTTTTTCAAAAAACAGCCATCCTAAGCGGGTGTGAAGTGGTATCTCATTGTGGTTTTGATTTGCATTTTCCCAATGACTAATGATATGAAGCATCTCCTCATGTGCTCATTGGCCATTTGTTGCTCTTCTTTGGTGAGATGTCTACTGATTTTTTTTTAAGAGAGAGAGAGTGGGGAGGGGCAAAAGAAAAGGGGAGAGAGAGAGAATCTTAAACAGATTCCCCACTGAGTGCAGAGCCCGATGCAGGGCTTGATCTCACCACCCTGAGATCATGACCTGAGCCGAAATCAGAGTCTGATGCTTAACCAACTGAGCCACCCAGTGCCCCTGGAGAAATGTCTATTCAGTCCTTTGCCCATTTTTTTTTAAATGGTCATTTGTCTTTTTGTTAATAGGTGACGATAGTTCTTCATACGTTCTGCATACAGATTCTTAATCAAATGTATGATTTGTAAATGTTTCCTCCCATTCTGTGGGTTGCCCTTTCACTTTCTTTATGGTGCCCTTTAAAGCACAAAGATCTTTAATTTTGGTGAAGTCCGATTTATCCAGCTTTTTCTTTTGTTACTTATGCTTTTGGTGGCATATCGAAGGTAAACTCAGTCTTCAACCTTAAGTTCAGATTCTTTCCATCTGTGTAGGTCTGAATTCTGCCTGAGGTTTGTAAATGTCTTTTCTATTACTTGCATCTTGAACAAGTCTATTTGTCTCAGATTACGAATTCCCAGGGCAGTGACCAATTCGTAAAACAAGTTCACACTGTACAATTAATTAAAGCTTTAATGAGGAGGACGATAATGATCCAGAGGCCAGTAAGTCCTCCCTTGGGTCGAACCTCATCTTGCAGAACAAATCTATTTCCCCTTCACAGGTACTAAAGATGACTTTGACATGAAGGCCCCAGAGAAGGGGGTGGCCCCTGGACACCATGGAGGGGGTCAGGAGCGGCTGACCTGCTTGGATCGTGCCCACCAATAGAAAGAATTTCCGCGAAGTCTGGCTTTGTGCCAAGCCAAGGGCAGCGGTTTGTGCTGGGGTGATGATGGGGGCTGGGAGTTGGCATTGCCTCTCCCACTGCAAGAGGGTAAATGTGCTCCCTGAGCAAAATCAAGTCTCTAGCACCGTCAGCTCAGGCTAAGGGCAATAACACAGGGGAGGCAGCCAGACAGAGGGAATGGAAGAGGGTGGCTGCTCAGCTCCTAGTCTCTAGAGACCCTCTGTGGCAGCAGCTCTTTCTGGTCAGCTGACTTAGAGCTGACCCCTGTGGGACTGTGGGGATCTTCTTAGGCCATGCAGGGGCAAACCAGTCCTAAGCAGTGGATGGGGACCACAACTGACCAGCCTCAGATTCCAAGCTGCCCACACCCATGGGCTTTGGCAGGACTCACTAGCACATTCCAATCTGGCATCATTTAGAAAGCTCCTACCAAGCGCCCGTGCCAGGTCCCACAGGGCTCTCTGTCTTGGATCTCAGCTCCCTCCCTGGCGCATTGTGGGTATTTGGGTTGGTGTTTGGGTCAAGAGTCCCATGTCTCTGCTAAACTCAGAGGCCATGGAAAGAATCCGGGTTTTGTTATGAGAATAGTTTCTGTGTTAGATTACCACTTAATCCAAGTGTGATTGGGGATAAGTCATTTAACACCTCAGTGTGTCTCCCTCACATCTGGGAAATGATGTGACTGATGTCCCACGGTGGCTGTGTGAGCAAATGAGGTGAGGTCTGTAAGTGTCTAATGTCTGATGGGATGGGCTTGCTAAGTTGTAATCATTTACTGCAGAGCCAACTTTTCGTCCGATCTCACTTTAATCTCTTCTTTAATCTCCCACATTGGCACCTCAGCACAGATATCTTTCCCAAAGACTTGCATATCCAATTAGTCCCAGGCCTATCCACCTGTTCACCTGGGGCCTGGGTGCCCAGGCTGTCCATGCTGGGCTCCTCATCCCTCCCTGAAAACTCGCTTCTCTTCTCTCCCCATGTTTGCAGTCTCAGTGAGGCCTGACCATCCAGTGACCCAAGCCAGAGAGCTGGGTGTTTTTCTAGAGCTTTGCTCTTGCAGATTCCCCATACCCCACCAAACTTCCTTGACAACTCCTGATTACATTCTTCCTTCTCTGTCCCATGGCCCATGCAATTAATTAAAGCTTTAATGATGACCAGGATCATGACCAAAAGCAGGTACTCAATGAAGTCTTGGTAAATGAATAACTCCTCTCTGGTTTCCTGCCTGCCAGGCCCTCCCCTCCAGTTTCTGCTCCACATTGTAGTCAGGGCATCCCTCCAGAAGCACATATTCCTTCCTGTCTTTGCCAAGACCAAGCATTTAGTGACTTCAGACTGTCTGATTGTGTGAGGTTCTCCAGCAGCTCTTGACGGCTCAGGCCATCACCAGAGAAGGCTGGTGATGAATGAATCCATCCTGAAAATTTCTCACCCAGGTGAGACGGCAGGGCCAATGGGACCAGAGGGATTTTTACAAGAGTGATTGACAAGGTGTGCCAAGACATGGAAGGTAGATGGGGAAAAAAGGAAAAAAGGGAGTAAGAGAAGCTGGGCTATTACCCAGTCAGTTGGAAGGAGAGCAGTTATGGTCAAAGAGTGATGTTTGCATTCTCAATGTCAGAGGCAGGGTGGCTCTGGGTGACATGGCCAGAGTATGGCTGGGGGGAGTAGGGGGACCAGAGGGCAATGGCAGTGACAGTCCTTGGAGAAGGACCAGTCACGGACCTGAAAGTGTAGGGAGGCGATGGGTCAGCATATAATGGATTGTCCACTTTTGCAAGTGAAAGGAGGCTTTCTTTATCTACAGTCCACATAGGAGTAATAGGCACGAGCCTGGATTGTCCTGAGCAAACTGAGGCAGGTGATCATTCATTTCTTAGCCAGTCAGGCCAATGGCAGGCCGCAGGATGGGGAAGATGAAGATAAAGTGCCAGGTATGATGTCATCAGGGACTGATGGGGCAGGCAGGCAGTTGAGCACAGAGCCAGGCAAGGTGGCGTGACCAATGCCAGGAAGCTCGCCGAGCAGGGGCTTTAAAGAGGTAGAAGAGCCTGGGTGGGAAGCTTGGGTGGGGACAGTGGAGGACACAGACACCACCCCCAGACCTGGGGGAGAATAAGATTTGCTCAACCTCATATATGAGTCATACTTTTTTGGACTTTCTCAAGCATTTTTTTTTTCAGTCTCATAACTTTCTTGAAAATTATGTTTCCCTTTCGGAAAACGAAACCAAGGCAGAATGTGATGTAGGTTGATTGACCCAAGGCAAATTGAGGAAACCCCTGAAGTAGGGTTGCCAGATAAGGTACATGACACCCAATTAAACTTGAACTTCAAATAAACAACGAATAGTTTTTTAGTATAAGTATGTCCTAAATATTTCATGGACATACTTATACGAAAAACATTTTTTTCTTCGTTGTTTATCTGAAATTCAAATTTAGCTGGGCAGCCTTATTTCTTGGTTTATTTGTTTTGTTTTGCTAAACCTGGCAATCCAGAGGAAGATGAGGAGGCCGGAGCGACCATAGGAATCAGAGAGCCTTGTTAGTGGCCCGGGAGGCTGGTAGGGCAGGGCCAGGTCTGAGCATGGCTGAGAGAAGAGTATCAGCCTGAGGAGGGTGACCAGCATGGGGAAAGGACTCAAAACCAGCCAAGTCAGCTTCCGGACAGGAATGTCTGTGGGGTAAGTGAGAGTGCTCTCTGTTCATGACTGTGCACACTTGCTCACTATCAGATTGAGCCGCAGAGTCCACGAAGGGTGCTCACATCTGTTATTTTATTGGATTGTCTCAGCCTTAAGAAGTAGGCACAGCACAGATCCCAGTGCCAAAAGCACTGATGAGAACACCAAGGTTCAGGGAGGTGTTGTTGAGGCTCTGGCGTTGGGGCCCACAACATTGGGAAGGGCATCAGCTCTCGCATGGTGGATGGGGGAGCTGTGGCAAACCCTGAAACTCACCCAGAAGGGGAAGGCCCGGGGGAGCGTAGTGCCTTCTTCCCAAGCCTGTGGGGCACGGTGGGGGGGGGGGGGGGGGGGGGGGGGGGGGGGGCTCAGCCTGAGAGAGCTTTCACTGGGGAGGGAGGGAGATGCAGGGAGAATAAAAATGACCAAAGCTCAGGATTTCCTAGTAAATCATTAGCCTTCGCCAGAATACAGAAGCTGTGGACTGTGATTATAAAATACTGAAATGCAATGAAATACAGCCCAAATAAAATGCAATAAAGCAAAATAAAATAACAAAGCTCAAAGGAATAAAGGTGTCAAACCATCTGATAAAGGGTCTGAAGAGCCAGAACTGCCACAGGACTGGGGCCTGAGGTAGGCTCAAGGACAGAGCCTCTGGCTACCGGCCGGGGAGCCCAGGGGCAGCAGGGGACAGTGGCTGCACTCCTCATTCTGCGTACTCGCTCAGTGACCTTATGGCATCTCTTATCTCTTGGCGGCAGCGGGGCGGGGGGTGGGGGTGGTGGGGGGGTGGGGGGGGCGGTGAGTTAGGTAGTAGGTCACAAGGGCGGTTGTGTGGAGGTGCTCAGGGAGAGCTGGGAGCTCATTTCCAGGTGTGAGAAGACACTGAGAGCTCCTAGGTGCTCGGTCAGTGCACTGACCCACCAACACATAGCGATGTCCTACTGTGTGCCACGTGCTAGGCAAGGCCCCTGTCTTCAGGGGGCTGACATCCTGGTTTGGAGGTGGGTGAAGTTGGGGGGACACAGCCAATACGTAAGTGAACAGATATGTGAGCAGGGAGGCAATGTTTGAGGTGAAGCCCGTATGAAGCGTGCAGCCCGGCACATATTTGGGGCTGAGTGGCCCAGGCAGTGGAGTTGGCTCGTAACCTAAGAAACCCTAAGGGGTAAACAAGCCGAGGATGTTAGAAGAACGAAAAGAAGGCCAGCGTCTAAAAGAGAGGCTGAGATGAGAGGCAGGGCAGTCCTGTAGGGCCTGGGGAAAGGGGAAGGTCTCTGGGGTTGGTTCAAGTGGGCTGGAAGCTGTCGGAGAAGTTTGAACAGCAGTGTAGTGGCATCTGATAGATGTTTTAGAACGGTAGCTTCAGAAATACATGTTGAGGGGCGCCTGGGTGGCTCAGTCGTTGAGCGTCTGCCTTTGGCTCAGGTCATGATCCCGGGGTCCTGGGATGGAGTCCCGCATCAGGCTGTCTGCTCAGCGTGGAGCCTGCTTCTGCCTGCTTTTCCCTCTGCCTGCCACTCCCCCTGCTTGTGCTCGCGCTCTCTGTGTCAAATAAATAAATAAAATCTTAAAAAAAAAAAAGAAAAAGAAATACATGTTGAGGACTTTGTGCTAAATGAAATAGGCCAGGCTCAGAAGGACATATGACTTGATACCACTTACATGAGGAACCTAACATAGTCAAACTCATAGAAGTAGAGTGCAACCATGGTTGCCAGGGGCTGAGAGGAGGAGGAAATGGGTACAAAGTTTCAGGTATACAAGATGACTAAGTTCTAGAGATCTAGCATACAGCAGAGTGCCTACAGTTAACTATATTGTATTGTATACTTAAAAATTTGTTAAGAGCGTAGATCTTATGCTAAGTGTGCCTATCACACACACACACACACACACACACCCACAAGAAAGAAATATACGTTATATCATGACCAGGTACACCAGGTATGTATACAAACATGTTTTTGTTTTTTTTTTTTAAAGATTTTATTTATTTGACAGAGCACAAGCAGAGGGAGAGAGAGGGAGAAGCAGGTTCCCTACTGAGCAAGGAGCCCGACATGGGACTCGATCCCAGGACCCTGGGATCATGACCTGGGCTGAAGGCAGCCGCTTAACAGACTGAGCCACCCAGGCGTCCCTACAAACATGGTTTTTAAACGTATCAAAATAAAACAAAAATGTCACAAAACAATAGATATTTGGTGCCGTGTATTCTGATAGTCCCAATTCTTCTGTTTCATTAAAATGAAATCAGGTCATGACCCACTAAATTGATTTCACACCCACTAACTGGTTGTAACCTACAGGTTACACTGCTTTTAGAATATTGCTCTGGCCCTTGGGTGTAAAATAGATTGTGGGGGGAGTAGGGGGAAGAAAGGGGGAGCAGCAGGAAGACCAGTGAGGAGGGTGTTGCACAAATCCAGATACAAAAGGATAGAGGATTGGACTGGGATGTTGGCGGTGAAGACAGAGGCAGATGGGCAGACATGGGATGTATTTTAGAAGCAGCATGGACAGGACTTATTAATGAATTAGATGTAAAGGGAGAGAGAGGGAGGAATTAGTAATGACTTAGTTTTTGGCTTGGGTTGCTGGGGAACAGCAGTGTTGATTACTGACATGGGTTACCATGGGGAGGGAGCAGATTTGCAGGTAATCAAGAGTTCTGTTTGGGCAATGTCAATTTCAGCGCAATTTCACTCCTCTTAATTGTTCCTGCTTGAGGCTTAGCATCAGCTCCTGAGAAAGCACACAACAGGTAGAAAGCAACCCATGGTGAAACATTAAGGCAAAACAAAAAACTTAGTTAATAGCCACTCAGAGCTTCCTCTCTGCCCAGCAGTGTTAAAAGCATTATGCATCTTCTTTTAATTCTCAGGATAATGCAATGAAACAGGGGTTATTACTGTCTTCATCTTATAGAAGAGGCACAGAGAGGTTACTTTCCTGGTCCTTAGTCACATAGCAAATACCTACCTGAGCAGAGATTTAAACCAGTTCTGTCTGACTGCAAAAGGTAGCTCTTGTCACGGAAAGAGGTACTCAATCTTTTGGAGAAGGATAACTCTTGACTTGGAAAGATGGCATATTATCTTGCTGAGCTGAAAAACAAAAACAGGATTCAGACCGTAAACGGTACATGAAGTTTTTGATCTGCTTTAATGTTAAAAGAGAAAGAGAAAAGACTAGAATGATGTATATCACAACGTTAACACTGGTTATCATTGGCTGGTGGGATCACAGGTGGCTTACATTTTTGACAATGATAATACACAGCCATTGTAAAAGAATTTCCTTTAAAAATGGAGAAAAAATGAGATCGCATTCTGCATATCTAGAGAGTTTACAGTAACACAGACCCACGGGACGAGTGTGGTGTGTGGTGTGGTGGAAGCCTCAGAAGGCCTGGACTCTCCTCTCTGTACCACCCATGACTCACTGTGTGGCCTCGGGCAAATCTCAAGCCCTCTCTGGACCTCAGAGGGGGGATTTGGAGGAAGTGCCTAGGAGCAGTGGTTAATGTTTAACAACTAGCTCTCCAAAAAAAAAAAAAAAAAAAGATCCTTGATTTGTAGCATTCACTGATTTCCATGGTATAAATACTCCCGCCAGTTTCAAGGTCGGATTCAGGTGACCAATGTATACTGGGAAGAGATGCACAGGAACACGCCATTAGCATTTCTACCATGAAAATAGAATGCTCTTGTTAGCAAGAGCACAGGTAACAGTAAGGCATAATAAAATCATTAGGACTTGATGAGTTTTGAGTATTTACTACCTTTGTGTTCAAAGTAATTTAATTGTAATCTTATATAATTTAATGTTTAATAATGGCGGTGTTTAACAACTGGCCTACAAAATCCGTACACACGGAACAGTCTGCTCCAGTGAGTTACAGAGGGTAACTGTAGAGGGGTGAGCCCGCTCTAGCTCACCACTGCCCTGGAGCCTTGAGCTCCGACACGCGGAAGGTCCAGGGTTAGACGGAGCTTGGAGCCCACGGAGGTCATGACCGTGGGAACTGAGCTCACCCTCCACTCCTCCATCCCCCACGGCGTCAGGGCCTGAATCACAGTCTCTGGAAGGAGAGGGAGGAAGGAGCACAGGAGACAAGGACTCTAACCAGGAAGGCAAGGGGCAGGAAGGGCTGGTGGCATCAATGTTTTTGTTGGAGCTGTTTTTCTCTGTCTTATCTATGGCAGAGACCAGGGTAAACAATATCCTTGACTTGATATCACTTCAGGAGCCAACAGGAAAACCCCCCAAGCCTGGGTTTGTGAGGAGCTGGCCTCTCGGGAGGGTCTGAATCTTTTCCCAGCCTGAGCGCGCATGTTCTGCCTGCTTCTGCTTCCCGTATTCCAGCTGAGCACCCAGCTCTGCGGGTCAGGTGCTCCTTCTCTCCTTCCTGCCAGGTCCCCAGGCTTCAGACGGGAGTAGCGGCCTGCTGTGAGGGCCATGGCAGAAGCAAGGCTGCCTTTCTGCTCCTTGGCTTCATGTCTCCCACACAGACACCACCCAGTCTCCACGTCATCTCCACTTTGGGAGCTTTGGAGGCCCTCTGAGTATCACCGCCTTGCAGCAGATTTGGAAACTGAGGTCCAGGGAAATCAGGGAGCCTGCCGCAGTGTCAAGAGGACTAACTGCACACACACTGTGGCAACATTAAAAAGTCTGAAATCAAGTGTTGGGGAGGGTGTCGACCCACGGGACCTCTTATGCTGGAAACATTTAGCAGTATCTTGAAAAGGTGAACCTCTACATATTCTACAATGCAGCAAATGCATATACTCAAGAGATGCTCTTATGAATGAGTGTATGTCAGGAAAAGTCCTAGGTGCACTGTGTCAAGAGCCATCAGCCGGAGAGTGGCTGAGTGGAGGGTGAGCTCCGTTGCACTATGGGCTAGGATATAGCATCCAAATGAATGAATTACAGTGGCACGACTTTAATATGATTAAACTTTAGCAGTACTATGAGAAGTGGAAGAAGTAAGTCTCAAAGATTTCAAACAGCACGACCCCCTTATAATCATGTAAAAGAACAAAGCAAAGATATACTTTTAGAATACACATATATGAGGCAGGACTTTCTAAATAAGAAAAGCAAGGAAGGACGCCTGGGTGGCTCAGTCGTTAAGCGTCTGCCTTCGGCTCAGGTCATGGTCCCAGGGTCCTGGGATCGAGCCCCACATCGGGCTCTCCGCTCCGCGGGAAGCCTGCTTCTCCCTCTCCCACTCCCCCTGCTTGTGTTCCTTCTCTTGCTGTATCTCTCTCTGTCAAATAAATAAAATCTTAAAAAAAAAAGAAAAGCAAGGAAATGGTTCCAGACGGTGATTATGTCGGGTTGGGGAGCCTGAGGGATTGGCTAGGGGTAGACCTCATAGGTATATACAAGTCATTGCCAAGGTCCTAGTTTTTATGTTGGCTGGTTTGTTCGCAGGGGCTGATTACATTTATAAATAATTAATTGCAAAATAATGTTACAAAGCTAGGGTTATGGTTAATGCCCTTGCACGCAGCTGGGCTGAGGGAGAGGGACAAGGTTGGCATTGGACATCAGAAGACGTGACTGCTGTCACCCCCTAATGTTTCAGGGGCCAACTCAAAATCACAGAGCCAGAAGCCACATGATTTTCCTCTTCTCACTACTAGTTTTCAAATGGGTAAAAAGAGGTTTTTGAACCAGATCATCTTCGAGCCCCTCCATTAGCTGAGCTACAGCAGACTGCTTCTGCAGCAAATAAGCCCCCAATCTCAGTGGCTGAAGAGCAGAAAGTTTGTCCGTAGTGCACATCACAGTCTGGGAGGTTCTCTGCCTCAGATCTCCTGCAGTGATCTGCCCCCTTCTGTCGTGGAGTCGTTCACTTCCCATCTCAAGAATGGGAGAGAGAAACCATGGGGAAGCCACACCTCGTCTTGCCACCTCGTTAGAGACACCCTCCTTCTACTCGCTGTCCCGTTGTCGAGAACAAGTCCCATGCTGTCTCCAGCTGCAAGGGAGGCTGGGAAGTGGAGAGAGGACATGGACGCTTAGTGAACAGTGACCCTTCTTGCCAGAGCCCCCCTGCATTTCTGCAATCCTCTAGTCTCTGAGTTGTTCCAGATCAGAGTTGACGGTCTCCTGTCTGAGTTCACAAACCACAAAGCTTTGCTGAGTTTATTCACTCACTCCTTAAGTAAACAGAGGGCAGGTTCTGCTCCAGTGCTGAGTCAGCCAAAGGAGTCATAGTCCAGTAGTGTTGCTGGGTGGAAGGGGGTGGGAAGGGAGGACTGACCATTCTATGAACATCATAATGCCATGCAAACACCCTCTAGTCAAGAATAAAAGAATATCGAATGGGCGGGTGTGAGGGTAAGAACGGGCGTTATGATTACAAAATTCTTCTTTGAGGTAGTCATTTTTTCAGCTAGGTTTTGAAGGGTGAGAGCAGACTGCCAAGAGGCTAACAGAGGAGGCTATTCCTGCCAGGGGAACAGCATATGCTAAGGCCTGAGGCAAAGAAGGCCTTGCATGAGTGGGAAAGGCCAGTTGTTTCATTTTGCTGGGGGGGTGTGGGGGAAACACATGTGGTTTAGAAGCTGGAAGGTAGATTGAGCTGGCAATTAGGGTACAAAGGAGGTCAATAGCCAGAGGCCCACAGGGCCTTGAACATCATGCTCTGTAGGTGTTTGGACTTTATTCATGGGTGGCCAAGGAAAGATTGTCTAAGTAAGCAAGAAAGGTCAAGGGGTGCCTCGAGGGCCAGGTTGAGCCCCTCCCAAAGTCTCCATCAGCCAACTTTCTCCATTCTTTGATATGGGCAAGACTTTTCCCGAAACAGTGTAGAGAGTGCTATGCACTCAACTTTAGGGTGTTTTAATCCCCTTTTTCCAAACAGATGCTTCATAAGCCTAAATACATGGAAATTCCAGAGCCACTCCCCCAAGTGCTCTACAAGAGGACAGGACCATGTTTTGATCACAGGTCCTGAGTGACCAGGCATCTTCTTTCCAGCCCTGGGGGCCCGGGATATCTGCACAGATTGAGGTTTGCTAAGCGGCTATCGATAAAATGTATATAGCTTGTTTTTTGTTTTTTGTTTTTAAGGAAAAGGCGATGGGAAATAGAAAGGAGTGGAGGAGAAACATGGCTTCCTCTAGCTCCTGTGTGAAGAAGGACCCATCTCTGCCCCAGCACTTTTCTGAGGGCTATTCCTCAGGGAGCATGGGCCTATAGGCCTGCTCCGATGACTTCTGGGGATCAGATGTCCAGGGCCTTCGGCCAGCTTGTCCCGGGCCATGCACAACGGTAGGTGAGAGAACCCGAGGCTTCTGACATCCAGGCTGGTGCCCCTCATGCTCATGCACATGTCCAGCCTTGAAACCCAGCAAGCACCCTCTGAGGGCCTGCCAGAGGCCAAGGCCATCAGAGCATCCAATGCCTTCCTATGTCCTGGGGTTCAAGTAAGGGAGAAGATTTTGCACATGAGCAAACTGTCAAGCAGAGGATAATCAATTCGCCAAAGTCACAGCTGGGAAATGGACCGTCTCCAAAGGCCCAGGCACTTTCCACAACTCGGAACCGACACAGAATGGTGGCTGAGTTTAAGGTTCATGGATCCCCTCACCTTTTGTGGCTCTTTTATCAAGAGTCATGAGTCTGTGGGTGGGGCCTGGAGTGGTCAGGCTGCCCCCATGGTTTGACGGTCAGAGTCTTGCATGAAGATGCTGAAATCGAGCTAGCCGTCACCGAGTTATATGCCCTGGCAACAAGGACTCTGTGTCCATGGGAAGAGGAGACAGTAAATAGTCTTCATCTTCTGGGTCAACTCCACCCTTCGTGGTGACACAGAGTGTTGTGTTGAGAAGGAATCTGCAGTCATGTCTGGGGAAGAGTTCTGCGCTCAGTGATTTCTGTCCTGGGTGGGGGGATGGGGCAGTGGCGCATGCGGAGAGAGTCTTTGCCATTTTGCTATCACTGCTGTAAACCGACACCTTCTGTGTCAACACACAGTCCAAAGGAACCCAATGCCTAGCCCTGGCCCAGAGGAGAGACAACACTCAGCCTTCCCAGGGTGCACTTTGCTGTTTATTGCTGAGGCATGGAGTGTAGGCAGGTTCAAGAGGGCTAAGGGTTGTAAGTCACCATGCTATATGCTTTAGGGAAATAAGCAGCATCAACCAGCACATGGTCATGAAGATCCCTCTTCTTCCTCTGCAAATGTCTGGTTGCCTTTCAAGCCCAAACTGAGGCTGATTCCCCCACGGAGACCTCTGCTTGCTCCTCTTGCTTCTCTGAGCTCAAAGCTCTTGGTTTGAAACTCCCCCAAACATCTATCAGACTATTGTCTGGGGAACTTTAGGGACAAACACTCTCCTCCACGCATCCTTTTCCTCTCAACCACCACTCCAGATAAATTGAGTATTTCTCTTGTTTCAATTATTAATACCACGCTTCCCTTTTGAATGGTGGCTTATTCAGAGTTAGCAAAGCACCGTCCTCTTGTTCACATCCTCACTTGACCACCTCAGTCAGTAATTGAGAAAATGGAGGTTTAAAAAGAGATGGCAGAGACTTGCCCAAGGCCACTTGTTCAGGTCTCTGTTCTCCAAATCCAATCTTTTCTCCATTGTCCCATTCTGGAGACCATGAGGTAGACCGAGTACCAGAAAGGGAAGGGGACAGGGACCTAAGTAAGCCTCGCCTGGGATTCCCTCCTACCTCTGTTTCTGGGGCCAGAGCTGCCACACCAGTAGACTGCCAGATGAGGACCAATGAGAGGGGAATGAGGATGTGGAGTGGATTAGGAAAAGGTGGCTTAGCCATCAGGCTTCCTGGGTGAGCTTGGGCAAGTCGCTTTCCTTCTCTGGGCCACGGGGCCTCCTGCTCTCTGAAGCGAAGGCTTAGGCTAGGACCTCTGACATTTAAGTGCAAGGCTTCTTGATGTGTACGTGAGGGGGCGAGGGGAGGCACAGAGTTTGGGCCTGGGTGGGTCTTTTGAGCCTGGTACCCAGGCCCCTGATACCCATCTGGCCCTCCGCACCCATCACCTCCCATCCCACAGGAGGTGCTGTTTCAGGGACTCTTTGGGGACTGGCTGAGGGGCTGACCTCAGGGCAACCAGCTGCTACTCAGGCAAACTGCCTGTCAGTTGTTCACATTTATTGATTACTCATTGGGTACGGAGCTCACGTGTTGGGCAGGTGTGCCGCGGGCAAGAGGAGGAAGCAAAGTGCAAAACCAAGGGAGCCATTCAGGCTTCAAAGGGGAGCAAAATCGGGCCACCCCTCCCACCCTCCATTCAGCCCTCCACCTAGCAAACACTTGGGGATCATCTACTTTCTATGCAGCAGGCCCTGTGTGGGAACTATGGGGCAGGGGTGGGTGTGGGGAGGGGGAAAAATGGGCAGAGGCCACCAGCGGGGTTGCCAGGTATGACAAGAACCCTCACAGCAGCCAATCATTGAAGGACAGGGAACCCCAGAGCAGATGTCTCTCTGGGCAGGTGACAGACTCAGAGTTTCAGGCTGAGAACCATGACAGAAAGGTTTTGAGTAGCTAGCCCTCCTCCATAGGTTCACTGCTTCCTGTTTATTGCCTTATACCTGGTGGTACCTGCTGGCCCATGAAGCAGGGTGAATGTGCCACCCATAATGGGGAAAAATGCGAGCACTGCTATGTAACAGGACTCCCTTGACCCAGAAGGAGAATGGGGGGCAGAGACAGAGAGCTCTGGGCTGGGCCTGGGTGTCTCAGGGTCTCCTCTGTGCTCCCCGACTGCCTGCTTGTGCAACTGGAAGATGTGCCCTCTCTGAACAACGGTTTTCTCTAAAATGTCCAGGGAAAGTCTAAAGTCTGTGGTTTAAATCCTATTCCTCCTCCTCCCATCTTGGAACCTTAAAGATAGTAGTAGAGTTCCAGAGATGACTCCAAATATTTCCAGGAGTTATCACATGTATTTCTAACAAATGTGTACCTTCTGTTTAAACAAATAGATTGAACACTGATTTAAAATGTAAAGGGATAGGTCTCTGAAAAATAAACATATATTAAAATATACCTGATATAAGCACTATCATTTGTATTAATAATCACAGATCGTTTGATAGACAGAATCTTTGACATCATCGAATGATCTGAGACAAAAACATCGAAGGGGTTCTTGGTGACATGGTGGGCAAGGGGGACACATTCCTGAAGCCCATTCAGGTCCAAGCACCCACAGATGCTATCTGTGCAGGTAGTGGGAGAAATCCTCGCGGAGGGGGTGGTGGAGAGCTGACTTTTATGGAATGCCTTGTGCTTACCAAACTCAAACTGGTCAGCTCATAAACATCCCCAGAGGAAGGACTCTGACCATCCCCATTTTACAGAGGAGAAAATAGGCTTGTTCGCAGAGGTTAGGCGCCATGGGGAGGTCACTGAGCTGGAAGGTAGCCAACCTGGCACTTGAACGCCTGGCGGAATGGCTCCCGAGCCAGGGGTGAGGTGAGAGAGGTGACTAGGTCCCCTCCAGACGCCTTGCCTCCAGTTCCCTGGCGATGGCGTAGCGCAGGCGCCGGATGACTGCCCCAGACTGAGAGGGTGAAGGCCCTGGGCTTCGGGGTGTGTTAGGCGGAGGAGGGGAAGGGGGCGGAGGTTCCCCCCAGGCATACTTGGAGTAGCTGGGTCGTTCTGGAAGATGGGTGACAGTCGTCTTCCCGAGCTCCCGCAGTCCCATCTGGGGTCCTGGCGGCCCGCGGAGGCACCGGGTTGGGCTGGGGCCGGGGGTCTGGGCGGAGGAAAAGGCCGGCGCAGAGCCGAAATAGGAGAAGGGAGAGGGGGAGGGGGGGAAGGCGAGGGAAGGAGGCGGGGAGTCCTTCCTGGGGCAGGAACCCGGGCCCCCCTTGGCGGAGCCGGCCCGCAAAGCGATTCCGCAGATGGAAGGAATTAAGTGGGAGGGGGAGGGTCCTACGGTGATAGCGAGAGGAGGGAGGGAGGGAGGCGTGTGTGTGTGTGTGTGTGTGTGTGTGTCTATGCGCGCGCGCCCGCGTGTGTCTGGGAGGGGAGAGCGAGAGACAGAGAAACACATCAGACTAGACGGAAATAGAAAAGACGACACACACACACACACACACGCACTTAAGAGGGACAGAACCACAGAAAAAGACAACGAGCCGGACAGAGACAGAGACAGAGACACAGGAGATACTAATCTGAAAGAGAGCGGAGAGAAAATGAGAAAAGAAGAAAAACAGGGCAAGAAAAACGAGTGAAAATGAAATAATTGCAGAGGATTTAGAAGAACGAGAGACAGAAGAGCGCCAAGCATAGCGAGAACAGATTGATTAGGCCAGGGCAGTCCTGAGCTCCGGCAGGCTCCGGGAGCAGGGCGGGCGGGGGGGCGGGGTGGGGCCTGGGAGGGGCCCGCCCATGGGCGGGCCAGCAGAGCGCTGCAAACACAGATGAGCCCTAATTTCCCCGCTGGCCCCGCCCCACTACTGCTCCATATTCAATGAGACAGCCAATGGAAGGCAAGGACGGTGCATAAGGGGCGGGGCCTCCGTGGGCCCCGCCCCCGGGCACGGAGCCGAAGGGGTCAGCACTGAGGCAGATAGCGGATCGCGGGGCGGGGCGGGGCGGGCGGCGCGGAGGGGGCGGGCCCAAAAGTTTCCTGCCCAACTTTCGCTGCCTCCTTCCTCCGCCCGCGCGCGCTGCGGCTGCAGTCGGGGGGAGGCGGCGGCGGCGGCGGCGGTGGCTGCGGGCAGAGCGCAGGGCGCACGGCACTGGGCGATCGCCGTCGGGGCTCGGGCGGTGGGCAGCGGGCGCAGGCTCCCCGGTGCCCGCCCCTCCGCTGCGGGGGGGGGGGCGCAAGCGGGCGGCCGGGGAGGGGCCGGCACCGCCGCCGCAAAATGAGCCTGCTGTCGGCCATCGACACTAGCGCCGCTTCGGTGTACCAGCCCGCCCAGCTGCTCAACTGGGTCTACCTGTCGCTTCAGGACACGCACCAGGCGAGCGCCTTCGATGCCTTTCGGCCCGAACCGCCCGCCGGCGCCGCGCCCCCAGAGCTGGCCTTCGGGAAGGGCCGCCCGGAGCAGCTGGGCTCGCCCCTTCACTCCAGCTATCTCAACAGCTTCTTCCAGCTGCAGCGCGGAGAGGTGGGTGCCCCCGCGCGCCCCCGCCCTCCGTCGACCGCGCGGGGCCTTTTCCAATCGGCCCCGCTCTTCCTGGCCAGGCCCGGCCCGGCTCCGTATTGCCCGGCCCTGCTTGGCTTGGCTTCGCTTTGCTCTGCCAAACTCGCCGCCCGATGTCCCCGGGGCTCCGAGAGCGCGTCACCTCCCGGCTGAGCCCGGCTCGGAGCAGCTCGGGCGCGGGCGGGGCACTCTTGCTCCTTATCCCAGCCCGGGGCGCCCTGTTCTAAGGGGACTGGGGTGAGCCCCGGCTGGGCGGGGGGCTCCGGATTCTCTCCAGACGGCCCGGGCGCGGCCAGGGCGGAGAGCCCCTTCCAAGTGTCCTTCCCACGCCCAACCCCATCCCCCTCTTGGCCGCCGCTCGCTGGGACCGGGAGTGCAGATTCTGCTCAGAGCTCCTCCGCAGGGGCCTAAAATCTTTTCTCCTCCGACCTCGGTGGTGGCCGACCCGAAGGGCACCCTGGAGAGCAGGGTTTTTCCTGCTCTTCTTACACAGGGACCCCCAGATACATCCTCCAGCTGCTTGCCCTCCCCCAGCCACATAGGAAGTGGTTTGTGAGGGCTTGACCCCACAGACTGCGCTGTCCCCCGCCCTCCCAGCCTGGAAGGAAATGAAAGGGAAATCCTCTTGAGCTCTTGGGAGGGGGGCTAGCCAGGGGGAGAGGTTTCAGCTGCCCAGTGCCTTCTCCAGAAACCTGGGCTGGCTCCTTTGCAAAGTCTGCCTGTTGGGTGGATTCGGTTACAAAGTGGAAGGGGCAGCGAGTCTTCCCCAGCCAGATAAATACACAGATTGCCAGGACCTCCCAGCCCCTTTTCAGAGGTCTTCTCCAGAGCTTTCCTAGATACCACTCCTCTCTCCTTTGAGCTGGACTCCTCCTCCCCCTCCCCTCCCATTTACTCCTGCCACTTTTGGGAATTGCAGATACCCTTCTGTGGCCTTCACTCATCCATCTTCTGGCAGCTCTCCCTGCAAAAGCGCAGGGGGAAGGAGTGGAGGAGAGGACACACTTGAGGGTTCCTTTTCCTTCTGGACCTGAGCACGGCATTTAGTTTTAGGAGAGTCAGAGTCCTGAATGGGTCAGGGAGAAGGGCCTGTGAATATGTGAGTGTGCTAGGGATGAGAGGGGGAAGGGAGAGGGTTTCCCTTTCTGGTCCCATAATGTGTTCAACTCTGCCAGTACTGACGAGGAGGGGACATGGACATATAAAACGCTGGCCTGAGGTCTAGAGGTGGGCCAGTACCAGGCGAGCTGAGAGAAGGATTGGTTGACCTGTGTTGGGCCGGTTGGGCATAGTGCAGGGAGATGGGTCTGGAGAGCCACCCCTTGGTGCCAGGCGAAAGCATCTATCTACCAAAGCTCTTTGTAAACTGTAAAGCACTCTCTCCACGGGAGGAATTATTCTTGGCTGGGAATCCTTCTCTCTTATAAGAGACTTTGCCACCTCTTCAGGGAATTGATTGCAGTGACCAGTGACTTTGGTACAGGTTCTGGGTGTTTCCTCCCTGCCTGGGTCTTTTTAGTTGTTATCCTACCAAACATTTCTTGAGTTCCGTGTGGGCCCTTGGGGAAGCAGGGACAGGCCAGTGGGGGCCCCGGATGAGAAGATACATAAGATGATACAATGTGAGTGGTAGGTAATTTCGCACAGGTGCTGTGGGAATCCCAAGGGAGGACAGTGACCATGACCCACGTGACCGTGAACTCTCACCCCTCACAGGTCAAGTGGGGGGTCCATAATCATCAGCCTCTACTAGCCTCCCCCAGCTCCTACCCGATGGTGGCCTTCTTCCCCAAATGTGGGTCCCTGCTGAGAGGCTTGGGAGTTTGGGGCCATCCAAGGTCTTCTGTAGGGGTAGGATGTGGTGCCTTCTCTTGGAAATGTCTAACATCCAGGATCCCAGCTGGACCTCAGCGAAACTTGTCTCTGGTCACTTCACTGCTGCTCACCCCAGTTTCCCTGTGAAGAGGTACATTCCTTCTCTGGGGCTAGTGTAAAAGGAGATGGTAAAGGTTATGCAGAACAATGGTAGAAAAAAGTCTCTTATGACTTGACTTTGGGGGAACACCCTGTCTCTGTCTCGACCTCAGTTTACGCATCTGTTGAATTTAGTCTCTGCTGCCCCTTAGGGTGGTATGTGTGGGATTTGAGAGATACGTACGCGAGCAGACAGGCTGAGTTGGGGGAGGTAAGAGGGGCTTCTCCTACGCTTGCAGGCCAGTGGCTTCCTTGGAGGGGCTGGAGGGCTGTGCCCGCGGACTTTCGGAAGGCTTTCTTGGCTTTCGACTCACTTGCTCTCACCCCTCACCCGCTTCGCCTCCTAAACCCTCTTGCAGCCCCAGCTGTGCTCCTGGGCTTTCCTGCGTCCAGGGCTTAGCCAGTGACCTAATATGGCTCCACAATAGCAACTGGCTGAGAAGGCATGAAAAACTACCCCCCACCTGAATGCCACCAAGGGGCTGGTTGGAGAAGAAGCAAATCATGTGGGGGCCGGAGGGGACTCTGCGAAGGGACCCAGGGACTCAGGAGCATCGCCATTCTGTGCAAGGCCTGGCAGGCCTGGTGGCAGTGCCTGCGGATGTGACTTGCATGCTGACCGCTGACCATGGCCTGTCTGCACCGGTCCCTGTGCCAAGAGCCCACCCCCTCCTGCACCACCCCCAGGCTGCTCCCACCACAATAGCAAAACACCATGAATGCAGCTGGGATTTGGGCGGGGGGGTTGAGGACATGGGGGCACAGAAGCCCATTGTGCCCCTGGAACCTCAGCTCTGGAAGCTGAAGATAAGCCAAGGGTTCTGAGTGGAACACTGGCCCCGGGAGCTGAGAGAGACGGCAGAGTCCGTGTACGAGGGCAGGAGCAAGCACCAGGAGGTGTCTTGGATGCTGAGGGGGGGCTCTTCAGCTTCTCAGCTTGTGGTAAGGGTGCCAGGCCAAAGCAGGCACAGACACTTGGTGTGGTTTTTAAAAAAGGCCTCGGTCTAGAATATGGGCCCTGTGAGCTTCAGTTTCAACCCCTGATCTGTGGCAACAACTATATGTCTTTGTAGAGAGACTCCTGGGGCTCTTGGCTGAGCCCCTCCTCTCTCCCCTTAGGTACCCAAGGAAGGCCGTTCTTAGAGGGAATGGGGGTTGGGTGGCTTCTGGGGGGAGGTCTTCCCTGCCAGGTTTAGCTTGGAATTTAAATTCGCAGCAGCGTGGGGGCTGTGGGACTCTACCTCCAGAAAAGGAGATGTACCCCTCATTGTTGAGCATTAGCTCTTGGGCCCCTCAGAGGGACGCCTGGACCTGTACTCCCTTAAGGGGAGCGAGCTATGGCTGTCCCATTCCAGGTCAGAGTCTGAGGGGGGCCGTTATCTTTCCCTCTTCCTCCAGGGATAGACAGACATGGCCCTACAGTCAAATGATGGTTTGTGGAGGCGGGGGGATGGGCTTTGGGGTCAAAGACACACAATGCTACCCCCCCCCTCCCAGCATTGTGAAGGCTCTGAGAAGCCCTGCAGCATGGAAACTTATTTACCTTTCTTTAGCCCCGCACTTCCATCAGTATTTGACCAGAGAATGTTTTTGGCGTAGAACATTTGACAGTGTTCTTCTGAACATCACTAGACGCAGGGACGGCTCCGTTGAGGCACATCCCTTCCAACCCTCAGGACGTTCTTCCAGGAGCTGTTGACCCAAGCCCTCTCCCCAGCGCAATCGGCTGCAGCACTGAAGACCCCCCTTCGCAGCCCTGGTCTGTCCACGGGAGGCTTGAGAACAGCAGGAGGGGTGTCACAAGGCTTTCCGCAGACAGGGCTGTTAGACACTCAAGGAGCCACCAAGGTGTCCTGCTTTAAAAGGCCCCCAGGTCTTGACAGTCTTGTGAAGGTTTTGTGTGTCCCTGTGCCGTCCACAGGTGCGGGTGAGCCCAGGCTGCCTGACCAGTGTGGATGTGTGAACAGAGCCACATGTCTGTGTGAGAATGGAGGTTTGCCTCAGCGGGCCTGAGAGTGGGCTTCTGGGGCTGGAGTTCGTTCCTAGCAACTTTTGTGGTCTGTGTGGTTGGCGGGGAGGGGGCAGCGCCCGGTCCTAGGAGGAATGGGCCTTCCGGCCCAGCAGAGCTTGGGAGGCTGCCTGGCTCCCTTGGCCAGCCCTGGGAAGCTGAGCTCTGACTCAGGCAAGGAGGACCATCATTCGAGGGCCTGCAGGCTGAGGTGGCCTGATCCTCACTCCATCAAATTAAGTTGACTGGGCAGGCCTGGACTCAGAGGGGAGACCACAACTTGGGGACCTTCTGAGTCAGGTGGGAGGGAGGAAGGCAGGCAGGATTAGTGATTTGTAATTAGCCAGGCTCTGTCAGCATGCAAAGGGGCTCCTCGCAGAGAAGATGGCCCCGAGTCGCAGTCCCCTACTCTTGGGTGGTGCTTTCTTCTTGCCATCTCTTTCTTCAGAGCCCCCGTTTTACAGAAGAGAAAACAGGCCTGGCCAGTCACCCTCAGCGTCAGTGGCAGAACCACATCTGGCACTCTTCCAGATTCCAGCTCCAGCTGGCTCTGTGGCTCATGGTGCTGGCTATCCCCTGGGTCATTCTCGGGGCCCTGGGGCAGGGCAGGCACTCACCAGGGACTGCAGTGCCTCTGCCATGTTGTCTCCGGCCTCAGACCTTTTGAGGAGTGGTAGGCATTGGGGCACTGGTCACAGGTCCCAGCTGTCCTGCCGTGTCCGTACCTCAGTGGTACCCATGGCTCCAGCCCCTCCCCAGGAACCCGGCGGGGGGCTCCAGGGGACGGAAGTCCAAGGATGGCCTGGCTTGAGAGAGTCAGAGGATGGCCATGAGCATTTACTAGCATTTTTGTCTCATGTCATAGTCTGTGTGCAGCGTCCCCATTGTCCAGGTGGGGAAACCAATGCTCTTCAAGAGGAGGATGACATAGTCAGGGCATCAGTGGTGGGACCGGGGCTCCAGCCTAGGTCTCAAGAGGCTTGGTCTGTGCGATGTGGGGCTAGTTGTGGTGGAGTATAATCTTTTATTCTGTCCTCCTCTGGCCATACCGTGAAGCTTTGTGAAGACACTAAGCTTTGCACTGGTTGTTGCTTGTACCTCAAACACTCTTGCCTGCCCTCAACAACTGACAGATTCCAACTTCTTTCTGGCACAAGAGGCTGCCCCTTCTCTGAGAGGCGTCCCCCAGCTGCTACGGGGAGCACACCTCCCTCCAGCGTCTGTGGCCCATGACAGAAGAGCTGTCCATGCTTCTGGTGAAGCGTGCCGTAGCATTGGCTAGTGCGGAGGGACACCCGCTGTACGTGGGTCTGTCACATCAGCTACGTTGTCAGCACGCTGAGAGTGGAAATCCCGTCTTTTTCCACCTGCTGTTGCTTGGGCAGTGCCTGGGGCTGACTAGGTGCTCGGGTGCTCAGTGGTTAGGTGGATGGGTGACTTGTGACCACGTGAATGCTCTCCTCAGCCTCTTATCTCCTGTTTTATCTCACCGGGGAAATGCTTATGGATTGCTTGATTACCTGGGAAGAGCTGACTTGGGAGATCATAAAGCCCTGTCCCTAGAGGTGTCCCAGCAGAAACTTAGGTGCGCTCAGGGTTCTTGACCTTCTCCAGTTATGGACCTCTTCGAGAATCTGAAGAGCACAAGAGTTCTCGGCGCTCATGCGCAGAGCACAGGCGTATGTACGCACACAGACACGCCTTTGCACGTGACTTCAAGGGGGTCATGGCGCCCCCCGTGACGACAACAGACCCCAAACCGAGGCCCCCTGCTCCAGAGGCTGCAAACCTCAGTGGTACCGGGGACTGGCTGAATATTAGGGTCCCTTTCAGCCCTTAGGTTGTCCAATTCATGCTTTCTGCTTTCATTCCATGACTACATTCTGGAAGTGAGAGGCAGCTGGTCCCCAGCGCTTACGCTCTAGTGGGGCGGAGGGCATAGGGCTATAAAATGTGGGCACCTGTCAGGTGAGCGGTGAGCTGGGTGGGAGCCGGAGGGATGGAGTCCGGAGGGAGGGTCTCCCTGGGGCTTCTCTGCTGTGTCCTGCTGCCACCGTGCTCCTCCCTCTCAGGGTCTTTTCCCCATTTCTCTCTCTCCCCACCCCCCCCCCACCAAAAGGCACACGGACCGCTTATTTAAGTTAGAATCTTTCATTGAGCTCTGGCTGCGTATGGGGAATTGTGTTTGGCACGCGTGGGTGAATGGGCCTCCAGGAGGCCGTGGAGCCCTTGGGGGTCTTGGGCGAGGGGTTGCTGCCTCTGGCAATGGCTAGTCCTGCCACCTTCCTGGCCCACAGGTCAGCTTTGGACCCCAGAAACAGGAGCCAAGCTGGGCTCTGACCACAGCTGAGAAATCTTTAGTCAAGGTGTGAGTTCACTTTCCCATCAGCCCACTCCTTGCCCTGCCAGCGGGTTGTCCCCTTCTGTCCCTGAGCACAGCACACATCCACCTGTTCTTGTGGATCGGGGGTGGGGGGGGTGGGGGGGGTGACTCGGGGGGAAGACCTAGGGGTAGAAGAAGTGCAGCTCCCCTTGGAGAAGGGGTGGAGCCATTTGTGAAATGAATGGTTTCTTGTGTTAAAGAGAGGGGTGTGGGTGTGTATGTGTGCACGCGTGTGCACGTGTCTGTGTGTCTGGAAGGGCGTGTGGGGTGACTTTTTGGGATAAGAAAGCAGTTGTCCAGCTGATGAAAGAAGAGCTGGGGACTAGGATCAGAGAGTCCCTCCTCCCCACTTCAGGGCTATCTCTGGTCTGGGGAGGAGGCAGGACTCAGCCTTTGCTCTGGCCACACGTCCTCAGACGCTCCCCTTCTCATAGCCTTGCCCACTGCTGTGTCCTATTCTGCGGGTGCGCTTCTGTCTCTCCTCTCTTCTCTGCACTGGTTTCCTCTCTCCAGAGCAGGCTTCTCTGCACTTGCCCTCACTCCTGTCTGCCCCCCTCCCGCTGCGCCCTCTTCCTGTCCTGGGAGGGGGGAAAGGAGAAAGCACAGCATGGCCGGTTGAGTCAGCCCTGGAAATCTCAGCCTCCACACCCCAGGTCCCTCCGCAGAACCCCCAGCCCGAGGGCCCAGACCCCTCACAGAGCGCAGAGAAGGTGGTGCCTCATCTTGCCAGGGCCGAGGGGCTTGGCAACATGAAGTCGCAGGCCCAGGGAGAGTGGTCCCCACCTGTGTTTTCCTCTGGCTCTCCTTACCGTAGGAGAAGCCAAGCCTTGGAAGCCATGTAGGAGCTGAAATATAACAGGCCAGCTCATCTGGGTGGGAATCTCCCCTTAGCCACATGCTGGCTCTTTTACCTTGGGCAAGTTGCTCAGCCTCTCTGAGCCTCAGTTTCCAGCTCTGTAAAATGGGGCCAGTAATGCCCATCCAAATAGTGTTCTTGCAGATATAAGAAAACCAAGAAAGTGAAAGGATCCAGTCAAGTCTATGACACAGGCAGGATCAGAATAGATTTCAGCATCTTCCCCTCTAACTTTCCACAACAGCCAAGCCAGAGCCTTGGAGAAGTTCCAGCAATGGGCAGGAGCCCAATGCTCTGTCCCCCAGGTATGGTATGAGGATCCCACACTAACCGCTAGCTGCTGGGAGTGGGGAGGAAGGAGAGGTGGTCTCTTCCTTCAGGCTGGTGATTTGGGTCTAGTAGCTTCCATCCACCACAGTAGTGGGGCTGCCCTTAACCAGTGCCCAGAGCAGCTTAATCTTTAGGGTGAGAGTGCCTTTGACTTAGTCCATGACAACTCGGAGACCCCCCAACTTAAATCTTTAAGGTGTTAGGGCATTCATCACCTCGTCTTTCAAGTAGGGTTCCCAGACCCTTCTCTGCCTGTGATGGTCTGCACCCAGGACAGTGGCAGGTGTGAGGAATGGCAGAAACAGTCTGGGCTCTGGGGGTGACGGAATGTTGCAGAATCTTTGCCTTTCGATATGTCCAGCCTTGTGGGGAAATGGAGAGGCTTCAGAGCTCCTTCGGTCAAGGGTCAGCAGAGTCACGGGGTGATCCCCATCCAGCCTAGCCCTGCTGGACAGGAGGCCGTGAGGTCCAGGAGGCCCCTGGAGGAGGCAGGGACATCTGAGGCCTGAGTAAGAGGAAGGGGTGGGTTCAAGGCCTCACCACTAGAGTTCTGACCAGATCGAGGGCCAGGTCCTGGAGGGAGTTGGATGGACACAGAGAGGGCCTCCTGTGGGGGGGACAGCCAGTTCAGAACTAGAGGGAAGGAAGCAGGTGCCCTGTGGGACACCAGGTGGAGCAGCGTGGCTGTTTGGGAGTTAGGAGCTACCTGATGAAGGGCCGCTCCCGCTGGGCCTCACCCTCCAGCTATAGGCAGCAGGACTCGGAGCAGGTGGTGCCCATGGGGACCAAGTGCCCTCTGCGTGTCGGGCTCTGGGGGTGTCTTTCAGTAGCTGGTGTCTGGACCCTGAGAAAGCAGGACTGCCGGGATCATCCATGTTGCCCTCCGTCCCTGTTCTGGGTTGCAGTTTACAGATGGGAAGCCCGGGGCCGGGCCTGACTCCGCAGCTGGAGAGGAGGGAACACGGCGTGTCCAGTCCCTGCAGGCCGTGGAGAGGGCTGAGAGGCAACTCGCCTTTCACCTCCATGGCTGGAGCTCCTTGGGGCTTCGGAGAGGAAACAGCTTGCTGCCGCGCCCGCCCTTTTAGCCAGCCGGCAAGCAGGACTCGTGGCCCTCAGGCCTGGCTGTGTGCCCTGGTCTGTGCCCCGGGCCTCTCCGGGCCTCAGTTTCTCCATCTGGAACGTGAGAGCGGTTGGGTCAGCTGTCTGCTCTGTCCTTCCTGCTCAAACGTGGTGTCCTCTTGAGTTGGGGAGCTGGAGCCGCCAGAAGGGACAGGCCAGAGCCCCCAAGGGACGGGGGAGAGGCGGTGAAGAGGAGAGCTCTACCTGCGCTTCTCTACCTGGAGCTGCTCATGGGACAGAAGCTGTGACCCTCGTGAGGTGGGGGGTGCAGGTGTGAAGCTGCTGGGGAGAGGACAGGCTGCTCGGAGGCCTCTGGCTGCCCAGGGACGCCCGAGGGGTCACCCGTGGGCAGGGCAGTGTGGCCACAAGAGGGGGGAAGAGGCTGTTCAGGGTGTAATTAATGCACTTTCTGGCACCCACCAGATTTCCCTTTCCTCTTGACAGTTTGCTGCCAAAACAGTCCCGATTCCTGTGAACTTGCTTAAATCTTATCCAGAAAAAAAAAAAAAAAGAAAGAAAAAAGAAAAAAAGAAAAGAAAGAACGGGGGGGAGAAATGAAGAGGGTTGTTATTTGTGAAATTGCATTTCCCAGCCATGAGGGTGAGTCACACCATTTGGAGCTTGGAGTTTCTTGTTTGGATGAACTTTTCTCCGCGAGGCCGTGGTGATGCTGTCCTCCCTCAGGCCAGTTTGGGTGAGGAGGGGCCTCCACTCAAGCTCAGGAGAAACCTGGGTGGGTGGAAAGTCCAGGTGCTCCTGAGGCCAGGTAGGGCCAGGCGGTCTGGACAGACTGCCCCGGGGAGCTTGAACATGCAGATCTGGGCTGGGGGAGGGAGGAGCGGGGAGTTAGTGTGTCAGCGGGAGAGAGTTTCAGTTTGGGATGATGAAAAAGTACTGGAAATGGATGGTGGTGATGGTCTCACAGTCACGGGAATGTACCCGGTGCCATGGAACCGTATGCTTAAAAACATAATTAAAATGGTCGATTTTATGTAATGTATTTCTTACCACAGTAAAACGGTAGGTTCTAGGCTCTCGGTCCCAGGTGACTGACTGCTTTGGTAGGTAGATCTGAAGTGGGGCCTAGAAAACTGTATTTATTAAAAGTTTCTCAAGGCGTTCAATACAAGTTTGGACATTCTTGCCTCATCTGTAAAATGGGACAGTGACTCATAGGGTTGTGGTGAGCATCAGCTATCTTAGTAAGTGTACAGTTTCCAGTACCTGGGACATTGTAAGTGCTCAGTAGATGTGACTGGTATCATCGAATCCCATGGCCATTGGACCCCTCCGCACGCTCCTTAAGGTTGTCTGGAATCAGCTCGCACACCTCCAGGGATGGGAGACCGTCTTCCTGTCAGGATGGACCACTCTCTCTTGGCTCCTCTGAGAGCTGGAGAATTGCCCTCACACTGAATGCAAGTTTGTGTGGTATTTTCCACTGGTCCTGGGTTTCATGGTAGCCCTGGGCAGTGGTAGAGTGGAGATGGTCATCAGGAGCCTTTGAGTTTTGTGCCCAGACATCATAGGCTGACTGACTATGTGTTTGGCGTGGATGCCTTGGATGTGGTATCTGTGTCTTTTTTTTCCAGATCCTAGGCTCCAGTCTGAGCCTATAGGAGTGGGAAAAGAGGCCTGGAGAGGGAAAGGACTGGCCCCAGGCCACATAGCAGAGTGTCCAGGGAGCCAAGAAGAGTGGTGGTCCCCAGATGGTGAGGGCTGTGTCCTCTAGGAGGGAATGCCAGGCCCCCAGAGATGGAACAAATAGGGAGGCTGAGGTGTACATGTGTGAGGGGTGGCATCTGTCCTGGTTGGGGGAGGGGTACTTGATCTCCTGGGGCCTGCTCTCAGCTCCCCTCCCTCCCTGCCCACACTCAGGGGACACAGGCAGGACTGTGCCCACTCTGAACCTCCATCTGCCCCATCTTCGTAAGGGAGCCTAAGGCCACCTCCTCGCAGGGGCTCTCTTCCCCTAGCGGCCTGGGAACTTCCAGGAACAAGGCTGTCTTCCCATTAGACTCAAGGCTCCCCAAGGTCTATGGTTCCCTCCTGGAGTCCTTGAGCACCTGAGCTGGGACCAGAGGATGCCCAGGACCCGTGCCCGGGTTTGTCATTGACCCTCCTGCAGGAGCTGCCTCTTTACAACCTTGGCCTTTCCCCAGGAAGAGGGGACCATGGCTGTTCCCTGCCAGCTTCACCACAGGCCCCACCTTTGCCAAATTCCAGTGTGCCTGGCTGCCCAGAGCCCGTGACTCCTATAAATAGAGGCTGTATACACCAGGAGGGGGCCTGGGCCGCGTCTGCTTTGAAGCCAGGCAAGACATCTGGTTCCTGTCATCTGTGGGTGGGAGAGGTGGGAGAGGTGGGCCGCTCCCTCCCGGGCTCCCCGAGGGCAGGCCTGGGCCAGCCCCGGGGCTCCCCGGACACAGTCTGCACAGGCCTCGTGCCACAGGAGACCCAGCAGAGTGCTGAACCTCACTCTTCTCTTCTGTACAATGGAAACAATCCTACAAGCCGATGCTCCTCTCTCTTGTAAGATGGGGAAACGGAGTCAGCTCAGAGATAAGTGACTTGTTTAAAGCACTGGTAAAAGGCAGAGCCCCAGATCTAACAGGTTGCTTTCTACGACGCCTTCTTACCTCCTGGCGGTGTGTAAAGAACTAATAATCCTCCTCCTCCTCCTCCTCCTCCTCCTCCTCCTCACTGCTTACTGAGTGGTTCCTAAGTGCCAGGTGGGAGATAAAGTGACCTCACTTTAGCCTCATAGGCACCCTAGGAGGTGGCCATCATTACTTCTGTTTTCCAGAGGGGGCGGTTCACTGGCTTGCCCGCAGACGGACAGCTACGGTTAGAATATGAACTCAGGCTCCAGGAGGCCGGAGCCCCCGGGCAGCTCGGGAGTCCGTGTGAATTCACGGGTGTGCATGTGCGTGCGCGTGCCCATGGATATTGCCCCGAGGCCACGGCTGCAAACGAGTGTGCCCAGGCCTGGGCAGCCCTCACAGCTTCTGTCCCCCCACAGGCGCCGAGCAGCAGCATGTACAAGAGCGCCTCGCCCTACGGCTCCCTCAACAACATCGCCGATGGCCTCAGCTCCCTCACTGAGCACTTCTCGGACCTGACCCTCACCTCTGAGACCCGCAAGCCCAGCAAGAGGCCCCCCCCCAACTACCTGTGTCACCTCTGCTTCAACAAAGGACACTACATCAAGGACTGCCCCCAGGTAAGGCGGCCCCGCTTCCCTGGGTAGAACAGGCCGAACAGCCCCCCACCCCACACACTCCCCGCCCCAGGGCCCCTTCCACAAACAAGCGGCCCTGTGGCCCTCTGGTCTCCACCTTTTTCTCCCCTCTGGTATTTCTGAGGCCAGGTTGGCTGGTGTGGTCGGGACAGAGCCCCAGCCTGGGCCTGCCCTGGCTAGTGAGCAACTGCGGTGAGGGACGCGCAAATGAGGTTCCGGGCCTTCACGTCTCCACCAGTCTTCCTGCCAGGGTGCGTCCTGTTACAGTGGGGCAGGACGGGGGCCAGCAGCCTCCTCGCAGCTCTCCCGAGAGAGACCCCATCTCCTCACACTCACAGGGAAGGAATGCGGGCTCTGGGCCAGGAATCCAGATGTGTACCCCCTCCCCCAGACCCCACTTCTCCCTCCTCTGCTGTTGTGCTTCCTCAGTCTCCGGCCTGTGAGGGGGGAGGTGAGAGGTCCTTACCCCCCTCTTTGTGTCTCCAGGGTAGGTCTGGGTGAAGGCCTCAGGCACCACAGGCTGGGCATCTCTCTTGGGGTGGGAAGGGGCCAGGAGATCGAGAGTGTGGAGAGCAGCCCCTGTCTCCCACCCAGTGCTTCACTGTGACAGCGTGGGGCTCCTGGGGTCAGATCCCACTCAGAGAATGACCCCTGACTCCGACAGACATGGCTCTGACATCCTGGGGAGAGAGGTCAAGGTCGTTTTAAATACAGTACAAGATGGATCCGCGATTCTTTTTCTTACTATTTTTTCATATTTTCTAATGTTTTTATAATGTGTATTTTTACTTTTATTTTACATATGTAATGGAAACGGGATCCTGGAAACTCAGAAAATCCGTGTAGTCTTACCCTCCAGATGGTGGAAGCCCAGGGTGTGGTTGGGTGGGGCTGGGTGCCTCCGGACCAATGGGAGGCCAAGATGTGCTTGTTGCTCATTGCCCCTCTCAGAAATAGCTGTGCCATGCTTTAGGTCCTTTAGTGTTGCCTGGGAGCTTGTTGGAAATGCAGAATCTTAGGCCCAACCCATGACTGCATTTTAGTAAAAGTCCTGGGGATTTGTGTATACCAGTGAGCTCAGCCTCCGCTCACCCTTGGTCAAGAGAAGTCCGCCCCTGACCCTGAGTATGGGAGCTGGCCCACTGATGGCTGTCCTCCAGACCCCACACTCTAGTGGGCCCTGTCTGCCCTCAGTATATGCAGTAAACCAGGGGCCCTTGGCATGAGGAGATCTCAGCGCAGGGTAAGGCCCCTACCCCCCAGGGGTTCTCTGGATGGGATGAGGAGCAAACAGGCAGCTAAGGATCTGGTTGGTCCTCAAGGATGTGCCCCTGGCCCACCCAGGCAGCAGCCCCTTGTACCTTCCCCAGCTGAGCCCCTGCGAGGGGACTCTCACTTACTATACCTTGGAAACTTCCCTCATCATCTCCTGCCTACAGCCTGTGCTCACAATTACCCGGTGTGTCAAGTCTCTCATTAGCCTCTTGTTATATGATGCTTTGAGTGAGTCAAGCACTCATACAGAATCATTGAGCCAGTCTGTGGAGGTGCCGGAATTTTAACCCTAGCCAGCAGGTGACATTCAGGTACCAACAGGGGCTCTTGGGGCTCTGAGGAGGTGTGCCTGTTCTAAGCTGGCAGCCTGGGAAAGCTTCCAGGAAAAGGACGGCCTGAGTGGGCTTGGCAGGTTGTTGGAAGAAGGGTGACCAGTATCCAAAGGCAAGGGATGATGAGGCAGAGGTGGAGGGATGGTGAAGGTGTGTGTGTGTGTGAGTGTGTGTGCATGCCTGGGCCCTCTCCTAAATGTGGGGGCAGGCGGTCCCTGACCTCAGTGTCTCTTGATTTCCAGCACAGTGCAAACCCTGGTTCTTCCTTTATATTCCTTTATATGGATTACATAGTGTCTTCACTCTGCAGAAGAAGTACCGGCCCCATTTTATAGGTGAAGAAATAGTCTCAGAGAGCTGAAGTGCTGGGGAGAGGGCAGAACGTCTATGAGAACCCCAGTCTTGGGACCTCCATGCTCTTTACTTTCTTGAGCATCCTATACCAGTCCAGGCTGAGATGCTCATGGCCTGGGGCCTCAGTTTCCCTCTTGAGCTGGTAGAGGCCCTCTTCCAGCTCCACCTCAAACCTGATTCTATCAGAGACTCCTGCAGGCCCAAGGACCTCCTCCACCTTTCACAAGAGTTTCATCATCTGTAAAGCAAAGCTGATGAGAACACTAACACATAGCAATGTTGTGAGGATTCAAAGAAGGAATGCATGGAAAGTGCTTAGCACAGTGTCTGGTAAGCACTTAATAAATGTTGGCTAGCATTGTTATCCCTTGGGTAACAATGGAGAGTGTGCCTGTTTGGCAAGGTAGAAGGTATTCTGGCAGGCTGGAATATAATTAGATGTTCCCCACCCCTCAGCTGACCACAAGCTCCAGGGGCAGGTGCTGGGCTAGATTCATCTCTGTACCCCCATGCTGGTCCAAGATACCACACACAGCAGGTACTCAGTATAAGTCTTCCGGAATGAAGGAATGGGCAGACAAGGCTTTTATAAGCCATGGAAACCTCTGTTTCAAATGAAATATTATGAGCTCAGCATATATAATATTTAAAAGTGGAGTGGGAATGCTTGTTTTGGTAAGACCTTTAGTGAGATATAATTCACATACCATATAACTGACCCATTTAAAATGTACAAGTCAATGATTTTTTAGTATATTCACAGAGCTGCTCAACCATTACCACAATCAATTATAAAACACTGTTTTAAAAGATTTTATTTATTTCAGTAATCTCTACACCCAGTATGGGGCTTGAACTCACGACCCTGAGATTAAGAGTTGCATGCTCCACCGACTGAACCAGCCAAGCGTCCCCAATTGTAGAACATTTTTATCACCTCAAAGAGGAACCTCATACTCTTTAGCTATCACTACCCCCCCTGGTTCCCCAACTCCTAGTAACTCATATTCTACTTTCTATCTCTATAGATTTGCCTATTCTGGACATTTCATAAAGATAGAATCATATAATATGCAGTCTTTTGCCACTGGATTTTTTCACTTAGTATATTGCTTTCAAGTAGTAATTATCAGTTCCATGATTTGGGAAGTGTTCTATCCTGTTCTATTTTCTGGAAGAGTTTGTGAAGAATTAATATTACTTCTTCTTTAGGGGCACCTGGGTAGCTCAGTCAGTTGAGCGTCTGCCTGGGATTGAGACCCACACTGAGCTCCTTGCTTAGCACGGAGTCCGCTTCTCCCTCTGTCCCCCTCATGCTATCTCTTTCTCTCTCAAATAAATAAATAAAACTTTAAAAAAAATAATTCTTTAAATGTTTGGTAGAATTCACTCGTGGAGCCATCTGTGCTTGGGTTTTCTTTTTTGGGTGGATTTGTAAAATTATGAATTCAATCTCTTTGTGTTATAGATCTATTCAGATTTTCTATTTCTTCTTGAGTCAGTTTCTGTAGTTTGTGTATTTTGTAGAATTTGTCTGTTTCATCTAAGTTATCAAATTTATTGGAATATAATTGTTTGTGGTATTCTCTTACAATCATTTTCATTTCTGTAAGGTTGGTTATAATGTCCCCCTCTTTTTCTGATTCTCCTAATTTGAGTCTTCTCTCTTTTTTTCCTTGGTCAATCTAGCTAAAGATTTGTCAGTTTTGCTGAACTTTTCAAAGAAACAAATTTTGGTTTATTTGACTTCCTGTACTGTTTTTCTGTTCTCTATTACATTATTTTTCACTCAAATCTTTTAAAATATTGTGGTAAAATATATACAACATAAAATTTACCATCTTAATTATTCTTACATATACAATTCAGTGGTATTAAGGACAGTTGACCCTTGAATCATTTCGGTTTGAATGTATACATAGATTTTTTCAGTAAATACAATACAGTACAGTAACTATGTTCTCTATGATTTTTTAAATAACATTTTCCTTTCTCTAGCAAACTTTATTACATACAGTATAGAATACATGTAACACGCAAAATATGGGTTACTTGACTATTTCTGTTACTAGTAAAGCTATTAGTAGTTAAGTTTGGGGGGAGTCATGAGTTATACACAGATTTTTGACTGCTCTGGGGGTTGGCACCTCAAACCCCACGTGGTTTAAGGGTCAACTGTACATTCACATTGTAGGGCAACCATCATCACCATCCATCCATGGAACTCTCTTTTTTTGTGTGAAACTCTGTGCCCATTAAACAATAACCCCATCTCTTTCTCTCCCCCAACCCCTGGCAACTACCATTCTACTTTCTGTTGCTATGAATTTAACTACTCTAGGGACCTCATATAAGTGGAATCGCACAGTATTTGTCGTTTTGTGATTGGCTTATTTCACTTAGCATAATGTCCTTAAGGTTCATTTACGCAAGTTTCAAAAGTTCCTTTCTTTTTTAAGACCAAATAATATTCCTGTGTGTGTGTGCGTGTGTACGTGCATGTGTGTAGACCACATTTTGTTTATCTAATTATCCATCAATGGACAACTGGATTGCTTCCACCTTTTGGCTATTGTGAATAATGCTGCTATGAACATGGGTGTGCAGAAAGCTCTGAGTCTTTGCTTTCAATTCTTCATTCTAATCTTTATTATTTCCTTCCTTCAGATTGTTTTAGGTTTAGTTTGCTCTTCTTTGTCCAATTTCTTGAGATGGAAAGATTAGGTTACTGATTTTACATTTTTCTTCTATTTTTAATGTAGATATTCACAGGTATAAATTTTCCTCTGAGCTGCATCCCATAATTCTGTGTGTTGTATCTTCCTTTTCGTTCATCACAGAGTATTTTCTGATTTCCCTTGTGACTTCTTCTGTGACCCACTGGTTATTTAGAAGTGTGTTGTTTAATATCCACATATTTGTGAGTTTCCCAAATGTGTTTTAAAAATGATTCTCCTTTTATTCCACTGTGGTCAGAGAACATACTTTGTATTATTTTGGTGCTTCTAAATTTGTTGTGGTTTGTTTCATAGCATTTGGGCTATCCTTGAGAATGGTTCGTGGGCACTTGAGAAGAATTAATTCTGCTGTTGGTGGTTGTAGTGTTCTGTAGGTGTCTGTTAGGTCTAGTTGGTTTACAGTGTTGTTGGTGTCTTCTGTCCCCTTGCTGATGTTCTGCCTCATTCTTGTAACCATTATTGTAAGTGTAGGAGTGTTGAAATCTCTATTATTGTTCAATTAACTATTTTTTTCTTCAATTCTTTTTTTTATAAATTTTTTTAAAGATTTTATTTTATTTATTTGACAGAGAGAGACATAACGAGAGAGGGAACACAAGCAGGGAGACTGGTAGAGGGAGAAGCAGGCTTCCCGCAGAGCAGGGAGCCCGATGTGGGGCTCGATCTCAGGACCCTGGGATCATGACCTGAGCCGAAGATAGACGCTTAATGACTGAGCCACCCAGGTGCCCCTTTTTTCTTCAATTCTGCCAGTTTTTGCTGCATGTATTTTGGTGTTCCTTTGTTAGCTATACCTATGTTTATAACTGTTGTATTTTCTGATGAACTGATCCTTTTATGGTCCTAGAGTGTCCCTGTTTATCTCTAGTAACATTTTTGTTTTAAAGTCTATTTTCTGATACTAATATAGCCAGCTTCCTTATGTACATGATAGATCTTTGTTCATTTTTACTTTCCTATCTTTAGATCTAAATTGTGTCTCCTGTAGACAGCATGTAGTTGGATCTTGGTTCACTTTTTACTCACTTTGGCAATCCCTACCTTTTGCTTGGATTGTTTGATCCATTCATATTATCGATAATGCTATATTAATGCTCTTTTGATATATGAGATTATTGATACAGTTGGATTTAGGTCTGCTGTTTTACTTTTTGTTTTCTGAATTACTCATGTCTTTTTTGTTTCCTCTGTTCCTTCTGTACTACTTTCTTTTGCATTAAGTGATACTTTTCTAACGTGACATTTTGATTTCTTCAATGATTTTTTTTCACTTTTTAAAGCTATTTCTTTAGTAGCTGTCCTGGGGCTTATTTTACATACCGTAACATATAAAATCTGCTTCAGACTTATACTAACTTAATTCCAGTGAGATCTAGAAATATGACTCCTTTATAGCTCTATTCTCTTTTCCTGATTTTTGCGGCATTATTGTTATACGTATTACATCTTTGTATGTTGCAAATTCAACAATACTTGTTATAATCGTTACTTCATGTAATTTTATGTGTCTTAGAGAAGCTAGAAGAAGAAAAGAGAGCAGTTATATGTCCATAGCTTTTGGCATTTTAGCTCTTTTATTTCCAGCTTCTAGGTCTCTTCATTTGTTCCTGTGGACTCAAGTTACCACCTGGAGTCATATCCTTAGCCCAAGACAGATTTGCTTCTACCTGACTCCTTTGTGCTACCATTGGCAAATATCTTACATTTCCAAATGTTATAGGACAGATAGTGCAGTAATATACATTTTTTTATACATTTGCTTTTTAAATCAACTAAGAGAAGAAAGGAAAAGAAAAATTCATTTGTGCTGTGTTTTATAATCACATAACCACCTTATCAGAGCTCCTGTTTCTTCATGTGTATTTGCATTATGTCTGGGGTCACTTGCTTTCAGCCTGAAGAACTTCCTTTAGTATTTCTTGAAAGGTTGGTGTGCCAGCAATGAAATCCGTGCTTTTGTTTATCTGGGAGTGTCTTTATCTCACTTTCATTTCTTAAAGATAACTTTGCAGGGTATAGAATTCTTGGCTGACAGTTTTTTCTCCCTGCTTTGAGCACACTGACTGTTACCCCACTGCCCTCTGGCCTCCATGTCTGATGAGAAGCAGTTGTTAATATTGTTGGAATTCCATTGTAAATGATGTGTCATTTTTCTCTTGATGCTTTCAACATTTTCTCCTTGTTTTAGCTTCAGCAGTTTTACTACAATGTGTCTATTTGTGAATCTCTTTGTGTTTATCCTACTTGGACTCTGTTGAGCTCCTTGTTGATTAAGGTTTTTCATTGGATTTGGGAACTTTTCAGCCATTATTTCTTCAAATATTTTTTCTGATCCTTTCTCTTCTCCCCTTTTGTGGGATGATTTTTGAGTGGTTTCAGTGCTTTTAAAATCTTAAATGGTCTAACTGGGGGTAGAATGTGTGGAATCCTAGGCATTCACTGCCGACAGCCTGGGTGGTGGCATACAGGAACCAGGAGATACTCTGTGGCCCCCAGTGCAGTCAAGAAGGCCAGGGTGGGTTGGGGCTGCCAGCTCTGGTGGCAGCAGAAATCCCAGCTGGCTCTGAGAGAGGCATGGTTGCTGTCTGCGGGGCCCACCTGCAGGCTTACTGGCACATTTCATGTTGGCTTCTGCACCCCAGCGTGGCAGGCTGTGAAGACCTGAGTGGTAGCATTTTGCTCTGAGCCCACTGGAACCTGCATGCATATGGATATTTGTGGTGGGGGCTTGGTTCAGTGCCACCTCTGTGCCCAGGACATACTACAGAGTGTACAGGAGCCCGGTACTCTGTTAAATGATTCTTTTCCAATCCTAAGGGTGGAGAGAGGTGTCCAGAGTTCAGCCATTGGACTGATGGGCTTCTCATAGGTCCCAGGGGGCAGTGTGAGGGGGATTGGGCACTTTACAGGAAGACTGGGAGCCCCCTGAAACAGATGCAGAAGGTGCTGGAAACCAATTACCAATGATGCTGAAGGGCAGCCCCTTTTTGGGGGGTGAGGCTGTGCCTGGGCCAAGGTCCATCTCCAGCCAGTGTCAGTACTGACCCTAAAATGTCCAGGAGTCAAGAATGTCTACCATTCGGTTCTTGAAAACCCTGTGCCTGCAGCTATCTCCACCCTGTGCCAGGCGTTGAGTTCCAGGGCAATAATAATATTAACAACAGTGATGCTAGTCTGTACGTGCTGAGTTGACCACTAAGCTAGGTGTGAAATATGCATTAACTCATTTAATTCTCTCAAAAGCTCTATCAGGTCAATTGCCAGATGATAAAACTGAGGCCCAGAGAAGTTAAGTGTCTTACCTAAGGTCATGTAGCTAGAAAACAGCAAAGATAGAATTGGAATGTAGGCCTTCCTCATTCCAGAACCCACACTTTTTATTTTTTATTTATTTTTTAAGAGGGAGAGGGGGTGGGAAGGGGCAAAGGGAGAGGGAGAGAGAATCTCTAGCAGACTCCCCGCTGAGCATGGAGCCCGACTTGGGGCTCGATCTCACGACCCTGAGACTAAGACCTGAGCTGAAATCAAGAGTCAGATGCTCCACTGACTTAGCCACCCAGGTGCCCCCAGAGCCCATGTTTTTTAAATTAGGGTCTATGATCTGCCTTAGCATCCAGCCTGATCTCCACTGTCAATCTTAGAAAGTCAGGTTTCTTTATTTTTTTAATTTATTTTTAATTTTTTTAGATTTTAGTTCACATGTAGAGTATCATTAGTTTTCAGAAAGTTGGGGTTCTTTATTTATTTATTTTTGTTAGTCAGGGTTCTTTACAAAGATGGGTTACTGGAAATGAAGAGCGGCAAGGACGATGTGAGTAGAGACCATAACAGACCTAGTCTGGCCAAGTTGTTATGTCTGGAAGATTGCAGTACTGGCCCAGCCCCAGGGTGTCTGCGGCCCCCAGTTCAGTCAGGAAGGCCAGGGTGGGTTGGGGCTGCCAGCTCTGGTGGCAGCAGAAATCCCAGCTGGCTCTGAGAGAGGCATGGTTGCTGTCTGCGGGGCCCACCTGCAGGCTCACCTGCGCATTTCATGTTGGTTTCTGCGCCCCAGCGTGGCAGGCTTTGAAGACCCAAGTGGTAGCATTTTGCTCTGAGCCCGCTGGAACCTGCATGGGTATGGGTGTTTGTGGTGGGGGCTTGGCTCGGTGCCACCTCTGTGCCCAGGATGTATAATCTGCCCAGGACAGAGCTGGGCCCAGACACGCTACAGTTGCCCAGCCATCTCTGAGCTCCTACTGTGTGCCAGGCCCGTGCTCGATAAGGCTCCATCCCTGTCCTCAGTGGGATAGACAGAAACACTGCGGGCTGTTCCGGATGACCAGGGCTCTGGTTGAGGTTTGTGGCGCAGGACCGGCTCGGCCTGTGGCTTCATGTGAAGCCTCCAAGAGGAGGAGTCTAGAACTGGGGTGGGGAAGGCTTCCAAGCAAGCGTGTAAATAACGAGGCTGTGCTTTCTGGGAAGCGCGAGCCCTTGGCTGTGGCTGGCGCGCTGGGTGCCTGAGGGGAGGAGAGGGAGGTGTGGCCACAGCAGGTGGTGAAGGGCCTGTGTGCCAAGCTGCACAAACTTGGACTTTATCTGGAGGGCAGGGGACAGCCACCCAAGGGTTTGGGTGACATGCTCTGATTGGCATTTTGAAAGCTCACACTGGTGGCAGTTGGAGGCCGGGCTGGAGGAGGCAAGACTGCAAACAAAACCAGTCCAGTAACGTGGACGGATGATAAGACCAGATGTTGGGCAAGGAAGGGTGAGCAAAGGTTGGAGGTGAGGGGACAAATTCCAGACACTGTAAGAAGGTACCATCTCTGGGGCGTGGTGACCACTCTGGGCCACCTTTCCTCATCTCCAAAATGTATCTGCGATTTGGGGTCCATGCAGGACTCCCGGCCCTGATGGCTCACTCACATCTCTGGATGGAGGAGGCAGGGGTGTGGATGAGGGCAGGACATCCAGGACCCGGTGTCCTTGCCCTAAGCCCTCTGTCCACCCTTCCTGGCGGTCAGGCCCAGCCACACTCAGCCTGGCAGCCTCCCATCAGGCACTGAGCTGGGAGCAGAAATCCTCCAAGCTCTCAGGCTCTCTCGCTCCCAGGACGTTCTTGGTGGTGGTGGGGAGGGGGCTGCTTATATCTTTGAGGGAGGTCTGTGGGGTGTCATCTCCTGTACCTCCTGTGTCTAGGGAAGGACTGGGCCCTGTGAGGGGTCCGGGGAGGGCCTGAGCCCAGGGGAGCTGCCGTTCCTGAGTCAGCATGCCCAGGGCTGCTAATGAAATCCAGATGTCAGACAGAAAACAATCATCGCCCCCACCCATCTGGCGGCTCGGGTTACTTGGAGATTGCAAAAGAAGAAGAAAAATAGAGCAGGGAGAGAATCGATCCTAGAACAGCTGAAACCTTAGAGGCGGTATGTAAATAGTTTCAGGGTCTTGCTCAGGCGAGGAACAAGAGGTGAGGGAAGAGCAAAGGCTAGCCCAGGCCTCCTTCTCCCCCACTCTGACCTCTGCAGCCCCTGGACCCCAGCCCTTGGACTGCTCCCCAGGCCAGAGCAGGCTGGGGTCCCTGGGGGGCTCTGAAGGAGGCAGGGAGAGCTGTGACCTCCAACCCATGTCTGATGCCTACCTGGGATTTCCAGCCCCCCCCGCCCCCTTCCAGCCCTGCCCTCACTGCAGGCCCAGGTGTCCTCCGGGGCCAGAGGGGCTGGAGCCTGGGAAGGGGACAGGCAGAGAGGGACTGAGGGTACACAGGATTTTCCCTGCAGAACCTTGGGCTCAGGATCCTTGATTAGTTCAGAGCCATCAGTATGCTGGTGGGGAAACTGAGGTTTTCTCGCAGCATGGGGCCAGGACTACATGTTATGAAGGATCCATAGAGTGAGGAAGGAAGGAGGAGGGGAGAAGAAGGAAGGAAGGGAGGGAGGGAAGGAGGGAAGACAAACAGCATCATTATGTGACTCCAGCAAGGAAGGGCTGGCCCGGGGCTGGTGGCTTGCGTGTATACGGAGTAGTTTTGCAGGGGTTCCTCCGGACCTTGGGGCTGGCCGCCCGGCCGAGGGGCTTGGGCTGTGACGTCCTGCTGCTTGGCACAGGACCTGGAATGTGTCAAGTGTTCGGGGAATGTTAGCCGGGATGGGTGTTGGCGGGGGACTGTGGAGGGCCTCCTGGTCGGCATAGGTGCTGACGCCGGAGAAGGACCCCAGAGCCAGTGTGGCAGCCTCTTCTGAGACCCCGTCCCTGTGGTGGGGTAGTTCTGAACACAGACTCTGACGCCAGCCGTCCTGGGTTCGACCCCCAGTGCTGGAATGGACTAGCTGCGTGTCTTTGGGAAAATTAATGGAATGTCCCTGGGCCTCAGTTTCCTCCTCTGTAAGATGAAGATCGTGGGGTGTTGTGAGGATAAATGAATTCTCTCATCTGTAGTGCTTAACAGAGAGCCTGGCACCTCATACACACGCCAAGTGTTAGCTGTTGTGATTGTGTTAATGACCATCCCTACTGTTATGCTCGGCTATTTCAGACTGTTTTAGGACATTCCAGAGGTCTGAGAAAGTGCTTTAGGGCTGTGGGCTTATCAGAGGGGCCCAGTCCTCCCATCCCATCCTGGTCCCACACAGGGGGCTGCTTCTGGGACGGGCCAGAAAGGGGCTGAGGGATCGTCAGGAGCCTTGGGATAGGGGCAGCCTCTTAGGACTTTGGGTCACCCAGGTTTGTTGAAGGACAGGAAGGTAGGGACTGGGTCCTGGAGGCTCCATTTTGCCCAAGTGGGTGCTCTAGGAGGAGAGCGCTGGGGCATGGCTGGAAGATGCCCAGTGCCTCCTGTGGGCTGTCAGCTCCCCTCTGGCCCAGCCAAGTGCTGGCCCCGGCACAGACAAGTGGGAGCAGCTGCGGGGGTGGGGGGCGGGGGGAGGGACTGAGAGGCGGGGTGCAGGGTGTGGGGGCTCCCTGGGTAGCCACTTGTACATCCTTCCTGCTGTCCCGGGCCTGGCAGGAAAGAGTCCGAGAGGGCCAGTTTCACATCCTCAGCTGCCAGTTCTCCTTTTAAATGGACCACAGATGGTGTCTCAGAGCCCGCAGCAATCTTGCCGTGTCAGTTGGCCTTACCTTCTCAATCCCCTGCCGCTGGGCCTCGAGGGACAGGGATGTTGGCAGAACGGGGAGCCAGGACCCATCCCTGGTCCTTGAACCACCTGCAGGGCTTAGTGGTTGGAGGGTTGGAGCCAAGCAGTTGCATCCTTGGACTGAACAACTCCCCAGTGTCACTTCCTCCAGGCAGCCTTCTCTGGTTTCTCCTGTTCTCCAAGGCCAAAGGGACTGCTTTCCTCTGAACACTGAAGGATCCCATTCACTCACTCATTAATTCCTTACCTGCCCGTGGCCTCTTGTGTGCCAGGCTCTTGGCCTGCCCCTCTCACATAGTTTTTTCCTCTTAGAGTAGCTCAGAACCATGGAAGGTTCTGACGGGGTCATCCCTTGGCCCCCTCAACCTCACTGAGGACGGGAGAGTGCAAGGCGGTGGACTCTCACAGAGCTGGGCTCAGTCGGCTCTTCTGCCCTTTCCCAGCTGCGTGTCCTTGTGCTTGTCGTACAGTGTACCCGGGTATCTGTAAAATGGGCTCACGTACCTTGCAGGGTGTTTGTGGGAAATGTGTGGGCAAAGCAGATGATACAGAGCTTGGCATCGCATGGCGGTTGGTAAACGGCAGCCCTTGCTAGTCCTACACAGTACACTGTGGGGCCTCCCGAGCCTCATCGGCCCTCATTTGTGAAGAGTCTGGCTTCATGAGGTAGATGAGAAGCAGCCTGGGACGCAACGGGCACTGAACCTTCCTCTTTCCTTTTCCCTGCCCCACCCCGCCAGGCCGCTTAACCACACACACAGGTGCACGCCGCACCTGCGCCTACGCGCGCACACCTGGGACTCTCAGCCGCTGCCTTGGCTCATGCCGTCGCCGCCACCCTGCAGGGCCCTTCCCTCATCTCTTCCCTCCTACCCCCTTTCAGAGCCCAGAGGAATCCCCCTCCCTCAGGCACCTTTCCCAGCCATCCTAGACCCACAGGCTCTCCTCTCTGAACCCCAGTTTTCATAACCAGCACCCCAACCCAGGTCTTCAGTGGCTTCTCACCTGTATTGTCTCTCCATCTATTGCCCAGAGGACAGACCAGGCCCCTCATGATGCGGGCTCTGCTCTGCTCCAGGCCTGGAATGTGGCCCCAGCGCCGCTCCAGGAGGCAATGCCCGTGTGTTTGCCACTTGAGATTTGAGCCTTCCCATGCCCCGGGACTTTGCTGGTGCCATGCCCTTGGCCGGTAATTCTCTCTCAGTTTCTCCTATCTTCTCCCAGCCCAGCCCACATGTCCCCTCTCGTGTGGAGCATCCTCCTGTGCCCCTCCATGCCTCCCGCTTTGCTGCTTCCCTGTCTTGCTGAGCCCTGCCTAGCCCTGGGCTGATCCTCACACAACCTTCTGTCCTACTTTCTGGGGGCCTGGCCCAGGCGGGGGCTGTGTCTGCTTGGCCGGCAGAGGGGCACGCGTGAGCTCTGGGGGCAGCTCTTATCCCAGGCCTGCGTCTCAGTAGCTGGTCACCTGTGGCCTAGCCTGTCCTGCCCTTGAGCCCTCACACTGCCTGAGCCTCTGAAATGGGGTCAGCTGGGGAGCCCGCGTCAGGACCTGTGTGAGCTCCAGAGGTGGTGAGGCAGGCAGGTGGGTTTTGAAAGCTGTCTAGTTGTGCCATTTGCCCCCACTGCCCATCGAGCAGCCAAGTGCCGCCCACAGAACGTTTGCCTGAATGACTAGAGGGTATGTGGGCTTCTGATACCAGCCCTCTTCTGTGCCTGGGCCCTGGAGATACATTTGTGACGGCAGCAGCATCCCTTCCTACCATGTCTGGGGTGGTGCCCGGGGACAGAGCCTGCTCTGGGTCCTCCTGCACCCCGTGGTTTTGTCTGGGGAAGGAGGTGGCCTGGCCTCTGGGTTCGGGGACTGGGCACCACTGACCTGGCCTGCCTTTAAGGGCTGGGCTCTCTCCCCACCATGTCGAAGATTGGGCTGCAGAGAAATTGGACAGCAGGGGCCGGGAAGGAATGCCCATGGAGTGGGGTGGGGAGCCAGGGGAAATGAGACCTCCCTCTTGCCTGGCTTACAAAGCACCCCCGTCACTGGCTGATGCGATTCTCCCTCTAGCCTGCGCTGTTTCTGCAGTCCGTCTCCCTACCTTCTTCTCTCTCTTCATCTCCCCCTCACTTCCTTTCTTCCTTCTTTTGTTTTGTAACAAAGCAGCACGGAGAGGTTAAGTAACTTGTCTTACAGCTGGCGAGGATCAGGCCAAGTCGGCCCCATTCCAGGGCCCAGCCTTTCCCACTGCCCCTCTCGGCCCACAAGAATGGTTCTGTCCCCTAGGACACACTGCGCACCTGCTGTGCTCTGACCCAAGCAAAGACCAGGCCGTGGGAGAAAGTGTGCCCCCTTCTTGCCCCAGGCTTTCCTCGCTACCTTGTATCCTGGTACTTCCCTGGCTTTGGCTAGGGAGGGAGGCTTTGTATGGGAGCCAGTCTCTCATCCCACAGGTTGGGGTGACGGTGAGGAGGGGGATGCGTTTCCAAGGTGGTGAGCATGATGACAAGGAGTAAAACCTGCCAGAAGCCCAAGCTCCTCTGCCCCTTGCTGGGGAGCACGAAGCTCAAACAGGGCTGGGGGTCCCCTCCTCCCACCGGCCTTTCGAGCTGTCCCTATTCATCAGTTACTCCCTCCTTTGTGTTCCCCAAAGATCCGCACACAACCAGCTTAGTATTTTGTGTTCTGATTATGATCTTGGGGCAGGGGTGGGTGGGCCCAGGAAGTCCTGGTACACAGTGAGTACTCAGCAAGTACTCACTGCTTCTGCAGCTCTGACCCTGGATGCCTGTGTCTGCTGGGGCACCTGCTGCAGAGCTGGGGCCGTCATCTGGAGGGGCAAGAAGGCACATTAGCTGCCTGTGGGGGGGGCGCTCACTACGTCCAGCTGCTGCTCTAAGCACTTTACGCATGTTGACTCATCTACTTCCTGCTGCAGCCCTCTGGGCTGGGGATCCTATTTTCCCCATTGCCCTGAGAGGGTAAGTGACTTGCCCAGGGTCACACAGCACAGATGCAGTCCAGGAGGTCTTGCTTCAGAGGCTGTGCTGCTATAAATTTGTGAGGAAGGAAGGAAGAAATGAACAAGACTCCATTGGAATGTAGGGAAGGTAGGGAGCTAACATCAGCTGAGCATCCTCCATGTACCAGGGACCGTGCTGGGTCCTTGCATATCATCGATGTCCTTAGAGACAGCGAAGAATTCCCCTAGGGTCACACAGGAGCCAAGGACATAGCTGGGATTTGAGCCCAAGGAGCATGGCTCTGCAGCCTGGCTGATTCCTAACCCCCCTGTTCCACCTACTCAGCCCATCAGGAGCTGGATCAGTAACCAGGACAGTTCAGTGAGGGCCCCCTGGGCACCCCCGAGAGGCCTCAGGGCTGAGGAGCTGGCTTCTACCCCCCAGGCCTACACAGTTGCGTGGTAGACAGGACAGGGAGTTGCTGGGTGAGGCCACTCATTGCTAAGCTGTGTGGTTCTAACCAGTCACAGGAGGAGGAGTTTAGAGGAGGGAACACAGCCAGGTGGGTGACTTAGAACAAGCCCTTTGCCCTTGCTCTACCTCAGTTTCTCCTTCTGTGCAGTGATATACATCCCATCTGCCCCTCAAAGCTGCTGTGTGGATCTCACGAGCCAGCAGGGCTGGAACGAATTGCAAGCCAAGCTGAACAAAAGTAAGGGGTTCTTCAGAATAAAAATATTTTATTTATGAACATCTAAAGGCCTGCTTCTCAAAGTGTGTTCTGTGGACCAGCAGCAGCATCACCAGGAGCTTGCCAGAAATGCAGAACCTTGGGCCCTCCCCCAGACCTGCTGAATCAGAATAGGCATTTTCACAAACTCCCGGGTGACTGTTGGGCACATTACAGTTTGGTCTAAGGAATATCTGGACTCCTACTTCCCCATTTCTGAGCCTGCCTCTTGGGCCACCTTTCCATAGGCCGATAGGGGTTCTTGGGTGGAAATCCCCATCTCATTTTAGGAAGCACTCTGGCCCAGCAGGGCTTCTGTCCCTGATAGGAGCACATCAGATTCAAACTCTGACAGCCTCTGTGGCTTTGATGAGGCCACTCCCATTTGTTTGGGAGTACAGCCCCCCTGTGAGTCAGCAAGGCCAGCCCGACCTGCAACAGGGGTGGGGAGGGGGGCATCCTCAGCCAGGGTGCAGGAAAGCTGGGGATTGCCTTTGAGCCAGGGAAGGGCGTCTGTGCCCAGACTGTCTCCATCTTCATGCGGAAAGGCAAAGGGCTGGAACAGTGGCTGGAATGTTTTGGGTTGGACATAAGAAGGAACTTACTAATTGAGAACAAGCCAGCAAAGGATGTTGAAGGCCCCCATCCCCTTAAATGTGTAGCCATGTTGCGAGAGGTCAAGAGGCAGAGCTGGAAGGGATTTCCAGAGGTTCTCTGTCCAGCTTTTCTGCCTTAGGCTGTTTTGACATGGGCCAGGTGACTTGTCTAAGGCCACAGAGCAGGCTAGTGACAGCGAGGACCCCAGGCTTCTGACTCCCCACGCCTGGGGCATTTCTTCATTACAGGCAACTCTGGACGCTTGGGATTGACCTTGATGACCTTCCTAGTGTCCCTCTAGCCACCCTTTGAAACAGTATAGAGGGCTTAGAGCATGCAGGTGGGGGGAAGGGAGGGGCTGGCTTTGTGAGTCCAGCAGCTTCCAGGTGTCTCACTCTGTCCTGGCCCACTTGGTCCCCAAGACCACTGGGAATACCCCTGGAGCAGGGGGGCTATGAGGTAGACACAGCGAGTTGGGAACAGGGCCCCTGGAGATAGAGGGGTCCAGGTAGAGGAAGCAAGGGAAGGCCAAGGGGCTTGACCTTGGTGTAGGGACCACTGCCGTGGTCCTTGGACTATTACTGGAATTCTGTTTGCTTACCTGTAGCATGGAAGAAAGTTGGACCAGATCAGTGATTCTCCATTGGAACTTCACAGTAGAATCACTTTGAGAATTTTTTAAAAATTTGGTGCTAGAAATTCTGATTCAGGAAATCTGGGGTAGGCCTACCCATGGCATTTTTTCAGCTCTCCAGGTGATTCTGGTGTGTACCTTTGCCCAGGTCTGAAGTGGTGGGGAGCTCAGGCAAGTGCTGCAGGGGAAGGGCCTCCGCAAGTGAGCAAATCATCGTTGTCCTTCTGAGGTCCCAGGAATACAAGATGACAGGATTCCATGAAACTTGGAAGTGGACATTCCAGTGGTCCCCCTTCTAACACTGTATGATCTTCAATCCCAGATTTCTTAGATCACATGATTACGAAGTGTTACTGTTCTCTGGAAGTAGGCTTCTATGCAGCATGATTGTTGACACTTGGTTATTCTGAATTGTATGATTTTAAGAATCTGAAGTTCTATAAGCATTCCATATCTGAACCGTGCGATTCTGTACTCATCCACACTTCTCTGTATTTCAACCTGCTGTTATTATTGTCCTTTAAAATGAGGATCCCCTGCATCTCTGCTTCTAACATATTATTAGACTGACTTTCAAGGATCCTAAAAATCTAAGCTCTTAACGGTACTAACATTTAAAAACAATTCTAAATTCAGCAACTCTGTGATCTGTCATTTCATCCAGGCAGTTGGACGCCAGGGCCTGGAGCCTGGCATTTGTCTCCCCAGGGAGAGCTTGGATGGTGCCCCCTCCCCTGCTTGGCCTGGACGGCCTCTCTTGGGGGAAGGAGTGGGGGTGGGGAGAGCAGAGGACCCCCCCCCCCCCCCCCGAGCCCTCTGGGCTCCGGCTCCGGCTGTATCATCGCGGTAGAGGAGGGGAGGGCAGGGTGAGTATGAGGGCATGTCTGACCTCGCAGCGGAAAGGCCGGTGGGTGATGTGCATGGCAGCATCTTGGGCTCACTTAGTGCTGTCATCTCCCAGGGTGTCAGCTTTGGCTCAAGACATTAGGGTCTATCCCATCCAAAGCCCTGCCCCTAAACACACACATGCACACACCCTGATTCCAGATGGGAAAACTGAGGCCCAGAAGCAGGAGGTGACTTGCCTGACAGTGGGGTGCCCAGGGCCTGGACTCCTCTAAGCATCTGGGTACTACCAGGCGCCCTCCAGCCAGTCCTTCTTAGGCCTTGCTTTCTGCACAGAACCACGGACCTTCTATAGGACCAAGTCAACGTTTAGGTTCCTCTGTGGTGATGGGGACCAGCCCAGCAATTCAGGATCACACATTCCTGGCCGGTAGCATGGCGGCTTTCACCAGGCCCAGGAGCGGCTCTCCCTGCCCCACATGACCTCCCCTGGCTGTTTCCTGCCTGCCAGACCACACCGTCTTCCGTTACACTCCCCCAGGACTGGTGTTGGCATGCGCCAGGGCACGTCAGGCTGGGAGACTGGGAGGCAGACGGTGGGCTGGGAGCAGTGGGGCGTGGGGTGGGCGTACTCAACTGTGTCACCTCGAGAAAGCTCCTCTCTGGGGACCGGTGGATCCTAACCTAGATTCTTTTTTTTTTTGGTTAGAGGATTAACTGAGATTCTATACAGGAAACCCTGACAGGGACGGGCTGGGACGGGGCAGAGGCCAGCCTCATCCACTGCCCACTCCGCACCCGCAGCCCTGAGCCTGGCTCCGGCCTGTTCCTCATGGTTGCTGAAGGAGACTGAAACTGGGCTTATTTATATTTACTGGGGGAGGGTAATTTCGGATTTCAGACACTTTCCTGGGTTTTAAAAAGGTTGGCAAGATAGGGAAGAAAGAGTATAGAGGCCGTGGGCATTTGAGCTTTTAGGTGGGTGTCCCTATAATGATGATGAGCCCCGCTAGTTCCGGGGTCCCAACTCTGGGCCAAGCACTTTGCATTCATCAGCTCATTAAATCTCCTCTGCTCCCCACCCAAAACTCGTCATTCTTCCCCCTGGAGCCGTGGAAAACCGAGGCTCAGAGAAGTTCAGCAACTCCCCCGGGCGCTCGCAACTGGTCACGGCAGAGGAGGACTCGAACCCAGGTCGGAGCTGCCCGGCCAGCGCCCTCTTGCACTTTGCACCTGGCTGGCTCCGGAGCTAGACGGCGGCCACCTCCTCAGGCCGCCAGGGCATAGAAAGACATTTTCCAGAACAGGGAAGGGCGGCTGCAGTTTTCCTTCCTTCAGCATGGTTCCCTCAGCTTTCCAGGCAGTCCTTTGTGTCCTTTTGAGAAACCCAGAGCCGCCTGTGGCTGGGCCTCCCCCCTGCCCCCCACCGAAGCTTGTGGAGATGGGTGTAGAGCAGGGGCTCTGTGCACGGAGCTCCGAGTGTGCACCCTGGCACGTCTGCCCCTCGCCGATACGCTGGTGCACCCGCTCGCACAGGGGCTCACGCTGCCGCCAAGCCCCGGGGAGCCGCGAGGTTGACCGGAAGCTCGGCAGACCGGCCTCCCTTTGGGTCCTGGAGCAGCTTGAAGGGCCGCTGCTGTCCTCCTGACCACTCGCTTCCCTGTGGGTTGACTTAAAATGGTGCTGGCAGGGCATCTAAGGTGTGTGCCCTTGGGACATTCCTGTGCGTGTCATGCCTTGTGGGGGGTGCGTGCGTGCGTGCGTGTCTGCAGACCTGTGGCTGCCCAGGGCCCAGCTCGGTGCACGGGCTCAATGCCCCTTTGTGGGCAGAGCAAGGAGGCTTTGCTCCAGGGCCTCCACATGTCAGCATCTCCTAGGAGCTTCCTGCCACCCTGCCATCCTGGCCTTCTCGGCTGCTGGGAGTGAGGCACGGGTAGGAGACCAGGACCGGGAAGGAGCACGTGCGGGTGAGCAGCAGGGCCCAGGGATGGTGGGCTTCTGGGGGGCTTGTCTTGGATCCCTGTACCAAGTTACTGCCCTGCCGTCATCCCTGGGGAGGGGCGACGTGCCGTCCGGGTGACGTGGCCGGAGACAGGTTGAACAGCTATCTCCTGGGCGTGGAGGCTCTCAGGGAGCATGGTGGGGTCCCAGCCCTGAGAAGGTGGTTCCAGGAGGTGCTGGGAGAGCTTCTGGAAGTGGCTCGCCTCCCCAGAGACCGCATCCGGCTCTTTCCTCTCCTCCTGGGCCTTCTCCCTTTTGAGACTCAACCTCTCCCACTGACTCCTCCTTCTGGGCTCTGAAGAATCAATTGTTCTGGGGCTGAGCAGGCAGCTGGGAGCAGTGGGAGCTTCCCGTGGCCTGGCTGTTTCCCGCGTGGCCCTTCCTGCACTGAGGCTGTGTGCTCCCTGGCAGGGGAGTGTGTGTGTGTGTGTGTGTGTGTGTAATTATAGCACCACGGCAGGGTAGCTCCCCCCCACTTCCACGTCAGCTCTGGGATGGGCCCTGTCCCCAGGGGCGTCTGACACAGGCACAGGTGACAGGTTTATAGGCAGCTCTTCAGGGCAGGCCTCAGGGATAGAGCCAGGGCAGACAGCTGTCACCGGGCTGTCCCATCGACCACTGCTGCGGCCAGTCCCCCTTCCATCGTCACTGCCAGCCACAGGGCACTGCTGTCACCCTCCCCTTGTCCCTCCCCCGCCCCCACCACCAGCCAAGAGGGGGTCCCTGGCCGACCCCCATAGCCACGCAGGATGGTTGAGGCCAGACAACCTCAGAGTCATTCTTGACTCCTGGCTCTCCCTCCCCAGGGCCAAGTCTCCTGTCTGTCTCCCGAGTCCGGCACCTTCTCCTCTCCGCCGCTGCTCCCCAGACAGGACCAGCAGCTCCTCTCAGCAGCACGGGGCAGCAGTTCCTCCCTAGCTGGTGTCCTCACAGCCAGTCCCTCCCCCATTCAATCAGTTCTCCATGCGCAGCCGGAGACCTTCTGGAAGTGCCAGGCTAATCTGGCCACCCCACCCTTCTGGAAGTGCCAGGCTAATCTGGCCACCCCACCCTTGGCTCCTGGCTTTAGCTTGCTAGAGACAGGTGAAGCAAAGAAGGAGTGATGGGAGAGGTCTATGGGAAGGGCAGTCTTGGCTGAGGGAACAGTAAGAACGGAGGCCCTGAGGTGAGGCAAGGATGTGCTTGGCCTGTTCAAGGAAGAGCAGGAGGGCCAGAGTGGCCCAGCTCAGAGGGAGGGCTGGTTGGGAGGAAAGGGGCTGAGGCACAGGAGTGAGCAAGTCCCCAGCACTGCTCTCCCTTCTCCAACCTCCTCCCCCAGCTGGGCAGCCTTCCTCTGGGGGACATAGATGGGCACTTGTCTTGAGAGCCCCCTCCCCTCCCCCTGCCCCTCTGAACACTCGCAGTGGGGACAGGAAGTGTCGGCCCTCGCCTCCCAGCTGCCCGGGTGGGATGCCACCGCGCGGGCCGGCCTGCCCAAGGAGGGACAGAGGCCCTATTGAGCTCAGTCCCTGGACCAGCAGGGACAATAGCCACACTGAGGACCAGGAACATCAGCCGGCATACTTGTCCAGGAAGTTGCCAGGCTGCTGCCCGCCCCCCTCCCCAGGCCTCCCCAACCCCTTCTGACTTTTTCCTTTAGCTACTTTTTTTCAGGCTGATAGTAAGATCCAAAATGGTCACTTTGTCCTTCACCTCCTCCCCAGAGGCTCCCTGCTCTGTGCCAGACCCATGCTGGGCCCTGGGATCAGAGAAGAATCCCAGACGGTCTCTCCCCCTGGGGAGGAGACTGAGGACGAGGCAACAGACGCATGAACCAAGCGGGGCATCCCTTGTACAAAGCACAGCGGCCCGCGGTGGGCCAGGCTGGGTCTGCTGGGAGAGCTGGTAGGGAAGAATTCCTGGACGAAGAGTCGTAGTTCTAAAGTGCTCCTGCATCCAGGGTCCTGTTTTGAAGGCACGACGGCCGTGCGGCACAGGCAGGGCAGGACTAGTGCCCGTTATAGGCCCAGAGGTGGAAGGAAGTGATGGTCTCCGCCTCGGGGCTCAAACTCTGGCTGCTTCTCCAGCCTGCGTGCTGTCCACTTGCAGAAGGTTTGCACCAGAAGGGGCCTGGGCCAGGAATGCCAGCACAGGTCAAGGGTGCCTGTCAGCCCCCCGCCCACAGGCCCAGTGAGGTGGATACCACCCCAATCACACCCTCCTTGCCCAGAGAATCCTCCTCACGCCAGCCCTCTGGTGGCAAGGAGCTGGAGTGACACCCAGGATGACCTGCCTGGCCTTCCTGGCTCTCCTCCCTCCTTTCTCACTGACCCGGGGGAGACTGTGACCTAGGCAGGGAAGGGGCTGGGCTCGGGTCACAGAGCATGTTGGTGGTGGCGGCGTGCAGTAGCTGGGATGAAGCCTTCCGTTGTGAGGCTTCAGAAGCTGGGAGAGGCCCCGCCGTGGGGCCCCCCTCTGTGAAGAAGAGACCCCGCCGGCCCGTGGTGGCACCCCACAGCTTCAGATGTGTAATGATCTGGGTGAGATGCTTGGGTTTTTCTTTCCCACCTGACCGTAAGCTCCTGGGTGCCGGGGTTCCATCCATCCCGTTAGCCACCCTGCTTCAGTGCCTCGTAGATAGTTGGCTCACGGTACATGCAGTGTTGAGGGCATGAATGGGAGACCCTGTGGCGGGAGGGGTAAGTGCACACAGTGACCACTCCTCTGTCCCTTCCCCACTCCGGGCCTGGTTCTTTGGCCCCTGCTGGCCTGCAGAGGACAGGTGGGACCCCCGGGGGCCACACAGGCCCAGCCACCAAGCTGGTCACATACATGCCCGGACATGGTAAGCCGCCAGCCCAGTGGGGTGGTACTTGAGCTTCCTGTGGGGAAACTCAAGCCCAGAGAGCCACAGTAGTGAGCTTGCAGGGGAGTCTTGCAACCTGGGCAGGGAGCTGAGCCAGAATCTCCTGACTTTTGGGCACACAATCTGGCCACCAGCTCCAACATCTGTAGCTCAGGGACTGGCTTCTCCTGATAGCGGGGCCCCTCGGGAGCCGTTCGTGCTAGTGCCAAGGCAAACAGCAGCGGGGAGGGATGCCGGTGGGCCCTGAGTTCCTGTGCTCTCCTGAACAGACAGGGCCAGAGCCCCAAGCAGCCAGGCCCCCTGCTCCCTTCATTGTTCCCTGTGATGGTTTCCAGATGCCGAGGAGTCACAGGTTTGGGGCCGAGCCAGGAGGGCCAGGCCAGCCCTCCCCCAGCACCCCGCCGCCACCTCCACCACTGCCAGTCCTGCTTTCAGAGACATGGCCCTTCCTCCCACTGCAGGCTGTCGCCCCACTCCAGCCCGGCAGCCTCTCCGTCCTGCCGTCAGCCCAGCTCCTGGGGCGAGGAGCCCTGCGCTCCATTCCCGGCTCTGGCCCTCGCTTCCTATATGGCTGGGGCTAGTCATTTGCCTTCTGGGTGCCTCAGTTTCCAGGGCTGTAGAACGGGCATGTGGGGAGGGGGGCAGGGCAGAGAAGACAGCATCTGACTGACACGCCTACTTTAATGGACTGTTATCAGTATCATCCAGAGCAATGGTTCCCACAGTGGGTCCCCGGGGTTGGCAGCATCAGCATCACCAGAACTTGTGAGAGATGCAGAAACTCAGGCCCACCCCAGACCTACTGGTTCCGAAACTCTAGGGATGGAACCAGCAGCCTATGTTATAGCGAAACCCCTTCCCCTGCCGACCAGATGGTTTGGCTGCAGGCTCAAGCCTGAGAAACAACCTGTGCTCCAGAATTATGAGCGTGGGCATCTCGAGTCAGGGAAATGGAATGCAGACTTCTCAGCTGGGTGGCTCTGGAAATGAGCCTCAGTTCCCTGGTAAGGAAAATGGGTCGATATTCCTCCCACTGTGCTGATTAAGTGAGACACTTAGCACCGGTCAGCCTGGTTCCTGCACCACTCTTCTGGCAGAGACACTCCGTGAGGGCAGGGTTGTGTGTCTGGCTCATGCCACCCCACCAGCACTTTAAAGGATCTGGCTCAGAACCCCAGCAGAGGGCCCCGTGCCCTCACAGGCACGAAGTGGGCCCTTGTGCCGCCTGAGGGGTCAGGGCCCAGAGCGACAAGATGAGCCCCCCAGGGTCTGGAGACCAGGAGGATCCCTGTAGGCAGAAGTGGGCAAGGAAAGCCTCCGGGGAGAAGCTTCCACTGGATGGGGGTGGGAGACAAGGTATGCCAGATAGAAAGACTGGTGTGCACAGAGGGGAATGTGAAAACGAGTACCACTAGCCAGCCTCCCACTCCAGTGATGGGTACACTTTTTCCCCATGTGGGGCTGCCCCCAGACAAGGGCAAGGACACCTCCAATGCCCACTCCCCAAAATCAGAGTGGAGACCCTCTGGGAGGCACGTGGTACTGTGGCGGTCAGCCAGGCCTGGGTTTGGATCTCCTGCTTCCTGGCTGTGTGACCTCAGGCAAATCTCCCCACCTCTCTGTGCCTTGGATTCCTCATCTGTAGGGGTCAGAGTGAAGATGGAGTGGCCCGGGGGGGTTATGCTGCACATAGGCAGGAACCGTGCTGGTTTTGTAGCAGAGACCCTGGGGCCCAGGGAGGGGAACGGAGCATCTGGGGGCATAAAGCAGAGAGCTCCCCCAGAGCCACGCTGCACTGAGCACTCCTGCCTTGGGGACAGGGGGGAAGGGATGGCTTTGCAGACTTTTTTAGTCCCTGGGTGAGGAAGCAAGGTCTGCTTCAGTCTGGGCTATGGAGGTGAGAAATGGGAGGCTTCTGCCTCCCCGTGAACCTTTGGAAAAGTCACTTAAGAGCCTCTCTTCCTCTGCTAGGTCCTCACCCTGAAGGGGAAGAGCACAGGGAGGTTTGTGCCGTGGTCTGATGCCTGGCAGTGACCATGAGACGCACACATATGCATGCCTGCACACAAACTCACCCGGGTCCGTATGCACACCCACCCCCCTGCCCATAGCCCATTCTCTGGTTTCCGTCCGACACCGTGGAACCACAGGAAAAGCTGGTAGCTACCTGGGCTGGCCCACAGGAGCCTCTTCACCTCTGCTCTGCCAATTACACTTGCCACAGGTGGCCTTGAAACCAGTCCGCGGCCTTCGGGACCTCACTTGGCAACGAGGGAATTGGACAACAGCCAAAGAGACTGGAGTGGTTCAAGGCCTGCCTTTTACTTGCTTGGATGGCCTTGGACAGGTGACTAAAGCTCTCTGGGCCTCTGTTTCCTCATCTGGAAACGGGGTCATGATGAAGCCACCTGCAGGTCAGGTGCGTGGCCAGCACTGTGTGCGGTGGACGCTCAGCACAGTCCTTTCCCGTCTTTGGTGCTTATGGTCTCCCGAGCGACTCAAGCTCCAGCACTCACCTGCTGAAGGTTCTCAGAGGTGGACGTCTCGCTTCTCTTTCTACCCCTCCGTGGCCAGAGGAGGAGATGGAAGCCCAGAGAGAGGAGAGACTGATGTGAGGACAGAACCGAGGCTGGAGGTCGGGCCTACAGCCTCCCTCCAGGCCGCCGTGGGAGCCCCAGCCCTGGCCCCAGCCAGAGTGGCCCTAAACTGCTGACTTCAGCGTTTTACCGGCCAGGACAGATCAGATTTCTTTTCTGGCTCTGGGCCACCCTCCACACCCTTCCCCCATCGCTATTTTGAGCTGAGTTCCCCTGTCCCCTCCTCCCAGGGCTGTGGCCCTTGTACCAAAGCCTCATCCCAGGTGAAGATCACCACTGGGTATTCTACCGTAACCTTCCTGTCCCCAGCAGCGCCCCTAGGATTGCGCAGAGCTTTCCTCTAGCAGGTAGGACTGGGCTGGTCACATTTGGCTGGCCTCGCGAGGGACGGCCTCAGAAGAGCCCACACCAGGACCCAGCATTGCCCCAGCATTGCCCCCTCCTGCCAGTGTGACCTCAGCCCTGGCCCTCACACTTCACCCATCGTGGGCAGTGTCCATGCCAGGGTCCCCTCAGAGCCCATGTGCTCTGAGCCCCGCCCGGTGCTCCGAGGGAAGCAGGAGATACGGGAGGGCTCCTCGTCACCACAGCACATGTACAGACTGGTGGGAAACGAGAAGGCAGAAATGGTTAAATTCGGGATGAAATCGCTGGCATGCTGGATCATCCCTGGCATGCTGGAGGCAGGGTCAGGGCAGGACATGACCCGCAGCCAAGCGAGTGGTGCAGGCCACAAAGTCCCCTGGGAGTTTGGGAGCTGGGGCCTCCTCTGGGGAGGCAGTGGGAGGGTTCTCAGCTAGCGCAGGAGCCTGGGACTCAGAGGATGGACTAAGCACCTCAGGGAGGGCAGTTAACTGTCTGGGATGGGGGAGGCCGGAGGGCGTGGCCTTTGAGCTTGGCCTTGAAGGATGCAGGGGCATTCACCAGGTAGAGAAAAATTTGACGCATCCGGAACAGCAAGAGCAGAGGCCTGGGGCAGGGGTAGGGGTGGGGAGGAGGACACAGCTTTTGCAGAAAATGATTTTGTCGACGTTGAGTGTAGGTCTTGTAGGAGGGGGAGTCGCTGCCGCTAAGGTTAGAAGGTCATCTGGGCCCCATGGAGAAGGGTCCCGAATGCCTTTGGTGTTTTGCCTGAGTCCTGCAGGTGGGGGTGGGGTAGGGGAGTGTCCAAGCCTGCTGTGGTCATTAAAGTACCTGGGGGAGGCTGCCCGGCTGACCCCAGGTTGTGTCTGCAGCGGGAGAAGGGGGCACAGTCAGGAGAAAGGGCTCGCAGAGCGGACGGGCCGCCCGAACAGGGATGTGCGGGGACGTGGAGGCCCCCTCCGAACAAATGGTTTTCAGACTCAGTGGCATCAGCTCTGGGCCAGCCGCAGGGTGATTGCAAGTCTGCCGTCCGTCTCCTACAGCGGCCGCGGCGCTCTCTGCAGGCCCACGAGGGAGGACAATCCACATCTTTTGCAATAGCTATGATTCGGATGTTTTTCACCCCTTCGGACTGGCCCCTCTTCCCCTCCCCGCCCCTGAGCTCTGATCCATGCGGTTTGCTAGTGGAGGAAGGCCAGAAGCAGGAAACAGATAACTCAGGGAGTGGTTGTTCATGTGATTCAAAAGTGTTTGCTTTCCAACAAGTTTAGCCCCAAAGTGCTTCCCATTGCCTGGCCTCGGGGTGGCGTTTGGAGAGAGGGGTTTCTGCCCCACTGTCGCCAGGGCTCCTCGGGGCACAGGCACCGAGCTGGGGGCATGTGGGGGTGCGGCGGGGGGGAGCTGGAGGGGCTCCTTGGTCTCCGTGTGTCCATTTCCGCTTTCCCTTTTAGTTCGCTTCCCGCCTTCTCGCACCTCGTCCTGTCACTCCCTGGTCCTCCTGTCCCAGACTCTGCCCCATCCTGCTGCCCTGTCCTGCTCACTCTCGGCTCTCACCCCACCCCACCCTCCCCGTCCCTTATTCCTGATGTCTCTGCCTCCCTTGCCCTGCCTCTCTCTGCCCCCCCCCCCCCCCTTGTTTTCCTCTCTCTCTCTCTCTCTCTCTCTCTCTCTCTCTCTCTCTCTCGGCCCTTCCCTCCTCTCTACACTCCCATTCCATGCCCCCTCCCCAGGGTTTTCCTGAGACCTTTTCCTGGCACTGTGAAAGCTCCCATTGTTCCCGGCACTTTGACAAACCCTAGTGTTGTGGAATCAGGATGGCATTTTTGCGGTGGCTTTGGGCTGGGAACGGGGCGGGAGGGGTGACAGGAGGCTGGGCTTTTTGGGCCCATGCTGGGCTGCGGCAGGAACCCAGAAAAGGGGAGGGGGCCAGGGGAGGTGGCCAGGACGCCTGTGCTCAGACAAGGGGGCCCTTGAGGCTCCAGAGGAAACCCAGGGTGGCCTCTTGCAGCGTCCTTCCTCCCTCCCAGCAGCCTGCGGGCCGCCGGGCCCAGCCCACCTGTCCCTCTGATCCCTGCTTCCTCTGGGGCCTCCTCGGAGCCTGCAGCTGCCTGGACCAGGCTGCAGACGCCGAGGCGGCCCTCCTGCCTGCCTCCACGGGCCGTGTGTGTGTGGACACGTGAGTGTGGGGGTCTTTGGAGGGTCCCCAAAGCAGGGAAGGAAAAGTGTGGGTCTCAGCACGGGACAGACTTGAGCTCAGAACCTGCCCTCCCCCCACTACCTACTAATTATGTGACTTCGGACAAAGTCACCGCCCCCTCCCAAGCCTCAGTTTCCTTCTCTGTCATTAGGGTTAAGAGTGCTGATTTTGTAGGGCTGTTGCATCGATTAGAGATCGTCTCAAGTGTCACCTGGGAGGGTGAAGCGTAGCCTCAGCCTGAGGATATGGGTCCAAGAGTGTTTCTACAGTTGTGAGTCTCAATTGGGCCAGAGCCTAGAAGTGTGAGGTTGATGGTGTCCATGACTGGTGTGGGCCACAGTTGGAGAAAGGGTCACGGGGCTGAGCCCTTTGGAAGGCCCCACTGTGAGAACATTCCTCATCTGTCTTTCTGGAATATTCCACTGGGCCTGGTGCAGAGTAGGTACTCAATAGCTGTTAGTTGAATGAATGAGTAATTGAGGTGGGGGCCAGGGGCTGGAGGTCAGAGGTGGATCCTGACCACCAGAGGAGGTCAGATCATGTTCCTAGGAATAGGCTTGTTCTCTGGTTTCCCACAGCTGTTTCATGGAGAGGAGGGAAGTGTTGCTTTGGAGCTAGCAGATTGGGTTCAGGTCTTGGCTCCATGGCTGTGGGGCCTGGCACAGGTTGCTTGGCCTCTCTGGGCCTCAGTTTTCTCTTCCGTCAAATGGGGAGGCTGTGGTTGGGAAGTGGCTGGCACATAGTAGGTGCTCATTAGATGTCGGCGTCCCAGCTCCTCCAGAGCAGCCCCCTCACTTGGAGGTAAAGAAACTGTTGATGAGCATGGGAGGGCCAGGGCCCAAGCCCGGGCCTCTGGCCATAGCCCGGGCCTCTGGCCACAGCCCCTGTTCACCCTCCATCGACCCAGACAGCAGGGAGGGCAAAGAGGTGGGCCCGAGGAAGGGGGGCTCAAGAGAGGAGCATCCAGGAGAGGGGCAGTACCTCCCCCAGGGAGGACCCCTAACATCCAGAAAGGGTTCTCAGAACCCTCTTGAACTATCCAGGAAGGGCCAGCAGAGCTGCGCAAAGGATCCTGGGACTATGAGCCAGCCACCCCTGCCCCTTCAGCCTCCGTATAGAAGGGCATCTCGAACTTCTGAGACCCAGGGCTCTTCCTCTCTCGACTCTGGGCCAGGAGCACCTCAGGCACCCGGCTGCAGGAGAGCATGCAGACAGGGTGGGACCGGGAGCCGGCAAGGAGCCCATCTGTTCCTTATTTCCTCCCCCTGCTTCTCCTGGCTACAGCCCTTGCCTCTCCGCTGGATGCACCGTGGGCTGCTGGCCTCGCGCTCCGCAGCGGAGAGGGGAGAGTGAGTGGGGCTGCCAGGCACACGTTGACTTACGGGCCTTGGAGGGAAAGTGACCCTGTCTAGCAGGTCCAGCAGTCAGTGCCACCCTTATTCTGGAGATGGGGAATCTGAGGCCCAGAGAGGGGAAGGGATGCCCCCAAGGCCACCCAGCATGCCGGGACCCATGACGGTAGCAGCCGATCCCTGTTTCTCCGCGTCCTGGCTGGGCGGGTTCCTCATCTTTGCGCAAGCCTGGCAGGGCAACTGAGAGAGTGGGCTCTAGTCAGGTGGCCTGGGTTCCAATCCAGACTCCACCACTTGCTGGCAGTGTGGCCTTGGGCAAGTCATTTTAACCTTTTTGTGCCTCAGTGTTCTTGTCGGAAACCTGGGACGGCTCGTGCCTAGCGCATGAGGTGGAGGTCGTCGTAAGAATACAAAGAGAGCCTGGCCCTGACGAGACTTAAAAGGAGTGTGGTTGTTCCTCCGTCGCAGAGCTTGGCTGGCCACAGGCTGCCCTCCCAGGCAGGCAGAGGTGGTGCGGCCAAGGGCTGGGGTGCGGCCTGCAGCTGGGGCCACAGCTGGAAGCCTATATCCCGAGAGCAGAGGCCTGGGGCAGAACCTGGCATGGAGTGCTGACATGTAGGGGACAGAGCCTCAGCAGTCCCACCCTGCTGCCCTCTCCTGGGCCCAGGTTCCCCGGGATTCTCTGCCACAAACTAACCAAAGACGACAATGTCCTCTCCCTGCCAAAGGGACTCTATCGAAAAGGGGCCAAGAGGAGAGCAAGCTTCACCCTCAAGGCTTACTCACTCTGGGTGGGACTCCAGGAAGCAGGGGCAGGGAAACTGACTGGCAGAGTGACCAGCCAAGCTCTTATGTCATGTGACAGGTGTGGATACTTCCCAGCTGTCCTCAGTTGAGGGAGCGGCTAGGATCTAGGAGGTGGGAAGTCTGCTCCGTGGCTGGGGGCAGGGCAGCTCTACGGACAGGACAGCCGGCAGCCAGAGGTCGGCCAGCGTCCAGCACGTGGGCCCCAGCGGCCGCACCTGCAGGGGCAAAGAGGGGGGCAAGTATGGACTGAGTTGCCATCTCCATGGGTTGCCACCACCTTGGGAAAGCATAGGGCGCCCCCTCGTGGGCAGGAGGGGCTGGCCGGCCCGGCTGATGAACCGTCATCATCTTCTCCATCAAAGTCATACCTACTCATTAAAGACAGTTCATTAATTAGAATAGAGAATTCTCTCCCGGAGGCAACCTCTGAACGCTTCTGACCTTCTTGCTGCCGGCCCTTTTCATGCCCACTTTTCCTTTTTACGGTTTGGCTCTGGAGAACCGCTATAGCCTATCACTTGTCCTGCTTTCTTTATGAACATTTTCCCAAACCCTTAAAAAAATTCCTCGTGAGGATTTTAATGGCTTCGCTGTCATTCATCCAGTGAGTGTAACATCACTGAGGGAACCAGAGCATTGGGGTTGAGTGTTTAGCCCGTTCTAGTTTTTCATGTCATAAATCATGCCGTGATGAACATTCTTGAACACCCTCTTGGTCCACATCTCTGATCATTTCCTTAGGACGGTTGCCCGGAAATAGATTTGCTGGGGGAATGGACATTTCTAAAAGTTTGAAGGCTTGTCGCCTAGTTGTGCTCTAAGAATCTAATAGGAAATACGCCTGTTCAGCCCCACCCCCAGCAGTGTCTGAGAGGGCCCCCACTCCACACCTGCTGGTTGGCCTTCTCCAGCAACAGGAGTTGGAGTACTACAGAGATGGAAGAGCCCTCAGAATAACATGGTCCAACTGCCTGACCAAGACAGAGGCCCCCTCGGCAGCCTTCCTGATAGTTGTTTACCCAGTCCCCTGTTTGCATACCCCCAGTGACAGGGAGCTCACCATCTTACCATCAACCGTAAGAAATCTCATGAGCTGTTGGGAAAAAAGCACGGAGCCATTCTGAGGAAGTGCCCAGATAGTGTCAGCATCACCCTCCTTTCTTCCCAAACTTGCCTGAATAGCCCCTCCCACAACCCGCCCTGCTTTGCTCTCGCTGCTCCTTGGCCCAGCTCCCCCTTCCCTCCCCCACAGCAGCCACCACTGTCCACTTCCCAGGCTGCCCTGTGTGGGGATTCTAGCCATGGTATGGAGGTCCAAGGATGCAGCCCCACCTCCCAGCTCAGTCCCTGGTCTGCTGTGTGTCCTTGAGCAAGTTGCCTTGCCTCTCTGACCCCCAGAGGCCCTGTCTGTGCTACGGGGGGTGGTGTCTGAGCGCCAGTGAGTTTTGCCCGGGTTGCTGGCTGATGTGATTCCCCAGAGGAGTACGTGGCAGGGGCCCGGGTCAAGAGAGCAGGTCAGACCTGGCATCCTTCCCACAGCCAGGGCCGGTGGCGGCCCCTGCAGAGCCGTGGGCAGTCACCGTCTGTTTCATGTTGAACTTTATGAGAAGAGGCTGGCCTTTCTGGGAGGAGGCAGGGGGAAAGTGGGGGGGGGGGCGGGTAGAGAAGTCTTTGTTCCATCAAAAATTCCTCCTCCCTTTGGCCCTGCCCTCCTCTGTAATCATAAACAGTGTTGGAATAAGTCCTTCCAGGAAGCGGCTCCTCACTGCTGAGCAGAGAGAGCTGCCCGCTGGCCCGTCTTCCCCTCCCTGCATCCACTGCCTCTTCACCCCTGCCCTGCAGGTCACTTCTCTGCTCTGCCCGCAGGAGGGCAAAACCACCAGGCTGGGCTGTGCAGAGGGACTGGGGGGTTTCTCCTCTGGAACACAGGCCTCAGCTTCGTGGTTGGGGACACACTTACGGAGAGACAGACAGCAAAGGGCAGCCAAGTGTAGCTTTGTGGCAAAGCCTGCCGGGCCTAGTCCTGCTCCTCACACGCTGGAAGCTCTTTGGCATGTCCTGCTCCTTCCCCGTGCCACCTCCGTTTCCCCATCTGTTAAATGGGTTGATGATATTCCTTGCCCCACAGGGTTATGGGGAGAGTTGAGTGGGAGCCTGACAGGCCATGGTGGTGCCTCAGAAACGTCTGCCCTCTTTGCTCTTTCCTCTGTTCTCTACCAGCAGCACCTGCAGAGCTTCTGAGGCCTTCCTCTATCTTTCTTGGTTCCTCTCTGAAAATTCTAGAAGGTGAAGACACCTAACGCAGTCTCTTTTTTGGCTGCCACCTCCCCCCCCACCGGGGATAGTGAGCCCAGCCTCTACCCAGGCCCCCTCCCATCTTCGGAGCTTTCCTCCTGTGATTTCTACCCCCTGGTCTCAGCCCCAGAGTCTGCCTCACCCAGAATGCAGCTGTTACCAGCTCCAGCAGAAAATCATCCTGAAGTTGCTGATGGTCAGTGAGCCCCTGCAATGCCCAGCCACCCAGCTAACATCTTCATAGGCATGAATGCATCCCATCCTTCCAGCAGCGCTGGGGGGTGGGCCCTTTCCATCCTCCTAGTGTTCCAGAGGAGGAAACCAAGGCACAGAGAGGTGGAGACACTGATGGAGGGTCCCCCAGATCGTCCCAGGCAGAGGTGGAATGCCATCACCAGCATCTGGCCATGACATCCGTGGTGTGGGCCACATCCCATGTAGTGGGGAGTCAGAGCAGGGCCCTCCCAGGGTGGGAATGGTGTGCTGAGGACCTCTGGTCCTGCAGGAGGCCGGAGCCCCCGTCCCTGGGCCCTGCCCAGCAGTTCACACTCCGTGATGGATGGCTCCAGAAGGCTGGTTTTCTAATTACTTGGTGTTGTGGTGTTTCCCGACTACCCCCCCCCTCCCCGCTCCTGCCTCTCATCCGCCTGCTTCAGTCTTGGGGCACACTCTGTATCATCTTTCTCGTGTGGGTTTCCTTCCTGCTCATTTCTGAAGCAGAGACTCTTTGGGAACCGAATTGTTGCCCCCCCGCCCCAGATCCTCACCCTTCACTCGGCTGAGTGCCCCCTCCCTCTGATGCCTGGCCCCCGCTTTGCCCCAGTTGCAGGACCTGTCAGTTTCAGAATCCAGCAGCCTGTGGAGCCAGATCCCAGAGTGGGCCTGGCTGGCGATGGCCCCCAAATTGCCTCTTTCAATCAAGGAGTCTCAAATCCTACCACTGGTGAGGCCCCCCAGGCCTCCCTATCATTCCCTTCTGAATGGAGGTGCCTTGGTGAATGGAGACACTAGGGAAGAGTTCACGCAGTACTTCTTTCAGGATTACTGAGGAAGGGAGGCCACAGAAGCTGGGGTGGCTTAGATGCCGTGCGTTCCAGGCACCAGGTAGGAAAGGTGGCCCCGGGAGGGGTTAGAGGGCTCACTGCACACCCACATACACTTTGAGACCAACAGAGCTCAAAGTGCCTTCAGAGGCGTAAGTAAGAGGCCCTCTACTGCAATTTGACTGGAGCCTGGACGCTGACTACACGCTGAGCGCTCCCCTTGGCATGATGAGCCGCTCTCACAGACCTGCCAGTGCTGAGAGCCAGCCCTGCCTTAGAGCTCAGACTGAACCTCCTTCCCAGGATATCATGGCTGCCAGGAAGGCCAGTAAAAGACATTCGGCAGCAGACCCAAAAGATCAGGGCAATATTCTTGTCACTTTCTAGATTTAGATTTACATACTCAGCACATATGTCCCTTTTCAGTGTTTTGCCTGAAATTCTAGTAGGCTGTCACCAAGTGGTGGTACTGGCTCCTGGAAATAAGAGACATGATTCCCGAAGGAAGCAGTTATCACTTTTATATGCTGCTGTTGTTCTGTATTAGTAAATCATAATAGTAGCTAACACTGCTGTTTTATGTATTGGGCACTGTCCTAAGTGTTTCCCACGTATTATCTCGGTTAATCCTCGGAACAGCTTTATATGGTAGTTCCTGTCATTATCCTTGTGAAGTAACTTGCCCAAGATCACAAAGCTAGGATTTGGATCCAGAGTCTGGGCGCTTAACCTTTATGCACTCCTTCATTAATGGGCAATTACCCAGAGAAACACTCCTGTAGAAACAGATCACCTCGTAGCCCAGAGCTGCTTAAGCATAATGGCACATGGATTCCCTGGGGCTCTCAGTAAGATGCAGATTCGGATTCAGTAGATCTAAGGTGGAGCCTGAGAGTTTGCATTTCTTTCTTTCTTTTTTTTTTTTAAAGATTTTATTTATTTTTATTTGAAAGAGAGAGAATGAGAGAGAGGGAGTACATGAGAGGTGGGAGGGTCAGAGGGAGAAGCAGACTCCCTGCCGAGCAGGGAGCCCGTTGCAGGACTCGATCCAGGGACTCCAGGATCACGACCTGAGCCGAAGGCAGTCGCTTAACCAACTGAGCCACCCAGGCGCCCCGAGAGTTTGCATTTCTAACAAGCTCCCAGGGAATGCTGCTGATGCAGTCTAGGACCCATACTTTGAAGAGTCCCAGCGTAGAACCTGTGTTTAAGCCCGTCTCAGACCCAGAGCCTACAAGCATCAAGGACAAGACATCAATGCGGGGAGCCGCTGGTTGGAGTGGAGAGGACCTTCCTCGGCCCCAGCTGATGGTCACCACTGAGATTTCCGGACCGATGTGGTCGTAGTTCTATGGGACATCTTCCATTTTCAATACTGGGGTAACGAATCCAACTTTATAAAACACCCTGCAGCTTGTACATGAATGTTCATAGCAGTATTATTCATAGTGGCCAAGAATTAGAAACAACCCAAATGCCTTATCTGATGAATGAGTAAATAAAACATGGCGTGTCCATACAATGGGGTATTATTTGGCAACAAAAGGGAATAAAGTACTGATAGGTGCTACTACCTGGATGAAGGTTAAAAGCATTACACGGAGAGAAGAAAGCCAGGCCCGAGAGGACAATTATTGTATGATTCCTCTTAACGGACTAGCTACAACAGGGAAATCTATAGACTGGTGGCTGCCCAGGGGGTGGGGAGGGTGAGAAGGTGGAGGTAGTCTGTCTGAGTGACTGTTAATGGATACACGGTTTCTTTCCGGGGAGTATGACAGAATGTTCTAAAATTAGCTTGTAGTGATGGTTGTTAAACTCTGTGAGTATACTGAGACCTATTGAATTGTATACATTATACGGGTGAAATGTGGGGCATGTGAGTCCTGTGTCACTAAAGCTGTTTAAAACAAAAACACCATGCAAGAGAGAACCAGTCTCTTTAATAGATAAAGCGCAGTTACAAATCAACAAGAAAAATAACAAACCGCAGCAGAAAAAAGATCACAAAGGACACACACCAACGCTTAACAAAGGAAACATGACGGTTCTTAAATGCATGGGGAATTCTCCGTTGCTCGTAATAAAAGGCATACACGTCAAAGCCGCTCTGAGATTTTCTACCTCTTAGATTGGCGATGGTGGAAACTTCTGGCAAGCAGACGGGTCATTACTTTGGTGCCCCTGCAGTGTGGTGAGGCAGGAGCCAACTCGTCATTACTTTTCAAAATTAAAAGTGCACACACCCCGCAGTTTTGTTTTTGAGAATTTATCCCACAAATGTCCTCTCCCTTGCGCAAAATGTGATACACACACCCACGCAATTCTTCACTGTAGCACTCGCTGTCTGTGATAAGAGCTCAAGAGTGCACCCACCCAGAGGCTCCGTCATGGCGCCTGGCAGACACGGGACCTCGCGGAGACTCCATGCTGGTATAGCTGTTAAGCGCAAGTCAGTAGGTCTGCGTGTCCTGATGCAGGGAAGAGATATGTCATTATGCATCTCATAATACTAACATGCCCGAGAGAGATTATGAAAACAGGGAAGGCGTAGAACCGAGCGTAATGAGGGTCAGGGATGTGTGTGCATCCGCGTATGCTGCGTGTGTTTATAAATGGAGAGACCACCTCCGGGCTGGGGTAAGGAAATGAAAATGGCCTCCAGGAAGGGAGCTGGTGGCCAGGCCCCGGGGGAGGGGAGACACCCCTTCACTGCACCCCAGACTGCATACTTGGGCCCGTGTTGCCTTGCCAGCGACCATGCACACCACACCACCGGGGGGCGGGGGCTGGAGAGCACCTGTGTGCAGGTGCATGGGACCCCTAGATGCCTTTTATGCCGTGAGTCAGAGAAGTTGTTCCTGGCCACTGTCATGTACTTTGCTCCCTGAAATCTAGAAAAGATGTGTATCGGGTCTCCCAGCCTTGGGATTCCCGTGCGTGCTCTGGGGGCGGCCCTGGTGTTCTCTGGCTGGGGACGAAAGGCGCCTTCCCCCCCGCCTGCACGGGGAAGACTGTGGGGACCCTGTAGGGGCATCATTTTGGCCTGGTGGACCCCAGTGCCCTGTGTTTGCTTCCTGTCCTGTAGGCACGTCCCAAAGGCGAGGGTCTGACCCCGTACCAGGGCAAAAAACGCTGTTTCGGCGAGTACAAGTGTCCCAAGTGCAAGAGAAAATGGATGAGCGGGAACTCGTGGGCCAACATGGGGCAGGAGTGCATTAAGTGCCACATCAACGTGTATCCACACAAGCAGGTGAGCCGGGCGGGGCTGGAGGCTGGGAGGCAGCGGCTGGAGGGGCTCTCTGAAGGGTCTCGGGGCCGATTTTATTCCTTATTGGGCCTCAGTTTACTCCTGCATGTGACAAGGATGAGACCAGATCTCTCCAAGTTGGCCCTTTGCTGGTCTCCTCTGAAATGGGAGTGAGAGAGCACCATTTTCCCGGGAAGGGAAGGAGGTTCAGCAAGACCCTGAGACCGCAGACCTAGGCGAATTCTGAAACTGATGAGTGGAGGTGCTACTGCGGGATGAGCGGGGATGTGGGGCAGCTGGGCACTGCGGAGAACACGCGTCTTGTTCATTTGTTCGCCCAGTTGCCTCATGTACACAGGGCAGCTCCAGTGTTCCAGGCACCATGCGTGGGGCTAGCGGCCAAGGTGCACATGGGCATGCTGGAGGGTAGGGGGCAGACGTGGTGAGGCAGCTTGTCCCACGGAGGATCCACTCACTGCAGGCTGCAAAGAGGAGGTCTGTTTACTCTGGGACCTGGAGGATGGGAGGAAGCCAGACCTGTCACACGTGGGGGGACAGCAATCTTAAGAAGACCGTACAGTTGGTGCAAATGCCCTGTGGCCTTAAGGACTTGGGTGCTCAAAGCCTAAACCTCAGTGAAGGATCAGGAGAACCAAACAAGAGGAATGGGGTGGGAAGCTGAATGGGGTGCTTCCCAGCCTTGGGGGCCACTCAAAACCCACAGCAAAGAGCTTTCAGCTTTATTTTGAGATGACTATTCTGATGTATGCAGAGATTAGTCTTAGTGCAGCTGGGTGCTCAAAAGTAAGGAGACCAGTGGGAAAGTCATGGCTAAAGTCCCGTGCATGCTGGGAAAAGAGCTGGCCTTGGACCTGGGTTGGACACAAAGTGTCACCGGTTGGATGTGGAAGGTGAGGGAGGGGCAGGAATCCATGAGCACAGTCACACCTGAGTGGATGGAGATGGGCTTACTGGGGTGGGCAGCCTGGGCTGGAGGCAGGGCAGGGTGAGACCCAGGTGTCCCAGATAAAAGCAAGAGTTCTCTGATACACATGTTACATTTGAGATGTGCCTGGAAATCTAAGTTGAGATGTCAAGAAGTTGGATTTGTTATGTTGCAGCTCATATGAGAAGTCATGGTGGCTCCTACATACTTGGGCATCATTGACCTTAAGGTATTTAGGGAGTGGATGAGATTTCCTGCAGAATGGAGACAAAGTGGAGACAAAATTCCCCAGACCATGTGTTGCAGAAGCCCAACACTGGGGGGTCAGATGGAGGAGAAGTCCATCAAGGAGGAGCATAGAGTCCTGGGGTTGGGGCTGTGCCATCTGAGGGGACAGGTGTGGTTGGTGCAGAGATGTCAGCTATCATGGCCGTGGAAAAGTGCCCTTGGGATTTGGCACTAAGGAGGTGGTCCTCAAACTTCATGGGGCACCACTCTGACGTGGAGATCTTGTTGAACTGCATCTCGGCTCTGCGAGCCACGAAGTTGATGCCCTGCAGGTCAGGAGTGAGGGCAGAGTGGGGATGTGGGTTCACGGGACCTGCTGGCTGGGGCAGTGGCTGCGGAGCCATGACCGGGGAGGGAGGGGTTTGTGGGGCTGGGCTGCAGAGGGAATACCTTCACTGTCCTCTTCCTCGAGGGGCTTTGACTGTGGAGAGCAGCAGGGCGATGGGGCAGTCGCTGCAGTAAGACAGGTGGCATTGAGGTGGGTATGATGGAGATGGGAAGGCCTGGAGCACGTTACAGGCAAATGAGGAGCCAGAAGGAAGCGAAAGTTTGATGATATAGGCAGGGGAGGGTGATGCCTTACCGTGGGCTCAGGGGGGCGGGACGTGGCGGGTGGTTAGGGAGGTTGGTGGGTTTGCTGGTGCAGAGAAGAGGAGCTTCCCTTCCAAGGCTTCTGTCTTCTCAGGGAAATGGGACAGGAGGTTTTCAACTAGCCATGAGGGTGAGGAGGGGTGGGTGGCCTTGGGGAAGGACGAAGGAGGAAGTGGGCCTCCTGGAGAGATCGAGCTGCATCCCCGGCGCTGGGAGGTGTGTGAGGTCATAACTCTCACCCGCACTGCCAGCCTGGCTCTGTGACTTGCCCCAGCGGGGGTCACGGGGCAGATGCGGCCCAGAGTCTGGGGACAGCGGCACAGGGCAGAGGTTCACCTTCCGAGGGAAGAAGGCTGAAGAGTTGGTGTATTTGCAAAAGTGTGATGGTGCGTGATCCTGGGGAGCCAGGGGGTTCCTGATGGGCAGGGAGGTGGAGCGGGGGGCCTGCACTGGGTGGGGCGGCACAGGGAGCAGGGTTCTGAAGAAGACCGAGTCTGGGGTGCGGCCAAGGGGACGGTGGGAGAGGTCATGTTGATGACATCGTGGGGGCACTGAGGAGCCAGGGCTGGGGCCAGTCCTCCTTGTGGAGGCTGAGTCACTGAGAAGGATGGTGGGAGCAGTGGCGGGGGGGTGGGGCAGAGGCAGGATGGAAAGGGAGGTGGGCTTTGGGGCTCTTGGGGAAGGCTCCCCTGAGGCACTGATGTTGGCTGAGCTCTGGTGGAGGGTGGAGGGGGCTGCAAGGGAGTGGCCGAGGGGGAGGGGACAGCGTGTGCAAAATGGGGAGGCCAGGGTCAGGCACAGAGCACTGGGGGCGCTGAGAGATGAAGCAGAGGTTGGAGGTGGGGTCCCAGCTGCATGGGGCTGGCTCAGAGGCTGTGGCCTGGAATTTGGTCTTTATTCTACTAGGAGCACGGGGGAGCCTTCTGAGCAGATTCTCGTGGTGGAAACATTTTGTGATTTCATGCCCCTCATGCTGGCTTCCACTGCCTCTGGTTGCAGACCCTCCCTCCCCACCCCCCCAACCGCCCCCGAGGGTCTCTGTGGTTCCCATCAGCCACACTGTGGTACACGGACAAATAGACTCAAAGCTGGCCATGGCGATTCGGTGGACGGGGGTCTCCTGAGTGGCAGGCCCCGGCCCACATCCTAATGGCGTCGAGGGGGAGACTGAGGCCCAGCAGTGCCAGGACAGGCCTGATGACCCAGTGGGTAGGCCCGGTGTTTTAGGAGCATGTCCAGGCTATGGGGCCACGGGTGGGCAGTTTAAAGGAGACACGGTGTCCTGGTTCCTGATTTCCTGCCAATTCCTGAGAAGGTCTGAGACCCCAGTCCAAAAACCCCTTGCCCACTGTGTCAGACTAAGAGCACACTCCCCTTTGGGTTGCACTCTGCTCTCCCAGGGCCCCTTGGGCATGGCCAGTGCCATTCAGCGGGATTCATGGCTTCTCTCACTGGGCGCACTTCGTCAAGGGCTCCTCAGGACCCAGATCTGAGTAGGTGCTGAAGGAGGACCAAGTTCCAGGGCTGCCAGGCCTTCCAACAGGAGAGACAGGAGCCAGTTAGCAACTGGTGCCTGGGGCAACCCTGGCCCGCATCATCCTCTGGGTGCCGTTTGCTGAGCAGCCCCCACACCCTTCCTGCGTACTGTGTGCTCAGACCCGGTGTTCTGTTCGTCCCCCTTCTACAGGGAGAACAAGCAGGGCCCTGAGAAGCCACGTGGTCTTCCCAGGGTCCGCAGGAGACAAGTGGAGTTGCACTTGCAGCTGTGTTTGGAGACAGTCTGTTGAAGTGTGGGGAGCCCAGGCCTGAGGCTAGGCAGCCATCAGTATGTGTCCCCGCTCAGCCGCACAGGCTTGGGGGTGCTGGAGCAAAGGGCTCAGCGTGCTCCCAGGGCGGGAGAGAGGAGGCAAGGCCGCAGGTGCATCCCCGTGAAGGGAGAGGGCAAGAAGGGAAAAATCGTACCAGTACTTGATACCTCTTAGCTACCCCATGCGGTCAGCTCTATTGGTTTCCCATTGTACAGAGGGAGAAACTGAGGCAAGGGGCGTAAGTGACTTACCCAAAGTCAGTAGAGAAACTGGGATTCGTGAAGAAGGATCAAGTTTGGGGCCAGAGCGGGAGGGCAGCAGGGGGGCCAGGTCATGGTGGCGGGCTGGGGAGGGGAGTCGGTAAGGCCCCATTTCCTGTGGGGGCTCAGATGTACAGGGGCTTGGGTGTGTGCTGGGGGTCTGCGAGCCTTGGTGCTTATAATGCTCACACCCTCTGCAACCCAGGCAGGGAGGCAGTGCACCCTGACGCTCAGGCTCAGCCTCTGTGTAGGTACCCAATCCGGAAGGATCTGAGAATATGCGGCTCTGCTCGTCCCCTCTCGCAGTCAGACAGCCCTATTTGTTGAGCCCTATTGCGTGCAGCCGGGAGACTAAGGCCCAGAGAAATGAGAGGGCTTGAGCAAGGCTCCTCGGCCTGGCGATGTTAAGGGGGCCTAGGACCCAGTTTCCCACCGCCTAGCCCCTCTAGTCTCCTCTCCTGGACTCCGCGTGCTTCTCTCCTGGCCTTTCTCCCTCAGGGAGATTACAGGCTGGGTGGGGAGGGGGTGCCCCCACCCTACTCCCCAGCAATCAGGGGCCTTTGAAGAGCTGAGAGGAGGACTTGGGAGTCCCCACCCCCTAGCCCCCCGTGGTGGAGAGGGGCTGCTTTATTTCTCCTGCTCCAACCCCCCCCCCCCCCACCGAGCTCTGACCTGTGCTGCATCCATCCCCTGAGAACCCTCCACTTTCCCTCTCCTCCCTCCCCTGCCACATCTGTTTCCCGTCAGGCTCCAGCTGCAGCCCCTGCCCCCCATGAGAAGAAAACACTGAAGGGCTCTGCCTCCCTGCTGGGGGTGGGGACGGCCCTGGGGTGATCTATCCCAGCAGCTGGATGTTTTCCTTCGGTGGAGGGGAGTCGTCCTGACGGCCTCCCCTAGCTCCTCCACTCAGCGGAGCCCAGACCCGTGGAGGGCAAGGGCACGGATGGGGTCACGGCCAAGGAGGAGGGATGGTGAAGATATTGCAGGGGCATTTCCCCGGGGACTCAGCTAGCTCCCTGCCCCTAGCCTGCCCCCAGCCCTCCATAATACTAACGATAGTAGCGATAATACATGCTATTAATACTGGCCAGCACTTTGCATGTATGATCTTATTTACTCTTCACAAACACCTTATCAAGTAGGTACTCTTAGTAACACCATTTTATAGAAGAGAAAATTGAGGCACAGAGAGGTTAAGTAACTTCTAGAGGTCACACAGCCATTATTAAGTCTTACAGAGCTCTTGAAGGCTAGTAAGTGCTTTAAGACAGTCGTCTCAGTTCCTGGTCTCTCCATCAGGCACACAGTATATGTTACTAAGCTCCCACCCAGGTTACGGAAGGGTGCGTTGAGGTTCTAGAGGAGAAAGCTCTTACCCGGCAGCCCTGGGTAGATTGGTGAAGCTGCAGTCCCTTGGGCAAGACCCTTACTGTCTTGGAGCCTTGGTTTCCTTGTCTGTAAAAAATGAGGAGAGTGGGCGCCTGGGTGGCTCAGTTGGTTAAGCGACTGCCTTCGGCTCAGGTCATGATCCTGGAGTCCTGGATCGAGTCCCGCATCGGGCTCCCTGCTCGGCAGGGAGTCTGCTTCTCCCTCTGACCCTCCTCCCTCTCATGTGCTCTCTCTCATTCTCTCTCTCAAATAAATAAATAAAATCTTTAAAAAAAAAAAAATGAGGAGAGTAATATGCCTCTCGCAGCGAGGTTGTCAGGTTAGGTGGTAGGGTTTGCGTGGCAGTGCTTTGTGGGGTGTAAACCATGGGGGGCAGGGGTGGCGTGGGGCCTGCCGACTCTGGTCTCTGTGGCCCCACCTGGAAGACAGGTTCAGGGAGGCGCCCTGGCCAGCATGGAGAGCTGGAAACCAGGCCAAGTTTGATTGATCTGGGGGAGGGGAGACTTGAGGGTCGCCTCTCTCAGACCTATGGGAGTGTGTGGCCCTTGTGTGGAGGTGATAATGAGAGTGGAGGGATGGGGAGCCAGATTTCAGCTCCAGGTCAGGAAGCCCTTCTTACAGCCAGGCTGCTCGGCTGCCAGGGAGCTCCCCAGCCCCAGCTTGCAGGCCGTGCCCATGGGTTGTTGTTGGTCTTCCTGAGATGTCTGGGAGAGCAGGTCAGGGGGTCTTCCTGGGCCTTCCAGCTTGAAATCACCGCCTCAGTGCCCCTTTCCTTGGTGGTGCGCCCCCCCCCATCAGTAATCATAACAAGCTATACGAAGAGCTTTTGTCTGCTCTGCTCTTTCTTTCCATTGAGTTGTAACAAGGACCCCACAAGAAAAGTGTTGCCAACGCCCCCTCCTACAGATGGGAAGATGGAGGATCAGAGGGACCAGGTGGCTTGTCCAAGGTTGCACAGCTTGTACGTAGTTCAAGCTAAACTCTTCCTCCTCTCCCCTGGCCAGGAAAGCGGTCATCTTAAAGCCCCTTGGACAAGGCCAAGGCTCCTGTCCTTTTCGCACACCTTCTCTGCGTGGCTTCAGGCTTGAAAGCACAGAGATGGGTTTTATGACCCTTGGATCAGAGCCCTGCCCTTCCACCGTTTCCGTGCTCACCTCCTAGAGCCCTGTGGCTCTTCCATTTTGCAGACTGCTCTCAGTGTCCGCTTTGGGCTGGGTATTGCTTGAGGGGCCAGAAAAGCCAGGTACTGCTTTTGGGAGGTTTGCAGTCTGCCCGCAGCTTCCCTCCAGGACCATCCCTGGTCACGGCCATTGACATCAAGATTCCGTGACCCCACAGCAGCCTTTGCTTCCTGACCCCTCTCCTCAGCATGTGCATCCCAGCTGTCACCGACCAGCTTCCTTTGAGTCCCCGCAATCCAGGCAGGGGACCCTTCTGCAGGTGGGCGTTCTGGGCTGGGGGCTTTGCCTGCCAGCCAAGAAACTCTGTGCCTCAGGAGGTGTGCCTAATAGCCTCCATAAATTTTCCAGGGAAACAAGTCTCTGCTGGCTTTTGTGAGCCAGGATGGGAGGGAAAGAGGGAGCAGGGAGCTCCTTATGTTGCAGCAGTGCTCTTTCCTGCATGCCTCATGCTGCTTAGTTTACAAACATCTCGACATCCGATTCTTCCCACGGCCCCACAACCGATGTGCAATGATGACCCACTTTCCAGATGCGGAAACTGAGGCCCCCTGAGCTCACATAGTGCGTGAGTAGCATCGCAGGTCTGGCAAGCCACCTCCCTTCTCTGGGCCTCCGTTTCCCTGTTGGGACACGTGGAGTTCTGCTCCTTTGGCCACTCAACGGACAGGGCGAGGACTGTGCCAGGCCCTGGGGCGAGGGGCACTGGCTGCTAACCTCACAGAGCCGGGGGCTCATTTACCCCAAGCCCGAAGCACAGCAGTGACAGGTAGCCTGGGAAGAAGCCCCGGGTGTGCTGGAGGTCAGGAGATGTGGGCTTGGGTCCTCCTCGCTCTGGGCCTCGCTACCCTCATCCGGGTAATGTCCGTGCACCACCGTCTTGCCTGGGTCCCGGGCTTTTGTGAACTTCGGGGGTGACCGCTCCGACAGTCCTGGGGGAGGGCAAAGTGGCGTCCAGACCGTGCGGGTCCAGGAGCCCCAGCCCCGGGCCGCGCACCGGCCACAGGCAAGGGGCAGGAAGGGCCCCCGGCCCCTAGGGAAACAACCTCGGTGACTCCAGGCTCTCTCTCCGGGCACCCCCACCCCTGTCTGTCTGTCTGTCTGTCTGTCTCGTGCTCTCTCTGTGCCTCTCTCTGCATCTGTCTCACTCTCCCTGCCTCTCTCTGTGTTTCTGTCTTTCTCTCCACTCCCCCCTTCCTCTCTGCAGAGACCCCTGGAGAAACCCGATGGCCTGGACGTGTCCGACCAGAGCAAGGAGCACCCCCAGCACCTCTGCGAGAAGTGCAAGGTCCTGGGCTACTATTGTCGCCGGGTGCAGTGAGCCGGCCCCGCCGCCGCAGGAGACGCCCCTCCGTGTCCGCCCGCCTTGCCGCGTGTCCTTGTGTGCGTGGGGGCAGCCTCGCGGCCTTACGCGCCGGGCAGGGGTGTCTTACGCTCTCGTCTCGTGTGTGCTGACAGTGTTACGGACGCGGCCGCCCCCACGGAACACCGGCTCTCTGGGGCTCTCTCCAGGTGGGCCTGGGGTCTGTGTGCAGGAGACAGGGGTGAGCAGAGGTCAGCACCCAGGACCCCATAAAGCCCTTGGTGTCCCCTGCCGGCGGTCTTCCTCTGAGACTCCCTTTGGGGTGAGCAGCCTTGTATTGGCCACAAGTGCACTAAATGTACTGTGAATCCCAAAGCCTGCAGGGGACTGTCTCCCCAAGACTAGCCAGGCCTCCTTCTCTACCCAGAACCCTCCAGTTTGCCCTGTGTGCAAAGCCACTCTCAGAGAGCCCTATGTTTCTGTCCTGTCTGAGTCAGCAATCCTGGTGAGCTGACATTTGTTCTATTAGCTGCTGGGGAGTGGGCATCTCTGCCCCCTGCCCACCATGAGCCCCGAACCCCACTGCCTGTGACATCATTAACATTGCACACCCTAGACCCAGAGGTCAGGGACAGGGAGGCGCTGAATGTTGGACAGGGTTCCACGGTGTGACCTGGGGCCCATCAGACAACGCCTTCCCCCGCCCCACACCACACACTTCTCCCGCTTGGGATTGGATTTTGTCAGGCCCCTTCCCTACCCTTCTGCTTCACCCCCACCCATGCTGGGGTCTACCCCCTGATCGACGCCTTAGGGCCCGGCAGGGAAGGCCCTCGGGCAGGACGGACACAGGCCTGGTGGTCTAGAGACCTAGGTTCTTGTGCCGGTCCTGCTGCTCACACACTACGAGGCCTCGGGAAGGACTTCTCATCTCCGGCCCTCAGGGCGCCCACTGGTTAAGTGAGAGAGGGGCTCCGGGGCACACAGGCTCATTTCAGTTCTGGTGTTGTGGGGTTCACGTGGAGCTTTATCTGGAGAGGCCCACCGAGTACCACACTGCGCACGGTCACCCGTCAGTCACTTAGGATAGAGCTGAGGGATGCCGGTCCTCCCCCCGTCACCGCCTGTAACCCCTGCCCTGCCTGATGTCCCCACCCCACCCCTGCAAAAATGAGGGAGAAGGATCCCCCCCTCACACAGGGCAACCCCAATGTAAGCTACAGAACCTCTCGTTTATAAAATGGGGACAATGATTTCCTACCTCCCAAGGGAGCAGGGAGGCCTCTGGGCAAGTCACATTGGTCAGGGAGACCGCTGTCCTGGCTGGCGGGAGGGATCACGCTCGCCTCTCTCCTCTCTCCCCCATGAGAAGCCCTATTTTTACTGTCCTGTCATCCCTCCTTTCTCCCAGGGAGAGGGAGAGAGCCGGCTGGCAGGACTGGGTCACTTGATTTTGCCCTAACATTATGCCTCTGTGGAAAAAAAAAATCAGACCATGAAATGGACCTGAAATTCAGTGTTTACCATGGCTCAAGGTCACCCAACTGGGGCCCGATCGCCTTTTGTTTTCAAATGAAAATACTGTGTACAACTGAGGAGTTACAGTGAAGTGATAACCAGGGGTCCAGGGAGCAAGTTGAAGAGATGGCATGAGTGCGTTTGCAGCCTGGGGGAGGAGGGGTGCTGCAGGGGAGATGTCGGGGGGCTGTGCCCTCTGAGCACTTAACAAGAGGGTGTTTGCTCCAGCCTGAGCCCCGTGGCCACCTCCCTGCTGCCCAGAGGGGCAGAGTGCCCAGCAACCAACTGTGAACACCCTCGCCTCCCACCGACAATGCCACTGAGGAATCCCTCCCAGCCGTTCCAGGGACCTGGCCCCAGAGGGGGACCTTGGCCCCAGGAGGCCCGGAGCCTGCCAACCGTGCTGCGGTGGTGGGGGCAGCCCACACCCTAAAAAGAATGCAGGCTCCAGAATGCTAGAGGCCAGAGCCTTCCCCGGGCCAGTAGGAAATGGGATATCACCCCAAAGTGACCTTGTCAGTAGGCCTGTCCAGCTGGTAGCTGCCGGGGCCCCCCCATCTGTGCAGAGCTGGCCGACGTGGGGGCTGGGCCCTCCTGCCCGAGGCAGCCCCTCCGCACTCCCCACCCCTGCATGGCTCTGTCTGGCTAAACATGGGAGCTCTCTGTGGGCAGCAGGAAGCGATGCTGTCCAGGCCGGGTACCGCGAGGATTAAGTGCTCAGAGGGCCCGAGAGCCCAGGAAACAAGAAAGTGTGTGGTTTGTATGTTCAAAAGGGACAATCGCCTGCAGTCAGTAGATCTAGTGATCTAGTTGAGAGATAACAGTGTTTAACCCATATGAAGTATTCGATAGTTCTACTTGTGAATTTGTATTTATTTTGAGTTATACTTGACACAGAATTCCTTTTTTTTTTTTAAGAAAAATACTATGTGTGTATTTTGAAAAAAATCATAGATGTTAAAATTTCTTCTGGTTACCAATTTTTCTCACGACACTGAATTTGTTACCTTCTCCCCAAAAAAATCTTCACAGTGATCTTTGTCTGTATATATTTGAGGGCCTTTTTTTTAAAAAAAGAAAAAAGAAAAATATAATTGCTCGATTTTTGAGATTAAAAAAAACAAAGGCATTTTCAAAACTTCGGAGCTTTCAGGAGGGCACTAGAATATCAAATGAAGATTTCTGGACATATTTTTGCAAACCTTCTGGTTGAGCTGCAAGAAAATATTTATGGTGAGAACTCTCTTTTTTCCTGTTGTTGGGTTTTTTTTTGTTTCGTTTTGTTTTTGGTTTGATTTTTTACTATGCTTTGATCTGTAAAAAGTATGCAACTGAACTACATTAAGAAGGAAATATTGTCTACATAGAATATTATATGAAGTTGGTACATAATTCTGAGGAGGAAAAAAAAAATCTTTGCAATTCTTTAAGCCATATTGTTGTTATTCTGTGTTGTTTTCCTTGGATGAAAATATCAGTATTAAGTAGCCAAGCATATTATTCAAGTGCTTAGACTTATTAATATGTTCGTGTCCTGTATTTATACATATGTGTATTTTGGAAAGTATTGCTTTTTTTTAAGGGAAGCTATTATTAGATACGTAGCCAAAAAGGGAATAGTGACCCCTTTGATCCTCTTCAGCTGAGGGTAACGAACACAACATTGTATTCCATTCTCTTGCACCTTCTTGTTCTTATCTTGTTATTATGGTTATTAACTTTGTCGGGGGGCAGGGTGTGGGCCAGGGGAGGAAGGGGCCTCGCAGTATTACGCAGCCAGCCTAGGATGACTAACCAGCCCTGCCATGGTTGTTCAGCTCCAGAGATGGCCTCCTTGGCCTGGTGGAGGGCTCGGGTCAGCCGGGCCCAGGACGGAAGAGGAAATGGGAGGCAGACTTCTCCGTGCCCCTCTTTGGGGCTTGGCCATCTGAGCCTCGCCTCTGAGCCCCATGCTCTTTGAACTAGGATGTGCCAACCAGAGCCCTTACACCTGCCCTCCAACATCTAATAGAGTTGAATCTACTCTAAGTGAATATTTAATCCAACATCACTACATTGTAGCCCAGTGCAACAACTAATCCTGAAGTTTGGGAGGCGTTCCAGCTTTCAGGGAGGTGGCTGAGCCGTCCCCCAAGGGCTGGTGGCAGAAGGGCCCATCGCCGTCTGTCGCCAACCTCGTCGTCGGATCTCCTCCGTTCCCGTGTGGTGACCCTGTCCGTGTCTGTATCTGTTAATACGTGTGTGTCCAGCTGAAAAGACAAACAGAACCCGTGGGCCCAGTTCGGAGGGTGCATGGAGAAGGCTCCCGACCTCTCCGAAGGGCTGCCCTCGGGATGGCATTCCGTTGTGTGCCTTATTCCTGGAAAATCTGTATACAGCTTGCCTATAGCAATATAGCCTTCTCATGCTGTATTAAAAGAACTTTTAAAAGCAAGAAAGGCTCATGGGTTTCCTTGTTTACACAGAGCATCAGTGGGGAGCTGGACTTCTTCACAGATTGATGAGGCCAAGTGGGGTGGGAAGGACTTCGAGCTGCCTTTCTCCTGTCCCGGGTCTGGGTCATCCAGTCCTTGCCCTGCCTCCACGCCGTTGATTTGCCTGCTCCCAGCCCCTCTGCCCCCAAGTGGACACTCTCTCCAGAGTCAGGGCCCTCCCCAACTCGGGCCCCAGACTGGGCGAGATTGTCAGCACATTAGGTCACACGTTAGCTCAGCAGTGGGACTCCCGGGTGACCATATATAGGAGTGAATCTTCCTTGGAGGCAGCAGCCCTGGGCCCCACCGCCGTGGCCACACTTGGCCCTCCTGCCAAGTCCAGGATTGGGCCTCAGACCCCGGGCATCACACAATGAGCAATCAGAAGTGTCCAGGCCTCCTGGGAAGTCCCCAGGAGAGGGAACAGAGGATCTCTCTCTTCTGAATGAGCCAGGATGAGGCCAGGCTGTCACAAGGTGGGGCTCTAGCTGAGAGCCACAGACAGGAAGTCATGGATCTCGAGAAGCCACCCACACATGGGGCCCCTTGGCCCGGGGCCAGTGCTCTGGTCACTCTCAATCTTGCTGTTCACTGGAATCGCGATGGGAGCTGTGGCCCCACCCCAGAGATTCTCGAGAACTTGGCCTGTGTCCTCAGGTCTTTAAAGCCCCCAGAGAAGTCCAATGTACAATGTCGAGAAATGTCAGGCTTTGAAACGGTCCCTCATGATCCTGTGGGGCCAATGGTGATGTCAGGGTCGGGGAAGCCGGTGGGCAGAGGTTCTGACCACACTGGCGGGGCACCCCATCCTCAGCTCCGGCCAGTTACTGCTATCTAAGAAAATACTGCTTAGATGGGGGTGGGGATGTCCTGGAAATCCAGGTGGTTATGTGAAATTTTCCAACTTTAAATTTGGCAACTAGCCTACTAAAGTTGTAAATAGTATATAGGTCAAACCATGTGTCTGTGGGCCAGCCCTTGCCTCCAGACTGCAGCCTCTGAGACAGAGCAGAGAAAAAAATGTGGATCTTTGGGATCAGGGGCCACAGTGGGGGAGGGGCGGGGAACAGGCAGGAGCAGAGTACGACTTCAGAAGCAGGGAGTGCGCCCCCTGTGTTATTTGGAGTGTCCAGTGACTCCCAGAAGCCACCAAGCCCTTCCCTGCTTGCCAGCACATTCACCCCCAGATGCCTGCCTTCATGGTGAGTGATGCGGTCGATAGGGCCAGAGTCAACCTGAACTCAGAACCAGAGCCAAGCAGGTGAGTGGAGAAGGGGACCAACCCCAGCACGGTAGGAGGAAGTGGGGATCACCTCCTCGGAGTGCCTGTTTGGCAGCCCAGGAGGGGGCGCCCTCCCCAGGAGGGATCTGCACAGATCCGGGGACCGGAGCCCTGCTCTGTCAGTGTCCCTGTGCGCACAGCCCTGCCGCCCCTGGCCGTGGGAGGCTGAGCCATGCCTCCGCCTCTCTCTGAGCCCCGGCCTCCCCAGGGATAGTGTGCAGATCAGACAGGTCAGATGGCCTTGTAAGCACCAGGCCCAGTGCCTGGCTTGGCACCCGGGGGTTCCCCAGGGACGTGGCTCCATTGCTCCCATTGTCCGTGACTCAGGCAGCAACACCTTGCCAGAGATCACACAGGAAGTCAGAGGGGCAGCCAAGCCTCCCCCCCCCCCCGAGGGCCCCCAGGCCCACTGACTGGCCCCGCAGGCGCTCACTGGGCACCCACTGTGCGTGGGGGCAGAGGCCGCGAGGTTAACATTCGGTTATCTGCCCTGGTGTGTCAGTGTGCTTGCGCCCATGTGTGTGTTTGGTTTTGTTTTCCGTGGAAAGAAAACAAACCCAAGGCAAACACAGCTTGCATTTCGCCATCTCCCGGAGCTGTGCAAACCAGTAATTCCCCTGGACAGGAAGGGTTTCCGGTCAGGCAGCTGGCTGCGAGGCCCCGGAGAGAGCAGAGTCCACCTCGGAAAGGGGTGTCAGGGCACCAGAGGGGACAGCCCCGCGCTGGGCCTGCCCCTGCCTCCCTGGGAGCCCGACACCGGCTCGCACCCCTCACATTTCTGATGGGCCCATGTCGAGGCCCCCAGAGGAAGGCTTGCCCGGGCTCGCCCGGCGGGCAGGTGGCAGCGGCGGGGTTTGAGCCCCGAGTTCTCAGGCCCCGTGCAGGGGTGTGGAGGCAGCACTGGGGCTGGGCCCAGGCCTTGGCGCACGGAGCCCCCTCGGTGCCTGCTCTAGACACGGGGAGGGAGGCCAAGGCCAGAGCGCTCGACCCCCGCGCCTTTCCCGTCTCAGCACCAGCGCCCACTGGGGGCCCTAGGACCCCTCGTGGGACCTAGACCAGGCTCCTAGCACCCTTCTCAGAGTGTGTGACACTGGGCCTCCGCGTCCTTATCCGCATGCCGCGGGCAATGGTGCCACCCTGGCAGGCCGCGGCGGACACGCTCTGTGACGGCCACTTCTCGTCCCCCGGGCCCGCGCTGTGACTCCTCACACCGGGAGGCTGGGCCACGCCGCCATCCAGCCGCAGGCCCGTGTCTTCTCTGGCCCCACGGGTACCCCGAACGGCCCCGGCAGGAGCCAGGGCAGGGAACAGTATGCCAATACGGCAGGTAGAGAAACGGAGGCCCGGGGGGAGAGGGGGCTATGATGCCCCAAACTGACAAGTGGGGTGCTCTGCTGCGCCCTCTGACCTCCACACTCGGTGCAGTTTCTGATCCTGACGGGAGACTCCCCGTGGACTCCCTTGTGGCCAGGTCTGGTGCCCTGAGCTGTGGCTGGGCCCCGCAATGAGCTGGGAGTCAGGCCCCCGCCTACCCTCAGACACCCTGACCCCTCTCCCCTTGGCCTGGGAAACCCAGGGTCCAAACACCACCCAAGCAGCTCCCCAGCCAGGGCTGCCTTGGCCAGGCTCCCACATGGCCTCTGGGAGAGGGAGAAGGGGCAGGAGGACCTGGGACAAGGGGGGGCGGCCTGCGGGGGGAGGGCTGTCGCCTCCAAGGTCAGGCATCTGGATGTTCCCTGGGACGCTGTGCAGAGCCAGGAACAGTCTGTCCTCAGGCACAAAGGCCCCTCTAAACACACCCACTTTATCCAGAGCTGTTAGAGGCCCCGCGCTCACCTCGCCCCACCACACACGTGTTCACACACATTCACACACATGCACTCACACCCGCCCACAGACACGCCTGGCTGTGGCCCCTGGGGAGTCCCGTGGGAGTGGGGAGCCCTGGGACACCGTCTCCAGCCAGAACAGTGCTCCTGCAGTGTCCACAAGCTGGGGGGTCCCCAGGGTGGCCCCTCTCCCTGACCCCTCTGACCCAAGGGTCACTTTCAGGGAGGAGGAAACTCCAGCCAGAAGAGTCATGGACCCCATGTGAATCTGCCCATCCGCCTCCCCACGAGTCCCTCCCCACGAGCTGGGGACCGCGGAACCCTCAGGTAGGTGGGAGAAGCCAAGCCCCAACCCTTGACCTGACACAGGGAGCGAAAATCCATCCTTGTATCTCAGACAGTTGAGAGACAGCATCAGGGGCGTGAACACCACGTCCTCGTCTATCAGATGCTGGAGGCTGTATGGGGCCAGGTGAGACGAGGCCTGCGCTCTGGTTCTAAATCATCCAGAATACAGGATGGGCAGCATGGTGAGGTTGGCTCCCGTGAGGCATGGGTGCCTGGGGCCTGATGTCCTGCACTCTCCACTCCTGGGCAGGAGACGAGCTGCAAGGGGAGCCAGGCCGAGGGAGTGCACCGAGGCAAAGTGTCGGTGTGAGTGGGGGTGGGGGCGCGCCCCAGACATGGCCTCACCCACACCCAGAGCCCTCCACGGTCCTCTCGCCTGGCGCCAGGGCTCTCTCTGTGTCTCCAGAGCCAATGTGGCCTGGCACCTGGCAGGTTGAATGTGGAATAAATGAGTAAATAAGCTCTGGCCAGCATTCAGCAGGCCCCCTGCTGCTCCAGCCACTGAGCATGTGACTTCCATGCTTGCAAACACCCTGTGATGGGAGCTGGGTGTGAGGATGGGTACCATTTGACAGATGGGCAAGCTGAGGTTCGGGGAGGTGGAGTGACTCGTCCAAGTTCATCTGGCTACAAGAGTAGAGCCCCTCCCCGGACCCCCTCCCAGAGACATCTGTCCCCAGGGCTATGTCCAGCCCCGAAGGCCCAATGCCTGTCTCCTGCAGGTGTGTGCCCTCCCAGACAGCCAGTCAGACATCCGGGCTGGCCTGGCCTGTCCTCAGCCCCCTCACACCCGCCCAGCCTGGCCTGCCAGCCTTCCTGCAGTTGCTCAGAGCCAATAACCACGCAGTGCAGGCCCCGTGGTGTTCCTGCAGGCCGTGTGGGAGCCAGAGCCCAGGCCCAGCCCCATCACGGCCCCCAACCTGCCCGCCACCCCCTTGAAAAGTTCGGGGGGATGAGGGGGAACACTGCTTCTGCCTCCGCTGTCCCCAGGGTCAGCCAGGCCCAGCATCTGTGCCTCTTCTCCCTGCATCCTTGCTCTTCCTTCCCCCCAGAGCCGTGCACGCAGGCCAGCCACCTTCCCACATCCTGCATCTTGGTCCAGGAAGTGAAGAGTATTTTTTCCTGTCCCCATGCAGACCAAGCTGGGAGCCAAGCAGCAGTGCCCTCTACCCCCTTCTCATCGTGCCACCGCCCCCACCTCTGGTCACTCCTCTAGGTTGGGCTCGGCCTCCATGGCCCCTCCACACGCAGCTCCTGCAGCCCATGGGGCGAGTTGGGGTCCAAGTCTGGGACCATGGTACCTGCCTCGACCTCCATCTCGGCCTGCCCACCCTCATCCTGGCAGGGATTCTGGGTCAGATGGACTGGACACTGAACCACAACTTATCAGCTGTTGTCCTGAGCAAGTCACCTCCCGCTCTGAGCCCCGGTTCCCTCTGCCTCTGCCTCTTAACCCTTGAGCTCTGTGTTCTGAAACCTTCACCCTGACCAGGAGGCAGATGTGGAGCCCAGGCCTTGCTTCTGGGAAGGGACTTAGATTTGCCGGCTCTTGGGCAGTAGACCATTCTCCTCCCCTCCCCAGGCACCCACACCCTGTTAGTTCAGTGCTGACTGGGCTTCTGCCTCAGTTTCCTCCTTGGGCTGAGGCAAGAAACCTCTGCCTAGAATGTATCTCGTCCTCCTCTCCCTTGGAAACTGACCCCAGCCCCGCACCACAGTGGAGTCTGCTTCAAACCTTGTGGTCAGGCTCTCTCTTCCCTGACATCCTTGCCATTTCAGAAGCCCCCACACCCCCCAACCGCGCCGCCCCTCAGGCCTCTTGCAACAATCGGCCGGTCCTCCGCTGCCCTCTGGTGGCAGAGTCTGAGAACAGCAACTTCCTGGGGGGAATTTTTTTCCTCCCCAAATCCAGGTAAAGTCCTGACCTCACCTGCACAGGGCTACCTGCCTCATCACCTATGAACAATATCGGCAAGTGCTAATACCTGAGTTTGATTATAAAAATAATGAATGCACGATATGAAGTGGGTATAACACAGGGAAATAGGAACTAGGATGTGAAAATACCCAGTGGCCCAAATTCCCCCAGAGAGCGCTACTGTCAGGGGTTTGGCCATATCATTCCATAGTCTTTTTGCTTCTACAAATCTGTGTGCATGTGATGTACACACACACACACACACACGTTAACAGGATTATACTTGACATGCTGTTCTGACCAGCTTTGTCTATATCGTCATCTTGCCCTGTTAACACACAGGTCTGCCTCATTTGTCTAAGAGCTGATTGTACTTCTTTGTTGAGTAATGTATCTGTCATTTCCTTATAGAAGGATTTGAAGCATTATTGTTTTTAAAAGTCAATCATTTTACCTTTTTTAAGAAGTTTTTATTTGGGGGCACCTGGGTGGCTCAGTCGGTTAAGCATCTGCCTTTGGCTCAGGTCATGATCCCAGGGTCAAGCTCCCTGCTCAGTGGGGAGTCTGCTTCTCCCTCTCTTCCCCACTCATACTGTCTCTTGCTCTCTCTCTCTCTCAAATAAAATCTTTAAAAATAAATAAATAAACATAAGAGTTTTTATTTAAATTCCAGTTAGTTAACATACAGTGTAATATTAGTTTCAGGTGTACTAAATTCGGCACTTCCATATAATACCCAGTGCTCATCACGACAATCCCCATCACTTATTTCACCCATCTTGCCACCCCCCCACACCCCGCGCTAGTAACCACCAGTTTGTTTGATATAGTTAACAGTCTGTTTCTTGGTTCCTCTTTCTTTATTTTCTTCCACTTTGCTCATTTGTTTTGTTTCTTAAATTCCACATATGAGTCAAATCATATGGTATTTGTCTTTCTCGGGCTGACATTTTGCTTAGCATAATACACTCTAGCTCCATCCATGTCCTTGCAAATGGCATGATCTCATTCTTTCTTATGGCTGAGTAATTTTCTATTATATCTATATCTATATCTATATCTATATCTATATCTATATCTATATCTATATCTATCTATATCACATCTTCTTTATCCATTCATCAGTTCTTGGGCACTTGGACTGTTTCCGTAGTTTGGCTATTGTAGATAATGCTGCTATAAACATCAGGGTGCATGTATCTCTGTGAATTAGTATTTTTGTATTCTTTGGGTAAATACCTAGTAGTACAATTTCTGGGTCATAGGGTAGTTCTAATTTTAACTTTTTGAGAAACCTCCGTACTGTTTTCCAGAGTGGCTGCACCAGCTTGCATTCCCATCAACAGTGTAAGAGGGTTCCCCTTTCTCCACATCCTTGCCAACACCTGTTGTTTCTTGTGTTGTTGATTTTAACCATCCTGACAGGTGTGAAGTGACATCCCATTGTGGCTTTGATTTGCATTTCCCTGATGATGAGTGATGTGGAGCATCTTATCATGTGTTTGTTGCCCATGTGTATGTCTTCTTTGGAAAAATGTCTATTCATGTCTTCTGCCCATTTTTAAGTGGATTATTGAGTTTTGGGGTGTTGAGTTTAATAAGTTCTTTGTATATTTTGAATACTAGCCCTTTATCTGATATGTCATTTGCAAATATCTTCTCCCCTTCTGTCGGTTGTCTTTTGGTTTTGTTGTCTGTTTCCTTTGCTGTGCAAAAGCTTTATATTTTGATGTAGTCCTGACAGTTTATTTTTGCTTTTGTTTCCCTTGCCACAGGAGACCTATCTAGAAAGAAGTTGCTATGGCCGATGTCAAAAAGTTACTGTCTTCTTCTAGGATTTTTTATGGTTTCAGGTCTCACATTTGGGTCTTTAATCCATTTCGAGTTTATTTTTGTTTGTGGTGCAAGAAAGTGGTCCAGTTTTCCCAACACCGTTTGTTGAAAAGACTTCTTTTTCCCATTGGATATTCTTTCCTGCTTTGTTGAAGATTAATTGAGCATATAACTGTGGGTTCATTTCTGGGTTTTCTATTCTGTTCCATTAGTCTATGTGTCTGTTTTTGTGCCAATACTGTACTGTCTTGATTGCTACAGCTTTGTAATATAGCTTGAAGTCCGGAATTGTGATGCCTCCAGCTTTGTTTTTTTTTCCGAGGTTGCTTTGGCTATTTGGGGTCTTTTGTGGTTCCATACAAATTTTAAATTTGTTATAGTTTTGCGAAAAACGGTGGTGGTATTTTGGTAGGGATTGCATTAAACGTGTAGATTGTTTTGGGCGGTATGGACATTTTAACAGTATTTGTTCTTCTGATTCATGCGCATGGAATGTCTTTCCATTTCTTTGTGTCATTTTCAATTTCTTTCATCAGTGTTTAACAGTTCTCAGAGTACAGGTCTTTCACCTCTTTGGTTAGGTTTGTTCCTAGGTATCTTATTATTTTTGATGCAATTGTAAATGGGATTGATTCCTTAATTTCGCTTTCTGCTGCTTCATTATTATGTATAGAAATGCAACAGATTTTTGTACATTGATTTTGTATCCTGCAACTTTACTGAATTCATTTATCAGTTCTGGTAGTTTTTTGGTGGAGTCTTTCAGGTTTTCTATATATAGTATCATGCCATTTGCAAATGGTGAAAGTTTGACTCCTTCCTTGTTGATTTGGATGCCTTTTATTTCTGTTGTCTGCATGCTGAGGCTAGGACTTCCAGTACTGTGTTGAATAAAAGCAGTGAGAGTGGACGGTCTCTGTCTTGTTCCTGACCATAGAGGAAAAGCTCTCAGTATTTCCCCACTGAGGATGATATTCACTGTGAGTTTTTCATAGAAAGCCTTTATGATGTGGAGGTATGTTCCCTCTCAATCTACTTTATTGAGGGTTTTTATCACGAATGGATGTTGTCCTTTGTCAAATGCTTTTTCTGCACCTATTGAGAGGATCATATGGTCCTTATCCTTTTATTAATGTGACGTACCTGTTGATTGGTCGATTTTTTTTTCTTAGTCACCTTTCTGTTTTGTGCAGCAGGAAGATCTGGGGTCAGGAGAGCCAGGGTCCAGGCTACTGTCACTGATCTCATTGCTGTGCCCCTCCAGGCCCGTTTCCCCACCTACACAGTAGGGCATCTGGCTCCATCTAGAATCCTTCGCTCTGATGATTCCTCTGAGCTGTGATCCCAGAGGCTGTCCTGGGATCATCCATACAGTTTTGGGGCTGGTGCGGGGAGGAGGCCTGGCCTAGTGGGAGCGTGGACAGTTGTGGCGAGGGACAGGCTGCGACGCTACCCGCTGCCCGGTATTGGACGGGGCTGCCTGAGGGAGAGTGAGGTCTGACCCACACTCCTCTCCTGCAGCTTGCTGAGGGCAGCTGGGCCGGCTGCTTTTTCTTGGAAGGGCCTGGGGGCATCCACAGCCACTTCCCCCACCCTGAGCTGACTTGTATATCACCCAAGTAAGAAGGGAAAGTATTCCCCTTGTAAACAACTCAAAAAATACAGAAGATTTCAGCTTCTGGGGTCAGAGGGCCTGGAGTCACCCTCCCACTTTAAACAACTAAATCAACAGACAAAACGTGGGACACAACGGGCCCAGCTGTTGGACAGAACAGGGATTCCTGAGAAAAGGAAGCACAAGCAAATGAGGTGAGGCCTGTGGTTTGCAGAGAGTACTGCCTGGACTGAGTGTCCGGGTCACCGGGCGGGACAGGAGAAGCCACACAGCCCAGCCAGCTCCCTTACTGGAGGAGACAGACTGGGGAACTTAACGGGCAGAGGCTAGGTAGAATTTTTGAATCAGAACACTGGAAAGAAGACAGCTGCCCTGAGATTGGAAAGTGGCATGGAGAGGAGGAAGATCCCAGAGAGAGGGTCCAGACCTGTGCAGAGGGCCCCCCTCACCCAGTTAGCTGAGAGCAGATAGGTGCCTACGTGTGAGGAGATGACCCAAAGCTGACCGAAGGACCAGAAGGAACAGGCAGAACTAAATGCCCAAAGCTCACAGGGGGACAGAAATAGTCCCCACCAGCCAGATTGAGAAACCTCATAATAAACAGGGCAGAACACTGAGAACCATATGACCTCAGAAGTGGGACAAAATTAGTCCTTCACTAACAGATGCGCTGGTCTCTTCAACAAAGCTCAAAAGCAAGCCTCAAAGGAATGAAATGATCTCCAAATAACTTATTTGCATTCCACAACAAAGCTTAAGAATATTTACAGGAACCCAACCATATCCAACACATTTTAATAAGGTAACATGTCTGGCATCCATTAAAAGTTAGGCATATAAAGAAGTAGAAATAAGTAAAAGCAGACACAGAAATCACACAGATAATGGATGAGAGGACATTAGTTATAACTCTATTCTGTATTTTTAAGAAGGTAAAGGAAAGCATGAACATGTTAAAAAGAAACATGGAAACAATATTTTTTGATACCTCAATCAAACTTCTAGTGATGAAAAAATTTTTCTGAAATTTTGGATCTCTGAAATATGAAAAATACACTGGAGATTAACAGCAAATGAAAAGAAGAAAGGATTAGTAAAACCTGCACTTCCTCTGCATTAGGCCCACCTGTCTGCCTAACCTGGCTTTAGACTGAGCATTTATTTAAGAATAAAATTGTGGTGGTGGTCTGAAAAAAGAAAGGATTAGTGAACTTGATGACATAGTCGTAGAAACTATCCAAAATGAAATACACCAATATAAAAAGACTGAAAAAAAAAAAAAAAGAACAGGGCATCAATGAGATGTGGGCAACTCCTGTTGGGTTAATATACAAATTAGGAATCCCCAAAGGAGAGGAAGAAGAGAAAGATATATAAAGAAATAATTAATGAGAATTTTCAGGCGCCTGGGTGTCTCATTTGTTAAGCATCTGCCTTCGGCTCGGGTCATGATCTCAGGGTCCTGGGATCAAGTCCCACATCGGGCTCCTTGCTTAGCTGGAAGCCAGCTTCTCCCTCCCCCACTCCCCCTGCTTATGTTCCCTCTCTCGCTATGTCTCTCTCTGTCAAATAAATAAAATCTTTAAAAAAAAAAAAAGAAAAATTTTCAAAATTTGTAAAATCTATAAACCCAAGAAGGTCAATAAACCCAACACAAGAAATATATAAAGAAAACCATGTATTACATCATAATCCAATTTGCTTAAGATCAGATAGAAAATCTTAAAAGTAGATAGAGGGAAAAGGGTACATTACATACAGAAGAACAAAGATTAAAATTGTAGCACACTTTGCATAAGGGGGAAAAAAAATCCAAGCCAGAAGACAGGGAAGCAGCATCTTTAAATTACTTAAAGGAGAAACTGTCAACCTAGAATTTTAACTCAGCAAAAATATCTCTACAAATCCCATATCTGATAAAGGACTGTGTCTAGAATATATAAAGAGCTCTTACAACTCAACAATAAAAAGACAACCCAATTTAAAAACAGAAAAAAGATCTGAGTAGACATTTCTTCAAAGAAGACATACAAATGGCCAATAAACACATGAGAAGATGCTCAATATCATTAGTGAAATCAAAACTGAAATGAGATAATACTTTATACCAACTACAATGGAGAGAATTGAAAAGATAGATAATCAGAAGTGTGGTGAGGCTGTAGAGAAACTGAAACTCTCATACACCGCTGGTGAAAATGTAAAATTTTGTAGCCACTTTGAAAAACAGTTTGGCAGTTCCTCAAAACAGTCAACATAAAATTACTATATGTTCCAGCAATTCTTACACATATGTAAAGAGGTACAATATATTTGTGGGTAATCTGTGGTGAGTTAAACTATATATTGCAACCCTAGAGAAACCACTAAAAATATAAAATGAAGAATTAAGTCTAATAAGTCAATAATGGAGATAAAATGGAATCATTTGAGAGAAAAAGCTCAATCCAAAAGAAGAAGGGAACAAAAAGCAGATGGGACAAGGAAAAAATAAATAGCATGACAGTCATTTTAAATCTAATGATATTGATAATTACATTAAATATAAGTGGTTTAAACATTTAATTGAGTGGTAGAGATTATCAGACTGGATAAGAAAGCAAAGCTCAATGCACCACATGTGATCCTTGTCTCTTAGCTCTAAATTCTCCCTTGCCCTGTTTGTGATACTGTTAACAGTTCTCATTTGCCATCTGGAATTATATTAAACTTTATCAGTAGAGGGCGCTGGAGAGACACTTAATTCTTCAGAGTTCTCTTTCCCCTTAGTAGATAAACCCATGTTATGGTTAATAATTTTTTTTACTCAATTATAATTAACATATCATGTTATATTAGGTTCAGGTGCACAATATAGTGATTCAACAGTTTTATACATTTCTCAGTGCTCATCATGATAAGTGTACCCTTAATCCCCTTGATCTATTTCACCCATCCCCCAACCACCTCCCCTCTGGCAACCATGTTTGTTCTCTGTATTTAAGAGTCTGGTTTTTGTTTGTCTTTTTTGTTTGTTTTGTTTCTTAAATTCCACATATGAGTGAAAACTTATGGTATTTGTCTTTCTTGGACTGACTCATTTCACTTAGCCTCATACCCTCTATGTCCATCCATGTTGTTACAAATGGCAAAATCTCATTCTTTTTTATGGCTGAGTAGTATTCCATTGTATATATATACCACATCCTCTTTATTCATTCATCTAGCAATGGATACTTGGGCTGCTTCCATATCTTAGCTATTGTACATAATGCTGCAATAAACATAGGGGTGCATATATCTTTTCAAAGTAGTGTTTTCATTTTCTTTGGATAAATAGCCAGTAGTGGAATTACTGGATCATATGGTAATTCTATTTTTAATTTTTTTTGGAACCTCCATACTGCCTTCAACAGTGGCTGCACCAGTGTGCATTTCCACCAACATACAAGAGGGTTCCCCTTTCTCCACATCCTCGCTAACACTTGTTGTTTCTTGTGTTTTTGATTTTAGCCATTCTGACAGGTGTGAAGTGATATCTCATTGTGGTTTTCATTTGCATTTCTCTGATGATTAGTGATATTGAATATCTTTTCATGTGTCTGTTGGCCATCTGTATGTCTTCATTGAAAAAATGTCTATTTAGATCCCCTGTTCGTTTTTTAATTGGATTAAGGTTTTTTGGTGTTGAGTTGTAGAAGTTCTTTATATATTTTGGATACTAACCCCTTGTTGGATACATCATTTGCAAATATCTTCTCCCACTCAGTAGGTTGCCTTTTGTTTTGTTGATGGTTTCCTTTGCTGTGCAAAAGTATTTTATTTTGGTGTAGTCCCAATAGTTTAATTTCGCTTTTGTTTCCCTTGCCTCAGGAAGAGTATCTAGAAAAATGTTTCTACAGCTGATGTCAAATTACCACCTATGTATTCTAGGAATTTTATGGTTTCAGGTTTACATTTAGGTCTTTCAACCATTTTGAGTTTATTTTTGTGTATGGTGTAAGAAAGTGGTCCAGTTTCATTCTTTGGCATGTAACTGTCCAGTTTTCCCAAGACAATTTATTAAAGAGACTGTCTTTTCCCTATTGTATATTATTGCCTCTTTTGTCATAGATTAATTGATCATAAGAGCATGGGTTTATTTCTGGAGTCTCTATTCTGTTGCACTGATCTATGTGTCTATTCTTGTGCCCGCATATAAATTTTATATTCAACCTTCCCTGTATGAATTACTGTGTTGTTTCTCTATCCTGTTTGGACCCTGACCAATATAGAATTAACACTGGCCAGTGGTCATAGGGGATAACCCCACAAAGATGGGATTTAGAGATTTGTTTGGCTGTGTCCTCAGGCTTGAAGGCAGCGCTGGACTACCTGCTAGTGGGCAGTGGAATACTAGCAATGCGTGGCATGCAGTGACATCACAATGAATCACGTTATCTCCTGTGGTTATGTGACGAGAGAGGCATGTGCCTTGGGAGGCCAGGTGGCTGCCCCACTTGATTATTACAGCAGTGATGATGACCATAAGGACTGTGATGTGGGATGAATTATTTTGAGCATGCTTGACTGTTTACCAAAAGAAAATGACAAATTCTCAGCTTAAGTTCTGGTCAAGAACCAGAGAGCTTCCATGACAACTCTGAAAAGATTCTCTCATTTCTTACAGACACTAGACTGAGATCCCTTAAAACCAAACCAACATTTAATTGTGTAGGTTGCTGAATTAAATTTCCATTCATTAAGTTCATTTAAATTCATAGTCTCCCTAAGTTTTTCATGTGAAAGGGCAAGAATGGGATCCCGAAATTTGTAATGGGGACATCTGGTTGGACCCAAATGAAACTAACAGCTTGAACCCTCATGTCATCCCATCCCCGCCTTGCGAGTGGAAATAGCTCGACTTTCTGTGTTAGAGAAGAACAGGCGTCTCTGCTTACAAACACTGTGAGCACTTCATCTGGGGCAGATGCTTTGAACAGCCATGCCCAAGACCCACCTCCACCGCTCCCATAACTAGGTCAAATCTCAGCATTTTCCAGAGGAACGAGAGGACTCCAGAGAAAACAGATCATACACCCAAAGAATTGTGAGACTTCGCTAATATATATTTTTAAGCCTATTTATTGAGCTATGGTTCACACGTCATACAATTCATCCATTTAAGGCGCACGATTCAATGGTTTTGAGTCTAGGCACAGATACATGCAACCACCAGAACAGTCCATTTCAGGAGATTTCCATCATCCCATTAAGAAACCTCATACATTTTACCTATCACCCACTTAGCCCCCCACCGACACCGACCCCTTCAGCCTAGGTAACCACTAATCTACTTTCCGTCTCTATAGATTTTCCTGTTCTGAACATTTCATATGAATGAAATCATATAGTTTGTGGTCTCTTGTGACCGGCTTCTTTCACTGAGTATGATGTTTTCAAGCCTCACCCAGGTCGTAGCGTGGATCAGCACCTCATTCCTTCTTATAGCCAAATAATACTCCACCGTGTGGATATACCACTTTTGATCCATTTGCTCATTGAGGAACATTTGGGTTGTTTCCACCTTTTGACTGTTATCAGTAATGCTCCTGTAAGCATTTGCATAAAAGTCGCTGTGTAGATGTTCATTTCTCTCTGGTGCATACCACGGAGTGGAATTGGTAGCTCTGTGTGCAGTCATCCCAGGAACTGCCAGACTGTTTTCCAAAGCAGTTGGACTATTTTACATCCTAGCATCAGCAAATAGTTTCTCCCATTGTGTGGGTTTTCACTTTCTTGTTGGTGTTCTCTGTGGCACATTTTTAATTTTAATTAAAATGAAGTCCAATTTATCTGTTCTTTCTTCTGTTGATGGTCCATTGGTGTCATATCTATAATCCTTTGGCAAATCAGATACATTCCTCAGCTGTACTGACTTTACTGTTGAACTCATCCCCCGACATCTCCATTTTTGGTGTCGTTTTCGGTATATAGAGATATTTTTTCCTTGTAGTATCTCCGCTGGACTCTTTCTTATCATTTCTCCCTGCTAAAATTACTCCCCATCTGCTCATGCATGTTGTACATCTTTCCTACTAGTTACTTCCACATACTAATCACAGTTATTTTAATGTCCCCATCTGGGAGGGTTATATCTGAGCCTGATTCTGTTGACGGCTTTATTTATCAACAGTGTTTTTCCCTTGAATGCTGAATGCTATTTGCACAACAGAAGAGACAGCAGGTATAGTGTGCGCTCTGGGCAGTGGGCATGCTGCTCTTTGTTTCGGGTCTGTCGTGGGGAACTAGTTGATGTAGGCAGGAGTTGAGCTGGGATGGGTTCCGTGGTCGCCGTCCTTACCTTCAGAGGCCCACATGCAGACTCTTGCAGTAGCAGCCACCTGGGCTTGGGGTGGAGCTGGGCTGTGGCAGCCTTTTTCTCAGTGTTTGTACCTTACTTCCAGCTTGGGGCAGCATAGACGGTATCCCTCTCCATGCCTTTCCTTGTCCCGCAGCTTCGGGTAGGGGCATGTTACCCTGGTCCGGCTTCAGTCTTAGGCATGTCTTGGGTGCACTTTTGTTCTTCTCCAGGGGTAGCTGATTTCTGGTTGGTATCAGAATGGGTTCTCGGGCCCTGGATGGCTTCTTGCCCCTCCCAGGGGGTTACAGGATGTTCTCTTCTATCTTTCCCCCAGCCAGCATGAGCTTTTACTTCTTCCTGGGGATGAAGGGAATATGGCCCTTTCCCTAGTGGATTCAGAATTTTGCTTCATAGGAGAGCATCTGAGGAAGTGAGCAAGGCTTCATGCCAAGAGCTGAAAATCACTGCAGACTCTCAGCAGAGAGGCAGGTCTCGGGCCCTTCTCCTGAGCATCCAGTGGAGGCCTGGGGAAGAGATCCTGAAAGTGAATGTGAACTTGCTTTGCGCGGAGGGGCCCCAGCCATTCCAGACAAATTAGTCCATCCTTTGCCTTAACAATTCAATAAAATTTTACTGGATTTCATCTTCCTCACTTGTCTTGTGGCCGGATCTTTCTGCAGTGCTCCTGCCATAGGTGAGATGGTTTGGCTGTCCTCTCTCTTCAGAACTCAGATTGCCTAGTTGCCTTTCTGATGAACTCAAGAAAAGTCATGACTTTATAGTTTATTCGCCTTTTTTCGGTTGTTGGGGCAAGAGTGTTTTTTGCAGCATTCTATACCCTAAGCAAATGCAGAAACCCATACTGACTATTAATATAATAGGGTTACAGGTAATTTAGATTCTCTATATTATATATTTATGTAACATTTGAATTTTTACAAGCATATTTTGGTTTTATAAGCAGAAAAGAAAAAATGAGCCAGGATTCTTTGGAGAAACCAAACCAATAGTGTGTGTGTGTGTGTATATATATATATAAAAATATAGAACAAGATTTATTATAAGGAATTGGCTCATGCAATTATGGGGGCTGAGGAGTTCCAAGATCTGCAATTGGCAAGCTGGGGACCCCAAAGAGCCGTTGGTGTAGCTCCAGTCCAAGTCTGAAGGCCTGAAAACCAGGAGCACTGATGTGTGTAAGCTCCAGTCCAAAAGCCAGCAGACTCAAGCCCCAAGAAGAGCAGATGTTTCGGTTGGGAGGCAGAAGGCTGATGCTCTGGCAATTAGGTAGGAGGAGTTCCTCTTACTCAGCCTTTGGTTCTATTCTGGTCTTTAACCAATTGGATGAGGCCCACCCACACCAAGGAGGGCAATCTGCTTTACTCAGTCTACCAATTGGAAAGTTAATCCCCTCCAGAAACACCCTCACAGACACATCCAGAATAATGCTTGACCAAATGGCTGGGCACCCCATGGCTCAGTCAAATTGACACATAAAATTAACCGTCATAATGTTATAATAATAATAATAATAATACCATCATAATTCTGGACAGCCTCTTAAGGCTGAGACTGATCTGGGAGGCTCAGTGGTGCCAAGACTTTTTCAACCCACTCTGTTCCAGTGGCCCGGACACCCAGCTGACTTTTGATTCCCAGAAGCCACTCACTGAGAAATGCTGTCCAGTCTGGACCCACCCAAGCCAGACCCTCCTCCTGATGACAAAGGAAGAGCTGAGGCCCCCACACAGGGGTCCTCCCCTCAAAGGCGCCTCACTACGCTGTGGCGTTGGGAAGCCATGTTTGCCAGCCCTGTGGAAGAACAGTAGCCCACAAAGCTTGGGCTGGACAGGTTGCTCGCCCTCACCATCCATGTCACGAGGCACCTTTTGTAAGTGGAGGGCTTGCTCCAGATCCCCAGAGCTTCCAGCAAAAAGTGTTTCCAGAAGTATCCAATGACGCTAGTGGTCTAGTGGTTTCCTTTTGAATGTCGCCCACCCTGGCCTGTGCTCAAATTCTCAAACTTCAGAATTATTATCTTAAAATTCAGATTCCTACATCCTACCCACAGAGATCTGTATTCAATAGGTCTCATGTGCGTGCTTTACCAGCACCCCAGGATTCCTAGAAGCATTGTTTCCAGCCTCACCAGACCCGGGAAACATTCACAGACATTCCTTTCATGGAGCAACACACGAGAGTCCAGAGGTGCGTTAAATTCTCCCATGTTCTCACACACGCTCCACGAAGGAAGTCAGGCACAGAAAGCAAATCTTGCATGACTCCATATTATACCAAGTCCCAGAATAGGCGCGAGTCATATACAGTGACGGGATTCAGCGGCTGCCTGGGAAGGCGCACAGGGGCAGCTCCAGAGAGATGGAAATGCTCCAGAACTTAATCCGGTGTGTGAATTTGTCAAAAGTGATGGAGCTGTACACTTAAAATGTGTGAGTTCTCTTATGTGCAAATCACACCTCAGCGAAGTCATTTTGAAAAGCTTATCATGTGTTGTCTCAGAAAAAGGATATTCCAGATATTTACACCCTGTGCTCCCATGGCATCACACGATGACATCCGACAGCATGTGTATGACTCACCGTTTCTTTCATGCATTAGGTGCTACGTGCCAGCAAGTCACCCTCTTACCTGTGTATCAGGCTCCCGCTTGATCCAGTAAGACCAGGTCCAGGCCCTTGGGCGGGGTGCTTGGAAGAGAACTGGCCAGTGCAGTGAATGGCCCCGTCTTCTGGAAACTCCGTGTTTAGGCAATTCTTGCATTCCAGTCCCCTGCTCCACACTGCACTCCTCTGGATGGAGGGACACACACACACACACTCCCCGCTCATGGAAAGGGAAAGGCTCTGTGAAGTCGACGACGCAAGCCCCACAGGCTCTGTGACCCTGAGACTCTCAGAAATCACCATGGGGCCAGCAGGTCACAACTCAAGGGGCTGCCCCTCACACTTGTCACCGGCATCACTGCTTCCCTAGAGTCCCCAGAGGTCAAGAGAAAACTCCACAGGGACAGAAGTTGTGGCTTTGACCTCAGAAATCACAAGAGCTCTGTATGTGGGGATGGGAGGACCAAGGGGCATTGGGAGAGGCCCCCCACAGGGAGCCCTCTGGATTGGTGCGTCCCAGGTACTACACCCCTGTTCTCACAGGGTCGCCTGTGACATCGTGACCCCGCTTGGGGCCTCAGTTCACCGATCTGTAAAATGTTGGACTGGATGAGTAATCACCAATTATTATCACCATTATCCTGATTACTGTTGGGCTCATTCTTCAAGTGAAACCCGTTGTAGAGCCTCAATAAGGAAAGAGGGTATCTGATTGAAAATGGAGGTTAGGGGCCCATGTCCCTTGTCTCCCCCTTGTTCTGAGGACCCCTACGGCTCTTGAGAATTGTTTAAAAACTGCTAAGCTAGCTGAGCTCCCGGTCCATGCAGCTGAACTCTGGCAACTGCCCTCATGGAAACCCTCCAGGACTCCAAATGACCCAACTCCAGCCACTGTGACCTCAGAATGACAGGAAGCACATATAATCGGACTCTGGGAACCCCGTGAAGTAACTCCGTTCACCTTGTGAACAGAATGCGATTATTCTATCGCTCAGACTGTGCCATCTCTGGAGCTGTTTGAGTTCTGAATCCTGCTCTCCCACTCCCCAGTCTGCCTTCCCGGTGAGTTCAGAATCACCTAGCGTCCCAAGTGTAAGTGGCAAATCTAGGATAGTCAACTCCACACCTAACTTTAGATGAATACAGATCCTTCTCTAAGACTCTGGCGCATGGGAAATGTCATCATCCCTGTCACTCGAGTGTGTATTAAAATGATGGCCCATTACTATTACCCCATTATGCAGCTGAGGAAAACAGACTCGGGGTCACCAAGAAGTGGAGCTGGGATTTTGGGGCAGGGGAAAGTCAGCCAGTGCTCACGGACAGGCGGTGGGTGCTAAGATCGCTTGTCTGAGCCCATCTCATCTCTGAGGATGGACGACAGTACTGTCCTTGGTTGCTGGACTGATTAACTGAGATAGTCCAAGTAGAAGCCCTCAGCATAGCCCAGACATGTGTGCGGGAACTCAATAAAGGTTGGCTCTAAATACTAGAGTTATAAACCCTGCTTCCTAAAACCACCAGACGCCAGATAGTCTTTCATAGAAAATAGATTTATTTTCACATTTCAAGTGAACACAAATAAATGTCCCACAAGTGTACCATATACAAAATCAGTAGATATATTAAACACAAAAATCAAAGCCCTCCAGAAAAGACATGTTTGCTTTCTTCTAAAGCACGTTTGGGCCATTTCCATTCTTCACCAATTCACGGACTAGGCACAGTACGCAGTGGGTTTGTTCCCAGGTTCGTCTGCTTCTACCCCCACGGACCCTTCCTCAAAAACCCCAGCAGCAAACCAAGAGGATTCACAGTGGCCGGGGGTAAATGCCGTGGCCGAGGACCGTGCACAAAAGCCCCAACTACGTTCCAAAGGCCAGGCTCTGGGGTTCTGTGGCTTCGGCCACCAACTGGGGTCCTGCCATGGCACGGAGTAGTTAAGTGCCACAGCTTCATTTCTTGGCAATCTTGTTAGTCAAATTATTCCAATTAAAAGAGGTCATTACCCAGATATAATGGCCCTTTTGCGGCGGCTGGCTTTCCCCGCTCGGCCGAGGAAAAGGCAGAAACCTGTCCCCAAAGCTGAGCCATCACCACCCCCCCAAGTATAAGGCACGGGTGAACTTGGGCTGGGGGATCACAGAGAAGGCCTGATGAGGAGTGGTGACATCATGTCCGTGATACTTGTCCAGAAATGGGGCGGTGAGGGAGGGCGGACACTGGGGAAGCAGCGTGGCGGGCCCAGTGGAGAGCGGACGCTCTGCAGAGGCCTTCCTCCAGCACGCAGTGACAGCGGCATGAACGCAGGCAACCGGACGGGGCACTGTTGCTGGCGTCCGATGTGGCCGCCTCGGTGTGTCACCATGTGGGCGGCCACTACCAGCCCAGCACCCTGTGGCCGAGGCCGGTTAGCTCAACTGGCCACAGTCTGTAATGACGATCTTCCTGGACGTCTTCCCACTCCTGGAACCGAAAGATTCGATTTTCTTCACGACATCCATGCCTTCTTTGACATGGCCAAACACGACATGCTTGCCATCCAACCTGTGAGTTGAGCCAGGGAAGAATAAGAGTAGTGCAATGCCACCCAATGTCATTGTCACCTGGTCATGGAACTATTTATCGGAGACAGCGATTCTGGAAGGGACTCACTCTGAAAGTCTGGACCCACCCCTTACGGCTCCGGTATCAAGCCTTGCGGAGCTCCCCCAAATACACCAGAGGGTCCCTCCCTTCCGGGGCACGTGCTGCCTGCCCTGCCGTGTGACCTTGCCCCCGGGCCACTTCACCTGAATCCTGGTAGGCAGCTATGCCCACCACTATACCACCAACGCTCACCTGAATCCTGGTAACCTCAGCTATGGAAAGTGAATTATTCTTGTTCCTCACAGGGAGTGAACAGGGTATCCAACTACTCTCAAGAAATAAGAGGTCCGTGTAAATAGGACCATCTTAATGGTCATGAGTGGCAAGGTAAGAGCCAAGATAGCAAGCACGGCTCTCCATTTGAGAGAGTTCCAAGAATCCAAAAGGCAGCTTAGTCCAGTGGCAGCAAGGTCAACACTGGTTACAGCCAAGGGCAGCACTGCAGGCCCTGCTGGGGGTTCCGCGGAAGGAGCGAAGAACAGGCGGAGCCAGCCAACGGCCTGCCTACGCCCTGACATGTCTGTCCCCTCCGGCTTGGGGGCCAGAGACAGCTGGTACCCACCTACCACTCAGGTCTCCTAAAGTCCTAGGAAATGGGCTTTATTAAAGAATTAGCTCTTGGCCAGCTATTGTCCCCTCAAGCCCATATGCCTCAGAGCTAGGACACAGGCGACTCTGGGCAGAGGAACTTATTAGGTGGTGGGATCCACAGGCACGTGGGCAAGAGAGCTCCAAGGTGCGTTCCAAGCTCGAGGTAAGCCGGGAAACAACAGTTTAAACCAAGCAAACAGGCTGCCTCCACAGGCCATCTTGAGGCCTGGTAGGTTCTGCAGCAGGTCCCAAACGTATGTGGTAAAAGTCCTTTTGCACAACACATGGAGAAAATTCCAGCTGACAGCAAATGGAAGCCTAACATAGACACAATTGTAAGAACAACCCACATTCTCCCTCAGTCCTTTTACAAACTTGGTCCTTCTCCCACATGGCCACACAGCCCAGCTGAGGGCTCCTGCCCCTTGGGGAAGGTGGCAGTGCAGCCTCAAGCCACCTTCCCCAAGAAGCACACAGACCCTCCTCTGGCTGCCAGGCCACCCCTCATGCCCAGCGGGCCTGCAGCCCGCGGCGGGGGACTCACCAGTCTGTCTTTATGGTGCAGATGAAGAACTGGGAGCCGTTGGTGTTGGGGCCTGCATTTGCCATGGACAGGACACCTGCAAAAACAGGCAGGAGGGGGCGCCTGGGTGGCTCAGTCGGTTGGGCGACTGCCTTCGGCTCAGGTCATGATCCTGGAGTCCCGGGATCGAGTCCCGCATCGGGCTCCCTGCTCGGCGGGGAGCCTGCTTCTGCCTCTGACCCTCCCCCCTCTCATGTGCTCTCTCTCTCTCATTCTCTCTGTCTCAAATAAATAAATAAATAAAAATCTTTAAAAAACAAACAAACAAACAAACAAAAAAAACAGGCAGGAGGAAGCCATGCTGCCCCAGGAGGCACCTCGCTGGGAAGCTACCGACAAGAGCCGCTGCTCCCCCCACAACAAGGCCACTGGGGTCTGACGGTCTTGGAGCTTGAAGAGGATGAGCAGCTCCCCGGGGCCTGCCCACCCGTGCTGCCCCAGGGACGAGAGGGCCTTGTGGAAGCTCTCTGTGGCAGGGCCAGAATGGGACTTTGGCACTCTGCATCTTGGGTCTTAAACGTGACACAACGCTGGGTTTTGCTGAAAGGCTTTCTCTCCCAGCGTCTCAAAGGAAGGCTTGTTTTTTAAATGGAGAGCTCAGCATGACAAAGCTCCAGGAAAACCAACACTCCAACCCGGAGTGCTGAAGGAGGGAAGGAGCATCACTGGATATGGGCAATCGGTCCCAGCCTCCCAGGCATGGTGGGCATGGTGGGCATGGCAGCATCCAGGCCGAGCTCAGGGCATTCAGACCGGGGAACGGCGGCCCCCACTCACCTGGTCCCACGTGCTTCAGTGTGAAGTTCTCATCAGGAAAGCGGCTTCCATAGATGGACTTGCCCCCGGTGCCATTGTGGTTGGTGAAGTCGCCGGCCTGTGAGCACAGAGCACCTTCTGAGCGGCCACCCCCCAGAACTGGCAGGGGGAGGCTGCTGTGGCGCGAGGAGGTGGCCCCCAACCCACCTGGGGCCCACCCAGCCAGAAGCCCCGCAGGCCAAGGGGTCAGAAAACATCCAAGGTTGTCCGGACTCATAAAATAACAAGGAAAATAAGCAAAAATAAAGCTTCAGTATTTTCTGCCATTAATAACTACCCTACCTTTCACATGATTCACTTTTTTTTTAAATCTGGGCAAGTTTTTTAAATGATTCTTAAAGGATCTAATGGCCATTCTGAGATGATTCGTAGGTAGTGACCTAGAGTTTTCTACCCACACTCTTGGAGGGGAGACAGGGAGGTGGCCAGGGGAGGGACCCAGTGCCCATGTCTGGTCTGTCGGGGGAGCAGCACAGAGCCAGTTCCCTATGCTGAGCCCCACTCCCTGCCTGGCACCTCCCCCCTCGCCAGGCCCGGTAGCCTCCCTACGCCTTGCAGACCCAGGACGGAATCCCCCCAGACCCGGTATCCTTCCTCACAGCTTGCCCAAGGTTTCCAAGGGAGCAGTGGCAGAAGAGCCCAGTGGCTGTCAGCCCCAGCCGCAGCCCCTGGCCAAGGTCTCATGGAGATATGATCCTCAGGTGACAGGGATGACCCGACCAGCCTGACCTAAGCACCCACAAATGCCAGCAGGGTGTCCCGAGACAGGGATGATTCAAAACCCTGGCCTGGGCCTCCCGGTGCTGCCAACTCATGCCTCAGAGAGCCCTCCAGCCTTGGAAGGACCCGCCCCTGCCCGATGCTGCTCAGAGGAAGACCCTAGCCTGGCTCAGGACAGCCCCTCCAGCTCCCGTGTCATCCACAGCCTCCCTCGGGCAGAGCTGGAAGGGCCTCTGCGGCAGAAAGCCACAGGCTTGGCCAGGCCTGTCCCATGGCCACAGCCTCCCTTCCCATCCCTGCAGTCACCACATTTGACACGTCAGCAGGCCCAGCCCCCACCCACTGCCACTCACCACAATAGGATGACAGCCCCAGGTCGGAGTGGAGGGAATGGGGGAGAGAATTCTGGGCTGGAAGGACTTCAAAGAGATCATGACACTCATGCCCCTGCCTCTATGGTCTGTGGGCCTCAAGACCCCAACCCCTGTCTTAGCAGGGTCTAACCTAACAGAGGGTGACCCCCACACAGCTGGGGTCTCGACCCCTGGGGAAGTTCCTGCTGTCCACATCTATTCCCAAACTTCTGACACAGCCTTACTGATGTTTTTGAAAAACAGGCAGCACATATGACTAAAGAACATTCATTTAACCAAGAAAGATGCCCCGCTCTAGAAGGAGAAGCTCCGAGTCCAGACCTGTTCGGTCTTGTTGGTGCTGTCTCCCTCCCTCCCTATCTCCCACGCCAAGCGTGCCAAGGGCTCAGTGGGACATACAGGGGGACTTGGTCAGAGACTGCCTGAATACGCTGGTCCTCCAAAGCCTGAAGATCTACTCCCCGCCCCCGTGCACGTCCAGATCTCAATGCCGGTCCCCCCGACAGGCTCCGCCAGCCAGCCCATCCTGCCACTGCCCTGTTGCTCAAGGGCCAGGGCCGCCCCACCCGCTCCACCGTCTCTGGGTGAGAAGACAGGCCCACAGAGTAATCCATCGCTCTCCCTTCGGTATCTCATTAATCCTCACAACCACCCTACAAGGTGGCCCCTGTTATCACCCCCCCCTCACACACGGGGAACCGAGGCAGACAGGGCCACCATACCTGACACATGAAGGATGGAATCACTCTGTGGAAGGTAGAGCCTTTGTAGCCGAAGCCCTTCTCCCCGGTACACAGGGCTCTAAAGTTCTCTGAGGGTTGAAGGAAGAGGCAGGTCAACAGGGCCAGGCCGCAACTGCAGGGTCACTGCTCATTCTAGCGAGCACCCTTCTACCCCCCAGGAGGTGAACAGGGGGTGGACAGACCCCAGGCCCGCTCCCTAGGTCTGCTCTGGCTGTGTGACCCGGAGCAAGTCACCTCCTTCTTACAGCTCGGTGTCCCAGTGTCCAAGCACTGAGACAAGAGCACACGCTCCTGGCAGGGAGTCCCTGGGCCATGTAGCTACCGCCCCATCGGGCACCAGCGGGGAGGAAGTGGTCCTGGTGGAAATTTACATGTGCTTCTACTGATTCCAAGGCTCTACTGGCCTGGTGGGCAGGGCCAACACCGAGGCTCAGAGAGGGACAGAAAGCTGGCCCAGGGTACCCAGCAGCTGAGCCTCACGTGGAATTCCCATCTGGTCACGGGCCTCTGTGCCCCAACTTCTCTCATCATCCCACCCACCTGGCCTGGCCCCTCTGTCCTCCATCTGGACCAGACTCAGAAGGCCCCAAGCCCCGTCTTACCTGCTGTCTTTGGGACGACATCTGCCTTCAGCTGTGGGGTGAGAAGAGGGACAAGAGAAGATGGTCAGTCCAGAGGCAGGTGACGGAGGGAACCTCCTCAACCACCCAACCCCCACAGCGGCCAAGGAGCCCCTTCCATGCCTGTGGCTCCCAGAGGCAGCCTAGGGAGCTATCATCTCTGCTAGTTGTTTCCGGAAACCAGGCTGGGAGGAGGCAGCCTCGGTTTCCCTATCTATCGGAAGAGAGGACAATGCCATCCTGGCCTACTTCCAGGGGCAAAACTGGCAGAGCTACTACAGCTGGGCCCCAAGCATCAGAGACTCAGGGCCGGGAGAGAGGCCAGTCCAAGCTCAATGCGCAGAGGGGAAACAGGCTTAGAGAGGCAGGGGAGTGGGGTGGGGGGTGGGTAAGGGGAGACCAGAGCCCCATCCAAGCAGGCCTCTTGCCTCCAAGCTTCAAGAGCCACCCTGGTGCGGAACCACTAAAATAAAAGGGAGAAGGAGGGTGGTCTCCATTTTCCAGAAGAGGAAACGGAGGACTAACGGAGGTCTCTGTTCAAAAGGGCCTCGGGCTTGAGGGCTACACCTGAGCTTCCCCCCGACCCCGTTTGTTCCCCCTATTTGTTTCTTACTTTGCGAGTCCGAGAGCGTGGGGGGGGGGGGTTGGAGTTGGGGTGAAGGGCCCCGGGGACACTGCTCCGACTTGCAGGGGGGCCGTCCCGGGTCAGCCCGGGGGGGCCCTGCACGAGAGGAGGCCGGCTGGCCTGCCAGAAACCACCTCGGCTCCTGCCCCAGCGCCCGGAGGCGGGTGAGGTCCACCGAGGGGGCAGGGCCGGGTCGGCTCTGCATTATGCAAGGGCCGCCGCGTGAGCGCACCCCGCCGGCCCGCTGCCGGGAACCCCGACACCCGCCCCGGAGCTCCGGGTCTGGGCGCTGACCCCGCGAGGTCTCAGGACCTCTCCCCGACGCCGGGGCCAGCCAGCAGGGCCGGGCTCTCACAGTCGACGACCTGACCTTGAACTTTCTCCTCCACACTTGCCCTCCTTCCCGCCTCCAAGGTGCCGAGAGGACACCACCGGAAGAGACCAATCTGATGCGCCCTTCTAGTGATGGGGAAACTGAGGCCCACGGCCGGGTGTCGGGGGCAAGGTCACCCAGCGAGTCGCGCACAGCGCCGGGCGCGTCCCCCACGCCCAGGCCGGCGCGGCCGGGTGCAGTGCGCTCACCTCCAGCACCACGCGGCCGAGCGGCTGCCCGTCGGCGCCCACGTCCAGGTACACGAGCGGGTTCCGGGAAGCGGAGGACGAGTCCCGGGAGCCGCCGCCGCCGCTGCTGGTGCTGCAAGCGCGGAGCGCGGGGAGGCGCAGCGGCGCGGAGCGCGGGACCGGGAGCAGGCCGAGCAGGCGGGGGCCGCAGCGCAGCGCCAGCATCGCGGGGGCAGGTCGGGGCGGGAGAGCGGCGGTAGGAGCGGAGACGACGGAAGCGACAGTTACGCGCGCGCAGAGGACAGAGTCAGCCACGGCCGCGCGTCGCCGCCTTTATTGGCCGGGCCGGCCTCGAGGCCCCGCCCCCGCCCGTCCCCTCGGGCCTGTTCGCGAGCGACCCCTGGCGGCCCCGGCGGGAGGCGCAGCCAGGAGGCTGGGGCGACAGAGCGTGAGCTCCTTTTAATGGGTTTCCCAAGGTCTAGAGACCTGAGGGACAGACACGACCTGGCTAAAGGGGGCCGGTTCCACTTTGTAAGGGTCCCAGATTAAAAAAAGAGAGAAGGAAATATGCTAAAACGTGGTTAACTCCAAAATATGAGCATCCATATGTTTTTATTCGAATATAACAAAAATTTACGTTTGAGCCCTCTGTATAGGCCTCCCCTCCACCCATAGGCCCTGCAGACAGAGAGACCAAGAGAGACGGTGGCTGAGAGACAAAGAAGGTGGAGGTGAGAGGTGGATCAGAGTGAGAGGTGCGGGAGGATGCAGGCAGAGACCACCCCCCTGCTGACCACAGGCCTCCTAGTCCCAGTCTGGCCCTTTCTCCAGATGCCTCTGGACACCAGATCCTCTTCCCACACTCCTGGAACTCAGCAGGTGCCCAGCAGGCTCTGGCCAGGCCCCAGCCCTCCACCAGGGTTGGGTCCGATGCCCCTTCCCCAACCCCATAGACTAACAGGCCTGGTCCCCAGCAACGGGGTCAAGTGACTGCTGGCTCCCCTCCCACAGCAGTCACCCCAAGAATGTACCTGCAGGAAACAGTACAGTGGCCATTCCATAGGGAATGCAAGGAAGGGTGAAAAGGTAAGACAGGAAGAGAAGGGGAACTGAGAACACTGGTGAGGAGGATTTACCCCCCATGTTGAGGGGGGCTCCATAGAAGTGTGGTAGGTGTGGGGGGTCCACAGTAAGTAAATAATAAGGGCCCTGGCAGGGCATCTCAGCTAACACCTGCAATCTCCAGATGGGAAACAAGGACCCAGAGTGAGGAAGGCACTGCTCAGGGCTAGGAGCACCCTGCATCTTCCACTGCCAGCCTGCGCCAATCTTCTCAGACCTCTCCGAGCCTCAGTTTCCCCTCTGGAGAATAAGGATGTGATGGTAGTCCTTACCCTGCTTCTTCCCAGGTCTGTTTCAAGGGTAAAATAAACAAGAGAGAGAGGCGTGTGTCAACCGTTAAGCACTGTGCTATGAGTGTCGGTGATGGATGGGGTCTAGACTGTCTTTGCTTCAGGTCTAGGGCTCAGACAGCAGTGGGTCTCAGCTTCAGGGGCTCAGAGGTCCAAGGGGCTCAAGAAGAGGGTATGGGCTGAACCTTGGAGTCAAGTGGGCTTGAGCTGAGACCTGAATCAGCTCCTGGGAAGGGGTCAGACAGCAAAATGCTGGCCCGAGTAAATTCATGAGGTCAGCGTGTCCTAGGCTCATTAGAATTCTGGCTTGCCCCTTTTCTGGGAGTTTACAGTCCTCTTCTCTATTCCTGGCCCAGGAGGAGCCTGGTCACTCAGTGATGCTCCAGCTGTATCCTGGAGCCCAGAGGCTCCCCAGGGTCCAGCCCAGGAGGGAGCCTCACTGTGTCCTGGGGAATGTCTCCTCCTTTCTCATGATTTTGTGCCCTGAGTAGAACGGGTCTGAGTGGGGAGCTGGCATGCTCCCTGCCCCATCTGGGCCCTGAGCACTCTCCCAGATCCCCCCGCATCAGTGCATACTGTAGATTTGAAAGAGGAAGAGAGGAATAACCCCCCATGTCAGTTCCAGGTCCTCAGCTCACACAGCCCTTCGCTACGCCAGGTGGATTAGTGGTGCCCTGTTGTCCTTCAAGCCTGCTCCTGGGGGCCTCCGTGTATCCCCCACCCCAGCGAAGCCTGAGCAGCCCTAACCCAGGGAAGAGCTGCCTTTATTCACTCAACCCCTTTAGTTCTCAGAGCCCTTCCCCAGTCCTTAGTGTGTCTGTTTCCCCCCATAGCCTGGGAGGCAGTTCCATTTTGCAGATGGGGAAGGAAAGCCCTAAGAGACGGGTGAGTGAGTTGCCCAGGGCTAGAGTGTTGGAGCTGGGAGGACTCTGTCTGACTCCAGGGCCAGGGAGTCCTGCAGAGGCCAGACCCTTCCTGCTGCCATCATGGAGCTTGGAATGGGATGGGGAGGGCAAGAGAGACAAGCCGGGGACAGACAACACAGCAAGAGAGAAGCTGAGGAGTTAGCCAGAGGAGGCTGTGGGACGGGGACAGGGAAGATGGTTTCTGCCTGGAGGATCAGCCTAGACACAACCACATTTGAGGGGCAGAGACACAAAGATGTGGAGAGGAGATTTCAGGGGGGGAATAAGCCAGAGGCAGGCCAGGGTACCTTCAAGGAAAGGCTGCAATGTTGACCATAAGCTGAAAGGCTGGGGTGTGGGTAGGGGGCAATCACAGAGGGTCCTGAAGGCCAGGCTGAGGTCTAACATTATTGGATAGCACCGGGGAGCCATTGATGGTGCAGTACCCCCATCCCCAGGACCCCAGACTGAGAACTGGCCTCATTCACTCATGTTACTCCTACCCTCTTTGGAAAATTAAATGTCATCACTACCTCTTGCCCAAGCCGGAGAGGCTGAGCTGTGAAGTCATCCCTACTTGTACTGTCTGTCCTCAGTGGCATCAGGAGGAGGGACAGTCCCTGGGCTGAGCTCTGAACGGAAACATGCCCAGCCCTCGAGGACTCCCGGCCCAGGTGAGATTGGGCAGGTGTCAGCACTCACCTGGCTCTGAGGCTATTTATAGACTCTGTGTCATCCTTAGAAACAGCAGTTTCGCTCCTCTCAGCTGAAGTGGCTTCTCATCCAGGGTGTTAATGGTTTTTGTCACCTGGGGATCCCGTAGGATTCCTTTAGGTATCATAGAGCCAAAGAATAGACAGGTCATGCTGATATTCAGGGGTGACAAATTCAGATGCCTATGGGGGCCAGGCAGTGACATATACAAGTGAAGCATACTGGGCAAGGCTCTAGGGAGTGAGGGGAGGCAGCGCTGTGTCCAAACACCCCTGTTAAAGGGGTAGCTGCTGCCCAGGCCAGCCAGTTGTATATGTGAGACTAGGGGCCCAGTATAGCCAGATCTTCTCATTTTTCAACAAAAGCTGAAAACCTTAGGTTTTATGGAAATCTCCCTATTTTAAAATGTTGGGAATGAATTTTAAAATAAAATTAAACATTGAATGGGCCATAAACAACACATCCACAATGTAGATGGGACCTCTGGGCCAGTAGTTTGCAAATTCTGATCTCCACTATACAGATGAGAGAACTGAAGCTCAGAGAGGGACAGGGACCTGCCCATGGTTAGTTACACAGCCCGGAAGTACTGGGACTGCGGACAAAGCCCTCTCTTCACTGTTGCCAAGACCCTTTCTGCAAGACTGACTCAGCAGCCATGTTTTCAGAGCACCTGTTATATGTCGGGCCTGAACTCTGCCCCGGAGATACAGGACAAAGTGCAGGACAGGCACTTAGAGGTGTGGTTATAAGTGCTACTGAGCAAGCCTCTCCCAGGCAGCCCCGTGTGCATGCCAGGGGTGAATACTGTGGCTGTTGTGAGGGATGAAGTTACGGTGGTCCTGGAGACCCTTCCAGGAGGGGCTGGGAGGGAAGTGGCCCTGCTGTGGACAAGGGGTGGATTTTCATGAATGATCATTGCCGTATCAGTCACAGGGACAATGTGCCTTGGACTTGGTCTCTCTTGGTTCCGTTGGGGGGCAGGGTGGGAGGTCCAGGTGAGTATCTGTCAAGGGCGCTGACAGGGAGCCCAGAAGAGAAGTCCTTGGCTGGGAGCTCAGAAAGCAAGCCAGACCCAGCTCACAGGCCCCTGGGATGGCCGCACTCTGGGGCCCTCCCCGTGCCTTTCCCGGCCTTCATAGAGCAGAAAGAAAGCATCAGCATCCCTCTGCTGGCTTCCAGGAGCCACGGGTGGCTCTGTTCCTGAGCACGCTGCGAACCAGAGCATGATGGGAAGCAGGGAGAGGCCCGCAGGGGAGGTTTCCCTCAAGGCCCAGGGGGGTGGGAGACACCGTGCCCAGAGAGAGGCCCAAGAGGAGGGTCTGGGGAAACTCACCTTTCCAGAGTCCGGCTGGGCTTTAAAAGTTGGGTGTGTGGGTGCTGTGGGTCCCTAGGAGAGGCAGCCAGTGGGCTGGGCTGGCCCCCCACCCCCACCTCCCCAGCCGCTCAGCTCTCCCACAAGCCACCTGGTCACAGAAGAGGGTGGAGGAGGCTGACTTGCTGAATGCATCTGCTAGCCACCATGATATGGGTGGTCCCTGGGGGCCAAGGAAGTCTTCCTGAGAAGCTGTCCCCAAAGGGAAAAGTTGGGAGGGACCATGGAGGCAGGCCCTGGGGGAAGGAGTGACTGTCAACCAGCCCCGGGTCCTGAAAGTATGGGTTTTGAGACAGGCAGAACGCTGCTGGAAACCTGGCTTCCCATTTCATTCATTCACTCCCTAGCTTTGCTCTGCACCCCTGCTGTGCATCTGCCACCTCTCCAGGGATTCGAAATAACTGTGGTCATTGAACAGAAAAGTAAACTTAGGTTTTCACTGGGAAGAGAGAGAACAACAATAAAAAAAGCAAAGGAGAAGGAAGATGCTCTTGGACGGTGGTATGTGCTGCGCACGAGTGAAGCAAGGTGCTGCGCTTGGTGGGGGCTGGGGGCGGGACTCCATTATGAGAGGGGCCAGCGTGGCCCAGGAGGACACATTGGGACCAAATCACATGTAGTTGTGTGAGCTCAAGGAGGTCATTTTTGGCTTCTGGGAGCCTCACTGTCCTCATCTGTAAAGAGGGGTTAATAATGCCCATGTCATAGAATTGTCCGTATTAAGGCAAAGGACATGGTGAAGGGCTTTGAACATACTAAAGCCTTGATGAATGAATGAATGAATGAATGAATGAATGAATGTATGCATGCATCCCATCTAGCCCAGGCCAGCGGAGGAGTCAGAATCAGAGCAGAAGGCGTGATTTTGAGGGAATGATATTGTGCCCTCTGGACATGTATGTACCCTCAGGTGTGTCCAGGGCTGTTTTATGAGTGGGGTTTTTTAAGATTTTATTTATTTATTTATTTGAGAGGGAGAGAGGGAGAGCAAGCGAGCATGGGGGAGACAGAGGGAGAGGAAAAGAGAGAATCTGGAGTGCAGAGCCCAACTTGGAACTCGATCCCAGGACCCTGAGATCAGGACCTGAGCTGAAATCAGGAGTCAGGTGCTTAACCAACTAAGCCGCCCAGGTGCCCATATGAGTGGGTTTTTACAAGACTCCCCTTAATAATATAATAATGCCATCCTTACACCCACTGGTGTGTCCTGTTTGGAGGCCTCCTTAAGTGTGTTCACGGCCACTGCATCTTTTGATCCACAGAACAGCCTAAGAGACTGGCTGGGCTGAGCTGTTACCTCACTTGATGGAAGAGGAGGCTGGGACTCTAAGTAGTGGGATGGCAGGCCGCCCAGGGCTACACAGAACAGCCAGCATTTGAGTCGGGCTCACTGGGCTCAGACTCTTTCCACTCTCTAAAAAGAGTTATGATTTTCTTTTCTTCTTTCTACCTTTTCCCCGTGCCCACCGCTATGGAGGCAGAATCCAAGATGGCCCCCAGTGTTCCCGTGGTCGGCCACAGCGTCTGTGGTCCCCTCACCCTGGGTGTGAGCTGGACCTAATGACTCCCTCCGGTGGACAGGATGTGGCAGAAGTGATGGGATGCCATTTCCAAGACGAGGTTACATAGCATCTGTGGTTTCTGCCTTGGGTTTACTCTCTCTCTCTCTCTCTCTCTCCTCGCCGGCTGCCATGCTGTGATACTCAGGCAGCCTATAGAGGCCCCGAGCTGAGCCACCAAGGCTGGCTAGCAACTCCCTGAGGGATTTGGACGTGGATCTTGTGCAGCCTGCCAACAGCCACGTGAGTGAGCTTGGAAGCAGATCCTGTGGGTCCAGTGGAGCCTTGGGGTGACTGTGGCCCCAGCCAATGACCCGATTGCAACCCCTGAGAAACCTTGGGCCAGAGGCATGCAGCTAAACCACACCTGGACATCGGACCTCAGAGACTGTGAGATAATAAATTTTTGTTGTTTTAAGCCCCTCAGTCCTGGGGTCATTTGCTATGCAGCAATGGATAACTGATACACCCCCAGCCAGCGTCCTTTAAAGGCCAGCTTGGATCCCATTGCTCCACACACAGCCGGTCATTGATCTGCCATCTTAGCAGGCTTGTGTCATCAGCTGCTCTTGGCAGGGACCTCACGGGCACAGTTGGAAAGAACCAGCCCCGGGAGACAGAGCTGCCCTGTCTCGGTGAAGACATGCGGCGGGCTGGCGATTTTTGTCTCATTCCTCCGCAGGTGCACATGATGAAGGCTTCGAGAGAGCCAGAGCTGGGAGGAAGCCGTCGGGGGAGGGCCTGAGCAGGGGTTTGGCCCTGGCGTCTCCGTGGCCTCTGGGAAGGGATGGTGCCTCACTTGATGACTCCGTGCCAGGCTCTGCACTAAGCACTTTCTAGACATCACCCCGAACCTTGCACAGTGAAAGTTTCCCTTTCTTACAAATGAAGGAATGGGGACCCAGAGAGGGTAAGCGATTTGTCCAAAGTCACACTAGTGAGGAGTCTGAAATGGTTCCCAGTTCTGCTGGGCTGTGTGTCTTCCTGCAAGAATGGGTGGACTCCAAGCAGCGACTCTCAGATGGATTACGTCAGGTATCATTCTCTCTAGGTGGCCTTTTTCCCAGCTAGCCTGGCACCGTGCTTGGTGACTTAGATCCACAATCCCATCTAGTCCTTGTGATAACTCTGCAAAGGACAGGCTGTGGTCCCCATGTGATGGACGACAACTACAAGGCCAAGAGGGAGGCTGTGATTTGCCCGAGGCCACACAGATACCAGATGACTGAGCTGGACTCGAACCTAGGTCTGGCTGACTCCAAAGCTTGCCCTGTCCTCTGCCACTGGCTGGGCCTCCTTGCCCTAGAGAATCTACCATTGCTCTATATAATAATGCCATCCTTATTCACACAGCCCCTGCCTAGAGTCAATGGGAAAAAGAGCTGGCTGGCAGGACCCAAGAGGTTCTCAAGCACAGCCCCGGTTGGCCTTTGTGGTGCCCCTCACTACCACCTTTGTTTTCCATGTACTGAGTGGCATCATTATGCTAAAGGGGAGAGCCTCACTGCCAGGCTCCCTAGGAGTGGGAATTGAGCCTTGGCCAAGACTAAATCACTGCTTGGCCTGACCTCGTCTGAGCTCTGGGCTCTCTGCCCTGTGGTTGCAGGAGGCAAACAGCCTGCCATTCTGCAGTCTCCTTTTCCTTATTTGGTCTGCTTCTCCTGTTCACCTGGGTAAGTCTCTTAAATCTATTGGCTTCACCCTCCACCTCTCCTTACTAACATTAATACCGCTCACGCCTCTCTTAGAATAAGTCCCCCGCGAATCAACATCGCCTGCCTTCTAATTGAGATTGCCCATCACTCACGACAAGTGTTTGTCTTTTTTTCCAATTAAAATAAGCGCTACAGTCTTAGGTGCTTGATGACAATAAGCATAGCTATCATTTACTGCGTGCCTAATAAACTGCACGTGGTAAGAATTTACATTACCTCTTAATCCTCCCGTGGCCCTTAAGAACAGGTACGAGGGTTAACTGCTCTTTATAAATGAGGTTTCCAAAGCTGTCAGAGGTTATGTAAGCTGTTCATGGTTACACGGGCCTTCCCTGGGGTTAAATAAGTGGCTGAGCTATTTTTGGCCTGGCTCTGCCTAATCCCAGAACTTGGCTGCTCTACCCTCTACTGTCGCTGAATTTTAGTACAAAAGGTCAGCAGGTGCAGGTCAGGCTGGGAGAAGTGTCAATTTATGTAACAAAGATGAGCAGAGCCTCTGAAAATTGATCAACTCACGGGCTAAAACAGCATGTCAGTATCAGAGGCCCCGGCGCTGGGCGAGTCCGGGCACATCAGGGGGACACCGTGCAGGCCCCCGGGGCACGAGGACAAGCCCAACAAACTCAGCAGAAGACACAGCCTGGGTGGGGGAGCCGGGGACGCTGGGAATCAAGGGTACGAAGAGCAGCTCCAGCAAGGCTGTCCGCTAGAGAGGAGAGGGGGCTGGGCATGATGCCATCTCCAGGGTGAGGAGGACTGTCCTGGGCAGATAACACAGTGGTTTTCCAGGCCTGAAGCAGGACCAGCAGGATCCAGATCTGGGCTTATTTAGACAAGAAAGCTTTCTTGTCTGTCTAAGCAAGTGGGCCCCCTGCGCTCTGCCCTGGCCGCTGTGTGGCATAGGGAGACATGAACTGATTTCCGGGGTGGGGGTGTGTGTGTGGCCCAAGAAGGCACAGAGTGACCCGGTAAGCCTGAAGACTTGGAGTTCAAAGCAGGGCAGGGACAAGAACCAGATGGAAACAAGGACAGCAGACACCAGGGGACCGGCAAGGACAGTGCCAACAGATGTCCAGCCCCACTCTCTTGGCACTCCGTAACCCCGGGGGCTTAGAGACCATGCTGGCAGAAAGGGTGGGGGAAGGGCCTTCCCCAAATGACTCAGATAGTTTCCACCATTTGGCCAAAACAGGAACTTGAAAAAGAAATTAAATTCTGTTACAGAAAGTAAATTTAGTTTCTTGCATACTTGGATTTATGGGCTAGAATTCATATCCATTATATGATTCAAGGCTTCTGAACAACCAGGGAAAATATCTGCCATACACTTTAATACAATAATTGTTCATGAAAATCAACAAGAAAAATGTTAACACCTCAGGAGAAAACACAGAGAGGAAATGGGGAGGCAGGTCACAAAATGCAAAATATAAATGGCCAGTAGCCCTAAGGAAAAGAATATTCCAGCGCAGGGCACCTGGGTGGCTCAGTCGTTAAGCGTCTGCCTTCAGCCCAGGTCATGATCCCAGAGTCCTGGGATGGAGCCCCGCATTGGGCTCCCTGCTCCGCAGGAAGGCTGCTTCTCCCTCTCCCACTGCCCCTGCTTGTGTTCCCTCTCTCGCTGTCTCTCTCTCTGTCAAAAAAATAAATAAAATCTTTAAAAAAAAAAAAAAAAGAATATTCCAGCGCACTGGAAGTTATGGAAGAAATGTCCACACAAAGGGGTGCCTGGCTGGCTTGGTCGGTAGAACGGTAGAGCGTGTGACTCTTGATCCGGGGGTTGTGAGTTTGAGCCCCCTGTTGGGCGTAGAGATTACTTAAAAAAAAAAAAAAAAGGCACAGTATTGAAAAAAGAGAGTAGAAATGTCCACAGAAGGTACGGAGTATAATTTTAGCCTTGCGTGCTGGCCCACCATTTACCCCCACAAGCCGAATATTTCTTCGCGGTTCTCTACAGCACCTGGAGCCTCCCTCCTTGACTGCCCCAGTGGCCTGAGCATCTCTGCCTGCAAGGCCTGAGGGTTGGCAGGGGGAGGGGGGCGGGGGGACCCAGGCTGCTTGCTCTTGGCAAGCATCTCTGCCTGCAAGGCCTGGGGGTTGGCAGGGGGTGGGGGGACCCAGGTTACCACACTCTGAATCCATCCTCGCGTTTACCCCGGGCCATGCTCACAGCCACTGACGGATTGTGGCAGGGTGCTAAGGCCGCCCCCCTCCTGGGAGACATGGACCCCTCTGGTGGCTGATTTTGGCTAGAGGACTCCCCCAAAGGCTGTGCAAGAGGATTCCATCCAACCAAACCTCCCCCGTCTCTCTCTCCCTCTCTCTCCTCCCCGCTGCCTTCCTTCCGTCCCTCTCTCCTTCACTCAAGGTCAGACTTGAATAAGTCTGACGGCTCTCCCACCCTTCCCCTTCTCTCACCCCATCTCCGTTCACAGGCATTTGCCTCAATGCACTTCTTTCACATCTAATCCTGCCTTGGTGTCTGCTTCGTAGAGGCACCCCACTAACACCTAGCCGGGGCTCCTCCACACAGCCTGGGCTCTTTCCCTGTGAGTCCACCGATGCAGATTCCCCACGAGCTCTCCTGCCCCCCACCCCAGGGAGGCATCACATGTACCCCCAAACCAGTCTGCTCCTGCTGAGGGTCATCCCTGCTCTGCCCCCATCAGTGAGCATAACGAAGTACCACACACTGAGGGGCTTCGACAACAGAAGTCTGTCCTCAGTTCTGGGGGCCAGAAGAATCGAGATGTCCGCAGGGTTGGTTCCTTCTGAGGGCCACAAGGGTAGGGTCTGTTCCAGGCCTCTCTCCTCGCCTTGTAGGTGGCATCTTCACCCTGTGTCTTCACATCATCTTCCCCCCATGCCTGTGTATGTCCCAAATTCCCATTTTTATAAGGACACCAGTCACAGTAGACTAGGGTCCCCCCAACGACCTCATCGTAACTACAACAGCAACAACCTTATCTCCAAGTAAGGCCACCTTCTGAGATCCTGGGGGGGGGGGTGAAGACTTCAACATAGGAACTTGGGAAGGACACAATTCAACCCTTAGTGGGGCCCCACAGCAGGGCCACTCAGGCCTCAACATCTCACCAGGGTTTTGGTGGAACTGCCCTCTTTCCCCTCCTTTTGTACCAGCAGCCTCTCAAACCCCTCAAGACTCGGTCATGAGCCTGGTAGAGGCAGGACCGGGGGACCAGAATGAATTGTCCTTCCCTCTGATGACAGAGATTTGTTCCTGGACCAGGCTGTCTCCAGACCTCACGCAGGAGACTCCTCGGCCTCCGGCAGGGCCTTCAGTAGGCCAGGCTACCAGTTCACCAGGCAGTCCCAGATGTGCCAAATCCCATTCAGACTCCAGCTGGGAACCCAATTCATAGACTTGAGTTCTCTACCCGTAAACTACAGGCAACATGCCTGTGGAGCCCTGCTTTCCAGCTCAGGGCTGTTACAGGGTGATGTATGTAAGGCCCTTTGCCTGGCATGCTGAACACTCAATGAACAGTTACTATTACTACCCTTATTTCCAGTGCTATTAACTTGGCCATATCCTCAGGGAGAGGCACCACCTCACTTCTCTACCCCTCTTGTGTGTGGCCCCTGTGAACACCCCTGGGACAGATGGAAGACTTCTAATCTGGAACCTCTCAGAGCACCCAGGACCCCATCAAATGCTGAGGAGCACAGTGGGTGGGCTTGGAGACCTTGCACACTCCTCTGACCCAAAGACCTGGGCTGTTATTAGGGGATCACAGAGGGTATCTGACCCCTGTTGGTGCCAGTTCTGGAGAAACACCCACACAGCCTGGAATGTTCTGGGCTGTGATTGCCTCAACTAGAGAAGCTTCCCGGACACTCCCCTTGAAAGTTCAAGGTTTCCAGGCTGCAAGGCTCGGGGGCAGGCTCTAATGTGGTGATGAAGTTAGCAGCAAACACCTCTGCGTGCTCGCTGCCCTCCTTGCCCCACCCATACTCCTCTCCCCAGTGGCTTCTCCTGGCTCCTTATAGTGGCCACTCCTCAGGCTGTCCTTGTAGCCACCGACCAGTACCCTTCAACACAGCCTCATCAAAGGTTGCTCTCTCTGGCGCCAGGCTGTCTTTGGGTGTCTCCTGGTTTCCCACTGTCCTCTCAACCGCTCCTTCTCATCTTCCTTCTCGGCCCTCCCTCCACCCACCCAGCCCTTTTGAGTGGACTTCCCAGAGATTTCTCTTTTGCCCTGTCTCCTCTCTGTCTGCCTCTCACCCAATCCCAGGACTGCTCTGGGCTCAGCAGGGGTTAGTCTGGGAGGGGCCTTGGCAGGAGGCTGAACATCTCTGGATGAGAGTCTAAACCATCAGCCGGCATCTGAGAAGTCCTGCACTGGGGGAGGTCCTGACCCACCTGGGGTAGGGTCGTGCAGAAGACTCGACTGGAGCCACCACTGGCAAGGGATGGTCTTCCATAGCAGGTTTCTGACAGCAGGATGTGGGGCTGGGGACAGGGCCAACTTCTGCGGGGAGAGGAAAGCCGCTTTTCATCCTGATAGCCCGAACGGCCCAGCAGAGTTAGCACACAGAAGGCTGGGGTCATGGTCCAGATGTGCAGCTGGGGGCAAGGTCAGGCCCTGGGTCACTCTCCCTGCTTCTCTTCCTTACTTGTACATTCACTTCTTCACTGAGCAGCTATTATTAAGACTCAACTATGTGCCACAGATGCTGAGCTCTTTGGCCAGGCCAACTGTTGCTTGAGCTTCTAAAATGCACCGTTAGAAACAGGACTCCTTCTAGAGTCTGAGGGGACTGAACTGCCAGTGGTTCCCTGCCGTAGTGGTTTTAAAATCTGTCCACAATCTCATTTACCACTGCTGACATCAGGAGGTGGAGTCAGTCCTCCTCACCTGACTACCGGCTGGCCTCGGCGACTCACTTCTACCTGCTAGAATGTGGCAGAAGTAAGGCCAAAGGTCTTCCTAAGCCAGGCCATAAAGGCAACACGGCTTCCACTGGATTCTTGCTGTGATACCCAGCTGCAGTGCCATAGGGAAGCCCAGGCCACTCAGAGAGGCCACCTGAAGGCCTTCCAGCTGACAGTCACCGCTGAGGTTCCCAACTGCCAGGCACGTGCATGAGAAGGCCGTTGGACGGACTCCAGCCCCAGCCGCCCCTGACTGCCATCACCCGAGAGGCCTGAGTGAGAACTGCCCAGTTGAGTCCCGGCAGCCCTCAGAGCCAGGAGAGGTGCTCGTAACGAATGACTGCTTTTGTTTCATGCCACTAGCTTTGGGGTGGTTCGTTGTGCAGCTGGAGTGAACCAGAACAGCCCGTGGGGCCATGTGGTGGACCCCTGACGGGCTGGCCAGGTGCCCTCCCTGGGCACCTAACCTTGTGGGTCTCTAGAATCTTCAGACAACACGGCCCAGTGGGGACTCATTACGTCTCTGCCCTCCCACCCCTTCTCCCAGAGGCCCGATGACAGCACTGCCATCTGCCCAGGCCCCCCAGGTGCAAACTGGTGTCACCCTTGATTCCTCCCTCTACCTGACTGTCCCATGCCATTTATCTCCAGCCAACTATCATTTAGCAAACCTTCGTGCAGCCCCCCACTCCGTGTCAAGCTTTGTGCAACATCTGTGCGCATGCTCGAGAGCAAGACTGACCTGGTCCCTGCTCTCAGGAAGCTTAACGGCCAAGCAAATTATTCATTACAAGTGGCACAAACACTAATATCTTAATACCTGTGTGTCTTGTTAACATCCAGTCCTTCATGTTCTTTCAATCATGCTTTCCATGAGGAAGAGATTATTAGCTCCAGAGATCGTCAGCTTCAGTTTTCAGATGAGGAAGCCAGGGTGCCAAGAGGCTGAGTGGGGTCCCGGAAGCAATGGCAGTAGGAAGTAGGAGCACCCGAGACGGAGCTTCTTTCCAACCCACCCCTCCTCCCCCGTTCCACTGCTGCTGTCTGTGAGGTCCTGAAGGTTCTCTGGAAGCAGAGGCTGAGACGGATTTCCCCGGGGATCATGCCTATGAGAGACAGAGCAGGGAGCGGGACTGGGCAGGGGCGGCCCCAGGCGTCTGTGCAGATCCAAGCCTGGGCCCACCCCACGGGAGCCCCCGAGCACAGGTGGCTGATACAGGAGTCCCACCGGGCTCAGAAGCTCAGGCCAGTGTAGCCCCACTGTGCGCCATTGATCCTCAGGCTGCCGAGGAGGGCGAGCAGCTCGGCGTGCTGCCGGCTTCCTCCACTCCTTGCCCCCAAACCTCAAAGGCTCTCCTGAAGGGAGAGCCCCGGCCGCCCTCCATGGCTGCCTCCCGGTTATCGAGACAGCCTCCTGTCTGGCCCCTCTGCCCAAACCGTGTCTGGAGCCATCGTTCTACAACACACATCTCCCCCCGTGAAATCTAATTCCCGTCTCCCACGGGATAAGGGGCAGCTTCCTGAGCTGAGCATCAGGCCTCCACCGTCTGCCACCACATCAACCATCTAGGGATGTGGGCTCGAGAATCAGACAGCCTGGGCTCACACCGGGGCCCCCCGCCCACTACCTGGGAGCCTTGGGGCGGTCACTTTATGCGTTTATCTGTACATCCTCCGAAGGTTGGTGTGGGGGTCCAGTGAGGAGCTGCAGGTAGGCAGTGGCACAGAGAAAGGGTAGAAATGGCCTCTTCAGCTCAGACGGGCCTCTCGGCCAGCGCGGCCATAAAGCCCACAAGGGGCTGACGTCATGTCACGGGGTCTCTGTTACCCCTAAGCTTCTGGGGGGAGAGTGAGCGGAGGGGTCACTCTCGGGCTCTCTCTGCCTGTTGAGGGACCAGAGAGGTGGGTCCAGTCACCCCTGGCAGGTGTGGGGGGGGTCCCCTGAGGCAGACCTGGCAGGGTCACCAGGAGGGGCCAAGCTGGAGCAGAGAGGCGGGGAGAGGGAGAGGAGGAGTCTGCGTGACCGTGTGTATGGTGTGGGTGCTGAGGCTGGGGCCCGGGGGCCCGGGGGCCTACCCACCCTCCTGTCCTCCACCCCAGCTCCAGGCCCGTCAGGCACTGCAGTTGGGCTGCTAGGCCCAGTCCTGCCCCCGCCAGGCAGGCTGCTGTGTGGGAAGCCTTGTTTGCTGAGGACCCTGGTCCCGCCTGGCGCCAGCCTGGCGCACAAGGCTGAGCCCCTCCTCAGGGCAGTCCCCGCAAGTCGTCTCCTCCAACAAAGGACCAGTGTCCTCCACAGGGCAGGTGCTGTGGAGGCAGGAGAGCAGCCAGGCCTGCCAGGGATTCTGGGTGGTCAGATCACAGAGGAGTGACCAGGGCTTGGCCGGACCTGGGCCGGCGGGCTCTTCGTTGTTTTTGTTGGTTTTGACCCACTGCCCCTAGGAAGGGGTCAGAGGAGGGAGGCTGGCAGAGGTCCAGGCTGGGGAGTTGAGGTGCTTTTGCCAAGCTGGTGGCTAGAGGCTAGATGAGAGGCCCCCGGGAGGGGTGCGGGTTCTCTTCCCTTCCTACTGGGGGCCCAGGCCTCACCTCAAGCCCCTGGTCCCAGCTTGACCTGAGACAAGCGGAGAATGGAGTCTGCCTCCTTCAGCCACAGTCCTGTATGGCAGCTTGGGCCCTCCCTCCCCCCAGCCCCTATTTCACTCTCAGCCAGCTCCACCAGACTGTTGAAACTCCGGCTCAGGCCCACGGCCAGACTGAGCCATCAGCTGGTCCCACAGGGCCAGCCTTCAAGCATCCGCTGCCGGCCAATCGGCCCCAAGGGAGCTGTGCGCACCGACCCCAACTGGGGGCCACCTCTCTGAGTACAGGCTAGTCACAAGCAGGATTTGAGCCGACGGCGGGCCAAGGCTGCCAAGCATCTCAGGCCACATCAATGAAGTATCTAGAATGAGGGAAGTGAGAATCACCTTTGCTATTTGTAGCTCAGAGCTATGGGAACTGGACTACCTACAAATATTGGAAAGAGTGCCACGGACCAAGGACAAATGAATGGAAGTTTCAGAGAATAATAAATGAAAGCTACCGATTTCAGGACAACACGGGGCTGGATAGCCATCTGTCAGGGATTCTGTGTATGTTATATTTTCCCCCACCAGATCATAAGCTCCTTGGGCGTCTCATTCAATCTCAATAACTCTGCTACCATCCCAGTGTCTTACTGCCTGGTGTCACTCAGCTCAGGGCGATGGCGATTAATACTTGGTGGATCCATGGGCAGATGGATGGATGAATGTGTGGATGGTGGCAGAGGATGGATGGGGAGGGGAATGGGTGGGTAGATGGATAGGTGGGTGGGCAAACTGATGAACAGCTGACTTCACAGCCGGGGCTGCTGAGTAATAAGTGACTGAGTCCTGCACCAGAAGGAGGCCAGAAAGGAAGCCGGCATGACCTTTACCTGCACAAAACCTAGGCTTCTCCAAGATCTTTTAATGGGGAATGTAAAGAGGGCTAACCATAACAGCAAAGATAGAAAATTTGGATTTCATTTTTTAAAAAATTGGACTTCATTAACATTAATGATTTCTGGACATCAAAAGACATCACTTAAGGACGCCTGGGTGGCTCAGCTGGTTAAGCGTCTGACTCTTGATCTTGGCTTAGGTCTTGATCTCAGGGCCGTGAGTTCAAGCTCTGCATTGGACTCCACATTGGGCAGGGAGTCTACTTTAAAAAAATTGTTTAAAAATGAAATAAAAAATGAAGCCATAAACTGGGCAAAGATATTCATAGGACATATACCTGTATATATGTTTAGGAGTATAAAGAACTCCTATAAATCGACACAAAAAGTAAACAGCCCAGTAAACCCTGGTCAAAAGACTTGAACAGGCATTTCACAAAACAAGGGGCATCCAAATGACCCATGAGCATATGGAAAGACACCAAACATCATTAGTCAACAGGGAAAAGCTAGTCAAAGCCCCAGGGGGGTACCATTATACACAGTTAGAATTAAAAAGTGTTGGAGAGGACGTAACGTGGCTGGAACTTTCATCGGTTGTTAGTGGGAGTGTAACTGGTACAATCACTTTAGAAAACTGTTTGGTAGTTATCTACTAAAGCTAAAGATATGCTTACCTATAATCCAGAAATTCCAGCCCTCGGTGTATCTCCAGGAGAAACCGAATATGTGAGTCTATGCAAATACTTTATAGGACTGTTCCTGAAGAGCTCCAAACTGGAAACAACCCAAATGCCCATTAACAGTAAAATAGATATGTACGTTGTGGTACCTCCATATAACGGAATACCACTTAGTGAGAAAAAAGGAACAGATTACTGATGCATACAACAACATGGGTGAATCTCACAGACAGTATCTTGAGCAAGAAAAGCCAGAGTATATACTGTATGATTCCATCTATAGAAAGTACAAGACTAGGGAAAACTAATCAATGGTCAGAGACGTCAGAATAGTGCTGATTTTCAGGGGTGGGGTTGGCAGAAGGGGGTAGTCTTCTAGAGTTCTAGAAATGCTCCATATCTTGTTCCCAGTGGTGGTGCCATGTGTAAAAGTCATCAAGCTCTGCATTGATTATACTTTTGATTATAGAGTCATTATACTTTTATAGTACACTTTTATGGTATATGAAATATTTGAAAGAGTACATCTGAGTTTCCTTGTTCTGGAAGAATTGGGTGCAGGGGCATGGGAGTGGGAGGAGCCTAAAGGGAGGAGCCTAAAGGGAGTACTACCATGTCCCTTTCAAGGTACACAGTTCTTGGTACTCAGTATAAAACATCTCAGAGGAATTTCTTGGTAGAGGCTGGTCTTTGCCTGGGGCAGGGGGCCAGATCGGATGCCAAGGAAGGATGCACCTATGGGGAAGTCTACGGGGTGGGGTCAGTGACGACAAGGTGACACACATCTGGGCCTTTCCTCAGCTGCTGAGGCACACAGAGGCACACAGAGGCGGCTGGGGATTCTGTGCCTCTGTGCCCCACTGTGTGGTTTTCCGAGGGGAGGGTACCCCTCATGAGCTTCCCACCCTGGGCCTCTGGGACGGAGGGGTCTTTGTGGTGCCAGCAGGTGCTCACCCAGCAAAATCAGAGGCCTGCTGGCCTTGAGCTACTTACTCTCCTACCCTCTCGGGGTCTCTCCTCTGTTACATGGGGAGGTCGGCTGACACCTTCCAGGGGTTCTTATGGGAGTGCCCCGAACCACCTAGGAGGCGAGGTGGCTTGCCCGGCCCACGCCCTTCTCCCAAAGAGCAGCAAGCACAGCTGGAAAGCCCGCTCCACTCTGCTGAAGTCATCTGTGCTGCTTCTCCCATGAATCAGGGACATTCACGAGACACCAACGCAGGTGACTGGACAGGATGCTCCGAACACTCAGACGGGGAGCAGCCTCCGCAGGAAGCCCACGGGGCGGACCAGGAACAGGTTGAGGGCTCCCCTGTCACATGTGCTGGGAGAGGAAGCTGTAAGTCACCTCACCTTCTTCCTCTCCCCACTGTCCCCACTCCTGCCTATCAGGAGTGCCCTGTCTTCCTCCTTAGCATCCCGCTCATCGGCTATCCCTCCCTGTTCCGCAGCCCCTGCCCTAGATCCAGGCCACAGCCGCTGCCTTAGGGGCTGCAGGAGGCCCCTCCACATGCTCCAGCCTGAGCCCCTGGGTCCGTGTTCCTCAGGCTTCCAGAGTGTGCTCTCGCCACCCTGGCTTTAGCCAAGTATCCCTGATACTCGATAAGATGCACAGACCTTCGCAGTAGAGTTTAAAGAGGGTTTTTTTTATCTCACACGAGCTGATGCACAGATCATCAAACCTCTTCTTGTGAAATGTTTTAACCTGAAATCAAGACTTGATATTCATTGCTATGAAATTTTTCTTATTTTCCCCTTTGGCTCATTGTTCCAGCACCCCAAGAACTTTTCAGATCCTGATTTTTATTTAACCTTTTGACCCCCTTCACCCATTTCTCCCACCTCCTACCCCTAACCTCTGGCAACTACCAATCCACCCTCTGAATCTACGAGCTTGTTTTTGTTTACTTGTTTGTTTGTTTGTTTGAGAGTCTACATATGAGTTCATATGTATTTGTCTTTCTCTCTTAGACTTATTTCACTTAATATAATGCCCTTGAGGTCCATCCATGTTGTCACAAATGGCAAGAGTTCCTTCTTTTTTTTTTTTTTTTAAAGATTTTATTTATTTATTTGAGAGAGAGAGAATGAGAGACAGAGAGCATGAGAGGGAGGAGGGTCAGAGGGAGAAGCAGACTCCCTGCCGAGTAGGGAGCCCGATGCGGGACTCGATCCCGGGACTCCAGGATCATGACCTGAGCCGAAGGCAGTCGCTTAACCAACTGAGCCACCCAGGCGCCCAAGAGTTCCTTCTTTTTATGGCTGAGTAGTATTCCATTGTGTGTGTGTGTGTGTGTGTGTGTGTATATATATATATATATATATATATATATCACTTTTTAATCCATTCATCCATTGATGGATACTTAGGTTGCTTCCATATCTTGGCTATTGTAAATAATGCTGCAATGAACATACGGTGCATATATCTTTTTGAATTAGTGTTTTTGTTTCCTTCAGATACATACCCAGAACTGGAATTGCTGGATCATATGGGAATTCTATTTTCAATTCTTTGAGAAACCTCCATACTGTTTTCCACAGTGGCTGTACCAATTTAAATTCCCACCAACAGTGCATGAGGGTTCCCTTTTCTCCACATCCTGGCCAACACTTGTTATCTCTTGTCTTTTTGATAATAGCCATTCTAACAGGTGTAGGGTGATATCTCATTATAGTTTTGATTTGTGTTTCTCTGATGATTAATGATGTTGAGCACCTTTTCATGTGTCTGTTGGCCATCTGTATGTGAGTTTAAAGAGCTTTGACAAATGTATATCTCTGTGTAAATAACACCCCCAATCAAGGTATAGGGCATTTCCATCACCCTGGAAAGTTCCCTTGTACCCCCTTCAAATCATCTATCTTTCTTCCAAAACAACCTCTGTTCTGACTTCTACTCCCACAGATAAGTTTTGTGGGTTCTTGAGTTTCACAAAAAATGGGACTCCATAATAATCATAGAGTACATAATCCTTTATGTCTAGCTCCTTTCACCCAACATACTGTTTTCCACCCTCATCCATCTTTTGTGACTTGTTCAATAAGATTCCATTTTATGAAAATAACTCAGTTTGTCCATTCTCCTATTGATGGACAGCTAGGCAGTTTATTGTTTTTACTGCAGGTTTTTGTTTTGATATATATTTGCATTGCTCTTGAGGAAATACCTACAAGTTGAATTGCTTGGGTATGTAGTAGATGTATGTCTATCTTTATAAGAGAGCCCAAAGTTTCCCAAAGTGGTTATACCATTACAGACTCCCACCAATAATGTGCCAGAGTTCCAATTGCTCCACATCCATGCCAACATTTGATACATCAGTCTTGTTAATTTTAGCCATAAGAGGATCTTTTTAAAAACCACATGTCCATCAGCTGATGAATGGATGAACTAAATGCAATAAATCAATACATTGGAATAGTATTCAGTAATACATAGAAATCCAGTGTCAACACATGCTACAACACAGATGAATCTTTAAAATGTTATGTTAAGTGATAGAAGCCAGTCACAAATGACTATCTAGTGCATGATTTCCTTTATATGACATACCCAGAAGAGGCAAATCTATAGAGACAGAAAGTAGATTAACACTTGCCTGGGGCTGGGGGGATGAGAGGGTCAAGGGATGATCACTAATGGGCATGGGATTTCTTTTTTGGGGATAATGAAAATGTTTTAAAATCCACTATGGTGATTCACAGCTCTGAATATACTAAAAGCCATTGAATTGCGCACTTGAAATGGGTGAATTTTATGGTTTGTAACTCTGTAAACTTGTTTAAAAAACTCAACCGTATTTATTTAGCCAGTTACCTTCTGTAGCTCCCAGTGTCCTCAAGGTAGAGACCCAGATTCTCAGACCCAGGTTCCTCATCTCCCTCTTCACAGGCACGGTGGGGATTCTGCCATTTCCAGACGCACTGTATACCAGCGTGCATCTGAGTGTTTGCATATACTGTGTCTTCTTCCACATCATTTCTGACTCATTCTTGGTGGTTCAGCTCACCTGACAGCCTTCTCTTATCCCTCTTCTGTTCGTTCATTTGTTCATTCAAGTAATCATTAGACACCTGCTGTATACCAAGGCTCTATTCTAGGCACGAGGGATGCAGCTGCAAACAAAATGGACTGTATCCCTCATGGAGCTTAGCTTGTGTGACTATCTGCATAAACAAATATTAATTGAGCACTTGGTAAAGGTGAAGCCTTGTGCCCAAGCCCCTGCCCTGCTGGCTTCATCGACATTCCCATAGTGCCATATGATCTTCTGTTTCAACACGAACCCCTCTGGACTTTCACAAGTTGAGGGAGAGAGGCTCGGCTTCCCTGACAGGTTGAGGACTCCATGGGGTAGGAACCTAGGACCAGCTCTCCTGACATCAGAGCAGGGATGATGCTTCTTCCATGTACATTTCCCTTCATAGCTTATAGAACCCTTATGCAGCCCTGGTCTTATCTGCCCACTCACCTGCCCTGTACTGAAAGTGGGGAGTCGGAGAAGGCAGGATGCATGACCACATTACCCAGAGCAGGTAACTGAGGCCCTGGAGAGCAGTTGGATTGTACAAGCTCACACAGCTGTCTATAGAACTTTGACAGAAAGCTGGTTTCTCTCTCTCTCTTTCTGCCCTGGGAAGGTTCCTTGTGGTATAGTCAGCTCTGAAAGCCTTGGATTGGTGTCCCCACACCAGGAAGGGATTCCAGGCCCAGCCAGGATCATAGGCCAGGGGCTGGTGCTGTGGGTCACTATCTGTGGGCATTTCCATTACTCTAGCTGGGGCAGCACCTGGCAGGATTGTCAAGAGGCGGCAATGTATGGTCTGAACCTCCTTCCCTGTCCTCAGCCTGACTCAGATGGGTCACAAACACCTGAGAATGAAGTTGTCCTCTGGGCTTCCTCTTCCAGATGTGCAGTTTACAAGGGAAAGCCACAGGAGAGGAACCTGCAAGTACGCCTCCTTAATGGTGTGATTAATGCTCACATGTGGATGGTGGCCTTCACAGTGACATCTTCTTCAGGGCCCTCTGGACACTTGGCTCCTCTTTGCACTTATTCCTTCTGGTCTGTTCCGGCAGCAGCAGGGGTTGGCCTGGGTCTTCAGTAAGCGGTGTGGGGTATCTGAGACCTCTATGTAACTTCCATCCTTGGATTTTTCCTGCCCATTTCTCTTTTGTTGCCTGAGGCCAGGCACCCAAGGGCTGGTGGGATCGCCTGCCTGGGGTCCTGTCACTATCCCTGTTTCTCCTGCTGTGGCAAGAGGTAAGGGAGCTCCATTACACCAGCAGACCCAGTGGTTCCTGGGGCTCTTACCTCCTCCAGTGGGCATTACCCCGTGGGCCCAGTGAATTAAACCCCGGAACAGAGTTTCTCCCAGCCTCCTAGAAGAGAAGAAAAGAGGAGAAAAGAGGCTTGCAGGATATGCTCTCGTTTCTCTATCTGCACAACACTAGGGGACGCAGGTGCCCTGCTCACCTTGGAGGCCACATCGATGAAGAAGCTCTGGACCTTGAGTCCTTGCACTACTCTGGAGCTCAGGGGTCTTGTTAGGATTGGCCGTGGGGGTCATGTGTGGGGAGATGGCAAGGGGTTACCCCCATCCCTCCGTTCTCCAAGCTTGTGCTCTTCTAAAATAGAAATCCAACACATCCTACAAGGAAAAGATGTATTCTCTTCATACCACTGGCTTGGTGGCCTATGGCTACATGGCATACTAGGTCCAAACAGCAGCTTCGATTATAACCACCGCTGATTATGCTCGCAGATCTGGGAGTTGACTGGACCCAGCTATGCCGTTCTTTCTCAGAGTCTCCTACAGCCTCAGCCAGATGGTGGCTGGGCTGGGGTCATCTTGAAGACTTCCTCACTCCCATGTCTGGTGCCCAAGCTGAAAAGACAGAGACAGGTGGGGCTGGAACAGCCAACACTCTGTGGGCATCTCTCCCTTTCTCTGTGTTGTCTCCATGTGGTTTTTCCACATGGCAGCTTCAGATAGCTGGACTTCGTCCATTGTGGCTGAAAGCTCCCAAAGCTACAAGAAACATCCCTGTTTCTCTATCTGAAATAAACTTGACCTTTTTCCTGACAGTAACCTTGATGTTGCTTGATGAGTAGAGAGCTCCCACTCCTCCCTGCTCTGAACTGCATTACGATGCATCTCTTTTGTTAACAGGACTATGACAATGAAGGGCATCCCCTCCAAATCATGTCACCTTAATTCCCAAGTTTCTTCCTAGACCACAGAACTGGTGGGGAGATATCTCAGCTTGAAGATGCACTCATGCGTGCATGAAGAAGCACACACACAAACCCCAGACTTTTGTCTGTCTGGTCTCCCACAATTCTCCCCGTCTTACCAACACTCTGATTTCCTTTGGAGGAGCTCTTTCTCATTCTACAGCTTCTGTCCTTGTGCATCAATGTGTCCAGATGCCTGAGCCCTACTGTGTAAGCCAGGGGTCCGCAAACATTTTTTTAAAGCGCCAGATAATAAATATTTTAGGTTTTGTGGGCCAAGAGGCAAAATTGAGGCTATGATGTAAGTACTTATGTAATCATTTCAAATATGAAAACCACTTTTAGCTTACAGGCCCTAAAAATAGGAACCTGGTTGGGATTTGCTCTGGACTCATAGTTTATGAACTCCTGGTATAAAGTAAAGGGATCCCTGAGGCACCTTCCACTAGACTCTTCCTCAGAGGTCTGTGGGGGTGGAAGTGGGGGACAGTTTTGCCTGTGACCTCAGCCTGACCAAGAACCAGATGTTCTCTAACAGGATGTGATACAAAGACAGGAAAAAAAAAACCCACAAGAATTCATTCACTCTTTCCCATGGCAGTGCCTGATAAGCTATGCTACTCATCCCTGCTCCCAAGTGTGTCTGGAGCGATATTCTTGTCTGTTACAAGCTCATTTTCCACTCCTCCCTCCCAGCCTCTCAATTCACCCACATTCTACCAACAAATGCCCTTTTCCTTCTCTTATGGTAATCAGAGTTGGTTTCTGTTGCTGGCACCCAAAGCTCGCTAACTTATATATACACTAGGCATCCTACTTTGTCCAGCCACAGTGGAATTTTGTAAGCATGCATTCTGGATGCAGGAACTCAGAAAAGCCTAGGATGTTGGAGCCCATGATCCTCAGCCCTGGGATGGTGACTATGATCCCAAGCCCCAAGACTCTACCCAGTTTGACCTTGGAGTTTCCAAGTGCCCAGGTCCTCTCTCCTGTGGACCCCAGAGAACTGATGCTTCTTGGGGTGGGATGGTGCAGCTGTGAGGAGGGATGGCTGGCACCAGCCCTGCCCAAGTCTACATCTCTCTCAGGGCCCCTTCATAAATTTATCCTGCAGCAATTATACCCTGGTTTAGGCCAATCAAAAAGGAAGAGGTTGTCCTTGTCGGATTGTTTCTCCAGCAGCTGCAGCAGTGCCTGGCAGAGACCCAATTCAAATTAGCTTAGAGAAGAGGAGAATCACTGGCTCATATAACTGAGGAAGACATGGGTGTGACTGAGAAATAGTAGAACCAGCCTCTTTCTCTCTGACATTTTTCTCTGTTCCTCTGCATGGCTGTCCCTTCCTGCAGGCTTCCTTCTCCATGTGGCCTGAGACATGACATCCAGTTACTTCCAAACTCCCATCCTCAGAACCTGATGGCCAGGGGAAGAGTCTCTCCATTCTAGCACCAGAAAGGAAAATCCAAGGAAGGATTCTGAGTGGTGCAGTGGGGTTCTGCGCCTGTCCCCAGACCCATCATTACAGACTGGAGAGTAAGGCTGTTGTCAGTTCCCATGGAACCATGTAGCAGAAACTGGCTGTGGTAGATTGCCATTGCCTGCCTTCTAATTTCCTCCCTCTGCTCACACCTCTTGCAATATGACCTTGAAGTTCTCTGCATCAAGAGGCGGAGTGTATTTTCCCATGCCCTCAATTGGGGCTGGCCTTGTGACTTTTTTGACAAAAGGAATGAGGTAGAAGTAAGATTGTCTCGATTCTGAGCTTTAAGAAGTCTTGTGCACTTCTTCTTCATCTCTCCTAACCTGCTGTCACCATTCAACAAGCCCAGGCTGGCCTGATGGGTGGTGAGACACACATGGCCCAGTTACCCCATCACCCCAGTTGACTGCAAGCCAATGACCCAACACGAGAGTGAGGTCATTCTAAACCAATGCCTGCTGACTGCGGATACACGAGTGAGCCAACAGATTAGAAGAGCCTGGCCCAGATCAGCAGAACTGCTCCCTTAACCCACAGCCTCATGGGCACAAATAAATAGTTGTGTTAAGCTATGAATAATAAATACCTGTTTGTTATGCAGCAGAAGTTAACTGATACACTGGCTAAGTGTTCATCAAACCCATGAGAATGGACACAACCCTGCCTTCCAGTCCACAGTGACTGGTCCCGGAAGTGGACATAGAACTCAGCTGGCCAAGCAGAATCCTTCCCTAGGATTTTCTCTTGTAGCCTCATGGAGTTAGGCTAAATTTGTGCAGGTCTTTGCCTTCTCTCTGAACTCTATCCTGCTACCTTTGTAGTTAGGTAGCCATGTGGTTGAGTCCCAATCAATAGATGTGGGCCTGGCCCACAACCTCACTCCCGAAGTGGGGGGACCCCCTGTCTTTTCCCATCTACCAGCCTAATGCAGAGAGCTCCAGGACTGAAAGGTGGGTGGAGTTATAAGAGGAGAAGAGCCTGAGTTCTTGAGGAACCACGCAGATGGCGCCCAACCCGAGAAACCCACAATGAGCTGTGACGTGCGCCACTGGTTGTGCGGTGTTAACTAGTATGGCAGCATATTAAGTAGTATGGCACCATAGCTCCGCTCACATACCAGAAAGGGGCAGAAAGAGGAACAGAGCGATTCCCCAGAATCAGCTGGTACTATGCCTGGAAGAAGGGAGGGGTGCTTACTGCAAGGTAGAACATTAAATGTTCACTCCGGGGGTGCCTGGGTGGCTCGGTCGTTAAGTGTCTGCCTTCAGCTCAGGTCATGATCCCAGGGTCCTGGGATCGAGCCCCGCATCGGGCTCCCTGCTCAGTGGGGAGCCTGCTTCTCCCTCTCCTTCCAGCTCGTGCTCTCTCTTGCTATCTCTGTCACTATTTCTGTCTCTCTCTCTCAAATAAAATAAAATAAATAAATAAATAAATAAATGTCCCCTCCACGAGCCAGGAACCACCTCGAATGTCAGGCTACAAAACCAACCTAAGGAGAGACTCTGGGGTGCGGCCGAGGGCAGGGTCTTCGGATTGTGCTGCCTTCCCAGCTGCGCTCTGGCTGGGGTGGTCTTTCTTGCCTCACAGGGATGACACTGGGTCCTGAACAGTGAGCAGTAGCAATAGGGAGAAAGGGCCACTGGTGGGACTTCAGAGTCTCTCAAGCCCATTAAAGCTGAGACCTGATCTTTGTTGGACAAGTATTCTCGTTCTAACAAGCATCCTCTTAGTTAAAAGCTAGAAATCTCCTTTTGGTCTAGTGGCAGGTGTCAGAAGATGTAACTTTTGATATCAGAAAATTCCTAAGAAGATACAAGGAATTCATGCAGTCTGGAGGGAAGGGACTAAGTCCCGGGCAAAGATGGGGCCTAACAACAGAGAGCCTTTATAAGCAGGAAGAGTTAAGAGAGGGGGCCAGGCTTCCAGCCCAACTGGGGTCACAGGCAGCCACCCTGCAGCCTTCTCATCTCAAGCCAAATTCTTGCGCGAGCGAGGGAATGTGGTGGGTCACCGGCCGGCTAATCCTTTGGGTTGTGTGCCTATCGTGGTCTAGCTGGCTGAGAACAAGGGGCCATTGGTTGTGCGGGCCAAATTTGGCGGTCCCTTAGCAGCGGCAGGGGGTGGTTTCCAGGGAAGGAGGATGAGGGTGGGCAGAAGTCCAGTGTGGCATTGAGGACGGGGGACAGTCATTGGCAGAGATATGGAAGGGAGAAGCAGGGTGGTGTGTGACGATGGCTAAAGAGAGAGCGAATTTCAGGGCTGAGATGGTGGGAGATGGGACCAGTCTTGGGATCTGCAGACCATGGCTATCTCTGAAGGGCTTTCAGCAGGCCTGGGTCTGTCCAGCTGATCGAGAGGAGCAAACGTGGTGGCTAAGCTTTGCTCTCTGGAGTCCCACAGCTCTGGGCTTGCAGCTCAGTCCTGCCACTTACACCAGCATATGGCCCTGGGTCGAGGTCAAGGACTAGGGGCCATTGAATCAGATGCAGCCCACATATGGGCTTTCTTTGGGCTGCATGGTGTCTGTGCATGTTTTAGTATGCTTGTTAACGTTTTTTAAAAAAATCTGCATGGGCGCCTGGGTGGCTCAGTTGGTTAAGCGACTGCCTTCGGCTCAGGTCATGATCCTGGAGTCCTGGGATCGAGTCCCGCATCGGGCTCCCTGCTCGGCAGGGAGTCTGCTTCTCCCTCTGACCCTCCCCCTTCTCATGTGCTCTCTCTCATTCTCTCTCTCTCAAATAAATAAATAAAATCTTAAAAAAAAAAAATCTGCATTTCCAGATTCTCTTGGAAAATTGAAGACTGGCAACAACTGGGTCTGCACCGACCTGGCAATAAACACCCAGAGAAGCAGATGCCCGTTGGTCACAGCTGATGCTTGCTGGTTGTCCACAGTCTCTACCTCTCCCAACTACCTGCCCAACGCCAATGCCCTGGCATTGTTGCTCCTCAGCAGGAGCTGGCACTGCTGTTTTCTTACAGTAGAGAAATAATTCTCCGTATCCATGTGTAGGCAGAAGAGCAGCGTCCCTAGGATGCCACGCCCTAATCCCTGGAACCTCTGAATATGTTATGGTACATGGCAAAGGGCAGCTAAAGTTCCAGATGGAATTAGGGTTGCTGATGACCTGACCTTGAGATGGAGAAATGACCCTGTATGATCCAATGGAATCACAAGAGTCCTTAAATGTGGACTATGGGGCAGAAGAGTCAGTGTCAGAGGGATGAGACGTGACAAAGACTTGATTGGCCGTTGCTGACTTTGAAGGTGGAGGAAGGAAGGGGCCATGCGTCAGGGAACATGGCAGCCTCTGGAAGCTGGAAAAGGCAAGAAAATGGATTCTTTCCTAGAGTCTCCAGAAAGGGACACAAGCCTGCTGACATCTTGGTTTTTAGCCTAGTAAGAACCATCTTGGGGCACCTGGGTGGCTCAGTCGGTTAAGTGTCTGCCTTCGGCTCAGTTCATGATCTCGGGGTCCTGGGATTGAGTCCCACATCAGGCTCCCTGCTCCGTGGGGAGTCTGATTCTCCCCTTCCCTGTGTCCCACCCCCCACTCGTGCTCTCTCTCTCAAACAAATAAAAAATAAAACCTAAAAAAAAAAAAAGGACCATTTTGAAGTTTTGGCCTTCACAAAGTCACTAAGTTTGGGGTAATTGTTTACAGCAGCAATAGAAAACTAGTGCATCATGTCTCTTATCAAAATGAACAATCAGTCAAGAGGGTGATGTCTTTGGGGAAAAATGAGAGAAAGCATATGTCTTAATGAAAAGGAGGAATATTTCTGTGTATTTAATTTGCCCACAAATTGTATCTTATGCCTGACCTTTCCCTGTTTGGGTCTATAGACATTAGGGTCTGGAACCTCCTCTTTCAGAAAGTAACTTACTTAACTTGTCTGGTCCTCACGCCTCTCTTTTATAAAATGGCATCTACCCTGTGGTTTTGTTATAATGAATAAACAAAATTAAGCGAATAAAGCAATTAGTATAGTGCCTGACGTGTAGCAAATGTTCAGTAAGGGGCTATATGATTAGCAGTAGGTAGTCCTGTAAGGATGAATGCACGATGCAGAACAGGCAAGGTTTTGCTGCAGAAGAAATTAACACTCCATGTCACTGGCTTAATATAATAAAGATTTTATTTTTTTATTCAAGCTACATTTCCAACATAGATCAGTGGGACGCTTGGCTCCACAAGCCACTCAGGGCCCCAGGCTGAGAGAGGCACCACCATCCTGCAGTTGCACCATTTATAACCCATAGCCTCCTTGTCATGGGGCAGGGGACGGCCATGCTGGGGATCCCCACAATGGTAACAAAATGTTGCAGCCTAGAAGTGACCCCCATTATTTAAGCTCACAACCTGTTTTCCAGAATTGTTCACATGGGTCCACCTGTATGGGGTAGGGAGGTGGGATACTCCCAGGTGCCTGGAAGGTTAGGAGAACCACATTTGAGTAAGGGACAGAAGTCTGCATCACAATGGGTCTGAAGAGAACAAGACTGGGGCAAAGAGACACATTTGAAAGCTTTGTATAGTCGAGAGGGGAACTGATGGTGGTCTTGAATTTCAGTAACAGGATTAGGGATGGAGATAAGATGTCAGATTAAACAGATACTTAAGGAGTTAAGTCATCAAAACTTTAAAACGTAGGAAGATAGATGAATATAATATCTGAATTAGAAAATAAACAAAAAAGAAAGAAATCAGAAATGTATAAATCAGTGGATGCAGCTATCAATTTGAATACACACACAAAAAATACCATCATGTTTTTTCTTCTAAAACCGATTCACAGATTTTGCCTAGTGCAATCTTATGCAAATTGAGAAGTGGTCTTGATCATTTCTTTTAACAATAATAGACACAGTGGGGTCCTGTGAATGAGGTTTTAGTAAGCTGAAATCAATGTGAGATTACTTAAGCTTCGCACTAGATCATGAGAAATGATAAAACATGGCAAACCTCACAGTTGAAAAATAGATAGGTAACAAGTATATTTTTAAGGTATTATTGATGAGTTGCTTCCACTGAAGACGGGAAAGTAAAACGATCATAGATCTTGCTTCAGGGATAAATGAAATATTTAAGTTTCAAATATCGTAAGTTTTATTACTCCTTTGGCCAGGTTTTCGATATTTTTCAAGTACTTCAACGTTGTTGGAAAAATGAACTATTAAACATTTTAAAAAGCTTGTATAAACTGGAGAAAAAGTGTGGTCGTTAAGGTCATAGGAGAGGTCGAGATGCACATGGAGAGATTGCAGACTAAGGAAAGGGTGCAAGACCACCACGAAGAGAAGGCAAGAGGGGTTTTTGGGAAGCAGAGCCTGAGACCGGGATTCTTGCGAAGTTGATGTATTGGGGGGGGGTCTTCCGAAAGCACCTGTAAGAGGGGAGTGTAGCAGGGAGAGACCCCCCCACCCAACCCGGCTTGATCATAGAGCGAGGGCTCTGGAGAAGACGTACAACACAGCGTGGTCTCCCGGTAAGGAAAGATGGCTGGCATTTTACACTCCGTATTGGTCATTGTGGGCTGTCCGCAAGAGGGGGCTGCTTCCCAGATGAGGCAGCTCCTGCCACCTCCGGGCCATTCCCTAGAGTAAGGGCTGCTTCGAGCTGTGAAGAGCCAACACTCCCGAGCTGGGGGAGGGGTGCCTGGGCCCAGCAGGGGGATTTGGGTAGGGCCCTGGTGTTAAAGCAGTCCTCCCCTTGCATTGCTCAGACCCACTTGCTTCTCGCTTTCAGTTTAATCCGCCTGCCCATTGGGAGAGCCGGGGTGGTCGTTGGCTGGCGATGGTCGGTGCAGTCTGGAGGGTAGCGTGCCGTTCTCCCAGGACGCCATCCCCTCCGGTAGCTCAGCTGCATCTTGAAGAGGCCGTTTGGCCCTGCATCGGGTCTGCAGCTTCTGCCTGGCGCGACACACAGTGGCCCCAGTGGAACCTATGAGTGTGTATCTGTGTCCATGGCCACACCCCCTTTTCTGTGTGTAGGCTCTCTTGGTCTGCAGTGGTCTTGTCTGTGAGCTCCCACACAGTGGCCATGGCCTAAGTCTCCATAGCAAGGAGAGGCAAGCCCATTCCTGGAGTATGGATCAATCCTGGTCAGGGTGCCCTTTCTAGGATAGAGGGGGTCCTGGGTAATAAACTTGCTACCAAGGGGCTAGTTGGTCTTCTCATCGTGTGTTAATGTCTAAGACTCAACATGGTCTCTCTTTTTTTTTTTTTTTTTTTTAAGATTTTATTTATTTATTTGACAGAGAGAGACACAGCGAGAGGGGAACACAAGCAGGGGGAGGGGGAGAGGGAGAAGCAGTCTTCCCGTGGAGCAGAGAGCCTGATGCGGGGCTTGATCCCAGGACCCTGAGATCATGACCTGAGCTGACGGCAGACGCTTAACAACTGAGCCACCCAGGTGCCCCAACATGGTCTCTCTTGAAGACAGGGTGGACATTCAGCCATGACGGCAGCTGGACCGGCGTTGGAGAGAGGGAACCGAAGCTGGTGGGCTCCCATATAACCTGATCTCTGTCTCCAGGATGCTCTGTTCTTGAGCCCAGATGGTGCAAGCCTAGGTGGGGGTGAGGGGTGAGAACAGAGACTGGCTGTTCTCTGGGCCGAGTTGTCCCAGGTCCTTGGTTGACCACTGTCTTCCGCAGTGGACGCTCTCTAGTGTATGTAAAAATGGGCTATGTGGATCCTCATACTTGTGGCCCACTCCCCTAGGCCTACCCGCCTGCCTCCCACCCGGTGCTCCCCGTCCCTCCAAGTCCAGTCTTACTCTTTCCAGGCCTCTGACCAACTAGTTAAGCCACTTGCCATGGCCCACGAGTATGTGTATGTCCCTTTCTCAGGTCGCTCCTCTCTCCATGTAAAATAGATGGCCAGGTGTCCTGCCCAAATCCCTGCCTAGTGGAAGGATTCCCTCTCACCTCGGTCTTTCCATCTTGAGTGGGGCTCTCCCTGTGGCTTGCACCCACATCCCAAGCTGTCTCACCTGTGAACCAAGTTCAGAAATGTTCCTTCTCTGTCAGCTGGTCACAATAGACCCTCCAAGTGGCAACAGATATTTGCCAAGGGGCAAGTGTCGGTGCAAGTCTCCCCATCCCAAGTCCTGGGGTCTCACTCCTTCCCTATTAGGGGCCCGATCTTGGCGTAGGACACCTGACGGGATGGAGCGCCGAGCGCTCTCCGAGGTTTTGCCATGATCAGCACCGACTGCGGGAGATGCGTGTTGCAACGCTTCCTCCCTTCAGTTTCCTCGGACTTGCACAACATTGTTTTAAATCGCCAAGTAAGAGATCTGAGATTGTAATTTCCTTTCTTCGAGGAATCAGTGGCACGTAGCAATAGGCACTCAGTTCCACAGTCTCAACGCTTATTCTTTCCTTCTACCTGTCACAGGCCAGCAACACCGCCCCAGCGGGCGCAGCCCCCTCCCCCTTCTCCGCAGGTGGAAGTCACAGCGCATCCTGGCTGTCCCAGGCCGGTGCTGTCACCAGTGACGGGGCCCCGTTCCCATCTGGTCAGTGACCGTCTCCAGCATCCTGTCCTCCGAGGCTGGCTCCCAGGCCCGCTCCAAGCCCTCGCTGCCTTAGGTCGGGTTGCCTAGGAGCAGAGCCTGAGACAGGCCTTCAGGTTCCTGTGATTCACCGAGGGACCGCTCTCAGGGGGAACCTACAGGGGAGGCCGTGAGGCAGAAGACGGACGGGGACAGGGTCGAGCAAGCATCTGGCTTTACGGAAAGTCTGGCCGGATCCACAGGGAAGACTCTGGAGCCACTAAGCACACGGCAGGCAGCAAAGAGGCTGTCCTGTGGTTGCTGTTAGCACTCAGCGGTTGGCTGTGGGCTTCCCGGCAGGGGTGCAGGTGTGGGGGGAGGGGAGTGGGTAACCTTCCAGGCAAGGAGGTCCCTGGCTGCTGAGGCGGTTCGCTGGTGGAGAGTGGTTGCGGGCCATGCGCGCCAGATGCAGGGGAACCGGAGGGAGCTCCACGGCACCTAGTTGCGACAGGAACCCACGAAGACAGCAAAGAAGGCACGGTCAGGGGCCCTCAAGGAGAGCTGAAGCCCCAACGGAGGGGGCTGTCATGGAATCCAAAAGAAGAGTTTCCAGGAGAACGGCCACTGTCAAATGCAGTCGTGAGGGCCAGTCTCCAAGAGCAGCATGGACTTCAGTGACCAAGAGGTCACAGGCGGGCTTGCAAGAGGAGTTTCAGAGCACTTCTGAGACGTGAGCCGTAGGGAGTAGAGGATACGAGTGAGCACGGGCAGCTTCCTCGGCCAAGGAGTCTGCATGGGAAGGAGTGGAGAGAGGTGGACGGCGAAGGGTGGGGATGTGGGCTGTAGACCTCAGCACGCCAGGGTCCAAAGCTCCAGACCCGGGGAAGGTGCAGGAAAGGGGCCGGCTGATGGAGTGAAGCCCCTCTCGGGGGAGGAGGAGATAGTGGTGTCAGGGGCTGGGGGAAGGGCTGGCTCTGACTGGAGAAGGGCCATCACATCCTCTGGGCCTGGACAGAAGAAGATAAGGCTGGGGGAGGGTGGAGGTAGGGTCGTGAGTGGGGGAGCACGGTGTGAGGGGGTCTGGGTGATGAGTAACCTGCTTAGAGTGAGGTGGGCGTGATTGAGCAGGAGGCTGGCGCACAGGACAGAACAAGGCACATGGGTGGATGGGGGGCTCAGAGACCATGCCCTGAGGTCTCAGGGGGGCTAGAGGCCCTGATTTGTCCTGGCACTGACCTGGGGGACTGAGTGACTTTCCCCAATAGTACCCTATGGTCTTATGTGGAGGGACGGTCATTGGATTCAGGGTGGGGGCTTTGTGGGGTGGGTTGCAAAGAACAGAAACGCAAGATGACGCCTGAGCTGGAGGATGGGATGTGTGGCCCCAGGTGGGGGGCCGCCCTCCAAGCAGCCCTGAGAGCCAGGCTCTCCTCGAGCTCCTCCTGGGGACTTCTTCTAGGCCCCGAGAAGGAAGTGACCAGGCTCGGGAGGAGTTGGTGGGGTGGGGCTGGGGCGGGCGGGTCTCCACGCAGCCTCCACAGGCAGCACCGACCTGTATTTAGCAGTAACGCTGGTTTCAGGCCCCGAAGTGAGAACGCAGGGACGGTTTGCTTTTTATATATTGTTAGGGAAGCCTACTGCCCTGCCTCTCCCTCCCCATCTCTGCCCACTTCCTGCCTTGAAGGCAATGGCATTCAAACTTTTTGTTTTCAACCACAACCCACAAGTAAGAATTAATCTGACATCATGATTCAGCAGACACACACACGCACGCACAACTGCAGCGAACGTTTCACGATCCATCTCCTCCCTTACTCTGGAACCCTCCCAAGTGCTCTTGCTGTTCTCCTTTGCTCTCATCCATTTCAGGAGGGCGTGCTGGTCACAGCCCAGGTGGGTTTCACGGGTCCCTCGCCGGGTCCTGGAGCAATACTGTGCTAAGGCGACGGCTATTTCACATTTGTCTCGCGTAAGCTTGCCCCCGTGCAGCTGGGCGGAAGGCAGCGTCCGTGGCTCAGCGGTGGCCAGGATTCCATTTTTAATGTAACTTCTCCTTCCCCCCCCCCTTCCATCTCGCACCGGAAAGAGAAACTGGCCACCCTGGAGAAGCCCCACAGGCAGGGGACTTCCAGGCACCCCGTTCCCCACAGGCAGTTCCGTGGCTGATGAAACCACGCACCCCTCATCCTGGCTGCTTCCTGCGTGCCCCCACCCCCCACCCCCTCACACTTAGGAGACCTGTACACGCTCTCGACACGCATTTCCACACACACCCCAGCTACGCTCCAGGGGATATATTTGGGGGCACCTGCCAGCCCCCACTTCCTGCTTGGAACGTACCCTCACCCAGTCCCTGTGGAGGGAAGGCCGGGCAGCCACATGTGTTTTGTGCCTGTGGCCAGGCCCAGACCTGGGGGGGTGGGCAGCGGCCCGCTACTGGGCTCTGAGAATTAGACTCACTTCCCCAAACTCCAGGAGGAGACACAGGGACGGCAGTGAGTTTGTGTCAGGGGCTGAGGCTACAAGTAGAATTCGGACAGTGGCCTGGGTAGGGGCTATGGCTACAGAACCCCACCCAAAGCACAGTTATGGAGAAGAGAAAACCCAAGGTCCCCTGGGATGGTGGGGGGCAGGGGTGCTGGGGAGTAGGGTGGCCGGAGGGAGACGGTGAGAGATCCAGCCAAGGGGGAGATCGGCTGAGTCAGCAGGGTCTATGAAGCCTCGCTGGGCTTCCAGATCTTCATTCTGGATGCTTTGGCCAGCACCCTCTGGGGCTTGGCATGGATAGGTTTCTGCTCCACAAACCTAGAAAGTCCACAAGGGGCTTGCTCTGAGCCTGGCCAGCATTGCACATCCTCCCCGAGACCCCAGCTGTCCCACTAACAAAAGCGGGGCCTGCTGCAGACTGGAGTCCCACCAGGAGGCGGCTCTGGGGTCTGAACATGATCACCCGGTCCCAGGTCCCAGGGCCTCCTCCAGAGACACCCCGTGGTAGGGGCTCCTCCAGATTAACACCAAACCTCCTGACTGCTCGCTTGCTTGCTGTTTTTTTTGCTGGGTGATCAGGCAGGGGTGGTGGTTTAGAAGCAGAAACAAACACCCAAACCACTCCTTAAAATTCACAAAATAGCTAATTCGCCAAACCTTCGTTTTTTGTCAATTTATTTAAAAAACAATTAACATGGGCAAATGAGATACCTCAGTGTTACAACAGAGTATAGAAATGTCTAGCAATAGTCAAATAATTTGATCTTTAAATACAAAATAACCACATGAACACCTAATATACAGGTTTCATCTGAATACATATTTATTAGATAAATATTAGAGGTTGTCACATCATCTAACTACATACAGCTTTGCAAGACTAGAAATCACAATTAGTTTTCTGACCAGTTTAAAGTATGAAATGATTGCATTGTACATAGATGTACAAAGACGATGACAGTTTCTGTGGGGGTTACTTCAGGCTGCACTGTGGGTGTGTTTATGTGTGTACGTGTGAATCACCTGCAATCATGATATCAAAAAATTATACAAAGTATGAATTTGGTTACAATTTTCTTCTGAAATCCCCGTTTCTTTTCATTATTTCCATAGCACCCTAAAAATACACAGGTGGCAGGACTAAGTACACTGAAGCTAAATAGTACATGTAGGTAAAATAAAAACAAAACAGAACAAAAATTCCTTTCCACACAGGGTCAGAGTATATTACATGAGACAAATGTGAAGAGAGACCTCACAAACGCTAACAAACAGGATCTAGTTTTTCCACGTTAAGATGGAGTTCCAAGCCTTTTTTTTTTGTTGTTTTGTTTTGTTCCGTAAAATAAAAACAATACACATTCCAAGGGAAATGAATGCATCTGTTAACGTGTCTCTATTTCTCATTTACATATGTACACACGTCCCTTGTCCCTTGAGTCGCTGCTGCTGACGTCGTCCTGTCTAGATGGTCAGGTCGAGGGAGCAGACGGGTAGCTCTCTGGGGGGTTTCGGGCTTCCGTGAGGGAGAAAGTATTAGAAGTTTCTTAAAAAATAAAACGGCTACAGGGAACATGATACACGGGTAAAGCTTCGAACCAAGGAGATGGGGTGATTGCCTGTACTCGGGCCTTCCCGCCTGCCCGCTGACGCCCTGTCCGTCTCGTGGAGTGGCAGCAGAAACGCGCCCACGGCCTGGGTGGGTGCTTGTCATGGGGAAGTGGCTTGCTGAGGCCTCGTTTTTGCTGAGGTTACTTATGGCTCCAAGTAGTCGTCCAAAAGGATGAGGAAGCATCTTCCCTGGAGTTCAGAACCGGCCGCCTTGGCTCGGGGAGGCTGTTGTCACCTGAATCTGTCACCAGCCGGGGCTTGCTCCAGCCCCGGCCACCTTTCTGCCTCCCTCACCCTCCTGGCCTGCCTCCAAAATCACTCTGGGAGAGCACGTCCCCAGAGCACGGGCTTCAGGCACCACGGTTCGGGAAAGCTCTTTGCCCAACTTGCTGGTGGAGGTTCGCGTGGGAGGGGCCCCAGGAAACCTGCCTCAGGGAACCAGGCCCTGGCTTCCATGCAGAGAGGGTTGAGGGAGGTGCCCAGAGCCCGGGCTGTGGGGGGCAGATCGACCCTCTATACTAGAAAGCTGTGGGTAAGTTGGTGAGCAGAGTGGGGACACCCGATAAGAACCAGAATGGACCCCAGGCCTTTCTGGGGAAAAAATAGCACAGCAGGAAGCAGGAACTTCTAAGGAAGGCATTTGTAAGTCTGTCTGGGGCAGAACATTCCCAGATGGCCTAACACAGAGTGCGGCCACCCGCCAGAGCCCTCGGCCACATGCTACCTGGCATCGTCTAGTTCCCACCAGCCGACTGGGGATGGCTCTAAGCAGTGGGTGGCCTGATCTCACTCACCCATGTACTTTGTCCCTTCATCTGTACAAATAGCCCTGGTTGCTTTTTTGTTTTTGTTTGTTGTTTTTTTAAAAAAAGGACTCGGTCTTTGTCATTGAGTCAAGGTATTTTTAAAAACACCAGCAAAGGCTATAACCAGGTCATGAAAATGTCGAATATTATCAAAGACAATACTAAAATATTCACAAAGATATTTACAAAAGCAATTCTTAAAATAATTGATTTGCATACGGAACACCACACTGTCTGAAAAAACCTCGACAACGGGACAAAGGAAAAGGGGGCGGGGACCACGGCAGCTTTCCTATAGAAAACCGTGTGCCGGCCGTCTGGTACAGTGACTGGGAAATCAACAGCTGGGGCCACCGTTCTGGTCAAATCCAGAGGAGTGCTGGGGACCACCCGCCACGGGGGGGGGGAGGGGGGAGAGACGGAGATTGAGAACGCGGGACAGTGGACGGAAAGCAGGAGGCCCCAGGCAGCAGCAGGAAGGGGCGCAACGAATTCACAGACGTGACCCAAGTGACCCGATGGCCCAGCAGCATCACAGGCCATGCGGCTTGGGGGGGGCACAGAGGACCCCCAAACAAAACGGACGCCCACACAAGCTCCCCGGGAGACTCCGAGGGCAGGAAGCCTGATGGAGCGAAGCAGTGGAGGGCAAACCAGAGGCTGCTTCTGCTCGAGCGAGCAGGAGTGTGGGCAGCTCTGCAGGGCAGAGGGACACGGAGGAAGGGAGAAGCCGGCAGCCAAGCGCGGCACGGAAACACCACGGGATGCTGGCGGGCACATTCCGGCACGTGTGGTGACGGACCGGGGTGCAGCCGGGGCAGCCTGGAGCTCAGGGGCAGACGGGGCAGGCGGGCCACACAGATGCCGATGCCCGGGGCTCCTGCCGCCGAGCCCGCGCAGGTGCCCCGAGCCTCCCCTGCCTCTCCACTGGCGCCCCCGGCTGGCAGGGTGGACAGAGGAGGACGGGGACAGAGGGAAGCGGGTGTCCCACATAACAGTCTGGGAGAGGTGGGCTGGGCGGGAGGAAGGGAACAGGACACATGGAGAGAAATGGTTTGCTTGCCGTCCGAGTCCACCGTCCCTTTTCTCAGATGACTTCGTAGCTTAATTAAATTGTCATTTAAAAACAGGGAGCGGCTTGGAGCAAAGCTGTAAGTTGCCGTTCCTATCCGACTGCGGCTGGCGGCATCCCCCTGTCCCCCAACTAAGGGCACGATACTTTCGGCTGGGTACTCTCTCTCTGCCCCGCCCCCACCCCCCGGCCTGAGTCCAGAGGTCGTGGGGCCAGCTGCGTTGTCTTGGCTCTGAGGAGACCCTGACCCCCTTTCCCACCAGTCCCCAAGCAGGAATGGCACACCCTCTCTCAAACACAGAATCTTGTCCTTTTTCTCTGCTTTCTGAGAGAGGAGTGTTTTTACAGGGCATCTTGGCTTAGAGGTCAGGGGTCAAAGTGACGGCCTTGGCCCCTGAGACGGTTCTCTTTCCCAGAGGTTTGTGCTTTTCTGTGGTGGGTGGTGGTGGTGGTGGTGGTGGGTGGGTCGTTCTCACTGCCGCCAACCGTCACTGTTCCTCCAAGGCTCGGAGGGGGGGCTGCCTGGGTCTCGGGGTGCCCCTCTCTCAGGCTCACAGTCACTTGAAGGAGGCTCTGGGCCAGGAAGCAGGGAGGCAGGGTTACAGTTTAGAAACCGGAAGAACCTCGGGGGCACTGGAGGGTCGTTTGGAATCAGCACACACGGAGGGACAGGAAGCCTTCATCAGCGTGTGCCCTCTCGCTGGGCCGGTTCCCCACTGCGAGGGTCATCTTCAGGGCCTGCTCTGGGCACGGGCACCAGACCCCCACAGCCTTCACAGTGCACCCTCCCGCCCCTCTGCTCTGAGGAGGCCGCAGCAGGGGCGGTCTGAGGGCAGGGGCTCCCAGTGGTAAAGTGTGTGGGGGACAGACAGGGAAGGAGGCAGAGTGGGGAGGGATGGCCCCAATGGAGGAGCGGGCTTCAGTTGTTCTCAAAGAGAGACAGGAGGTCATCGTTACTATTGCTCGGCAGGTCAGGGGGATCCAGGTACGAGAGGAGCTCATCGGGATTTGTGAGTTCTGGAAGGAGCTGGAAGAGAAGTACAGAAGCCCAGATGAGGTGTCAGCTGAGGGGCGGGGCTGGCCCAGGGTGAGGACTGCAGGGGCACATGCCCTCTAGCTGCTGCCTGGGGTCCTGGCCCAACAGGGGAAACTAACCGTGCTGGCTGTCCTCAAAGGCCTCCAGGCCACGGTGCTAGTCTGAGGCATACCCATTCTTACTCCCAGCCTGGGAGAGGGGGGCCCCCGGCCCACCAGCTGGGAAGGCTCATGGCATCAAGGGGCTTTCTCTTGATCCCAGTGTGCCTCGGGCCCCAAGACCCTGCCCAGAGGAGGTGTGGGTCACACGGGCCTCCCAGTCGGAACCATGTGGCTTTGCACATAAGGCCGCGTGGTGCCTGTTGCTCTCGCCACCCTGGACCTTCCTTCAAGAGCTCACTGCTCCCTGGTGAGCCTACGACTGGAGGGCAACACAGCACCGTCCTTCCCAGCGGCCCCTGGGGCCGAGGCTGCACACTGTCCCTACCCTCCTCCACTGTGAGGCCCTTGGGAGCCTTTTTGTCACACTGGGGATCCTCATGAACCTAAAAGCACCCCCACTGGCCTGGTCTGGGGAGGAGAGCTGGGTGAGAATTCAAGATGGCCGTGCCGCTGAATAAACCCCATTCACCATGAAGCCGGACACTGCCGGGGTTGAGGGTGACAGTGGGGCTGGGGCGTGCAGACGGCAGTGGCTGAGGACAGAGCAGATTCCTCTCTGGGAATCTACAGCCCAGGGGTGTGGGATGGGAGGGGAAGGGCAGGGGCCCCTAGCCAGCTGCCCGGCCCCCATCACAGGGAGCCTCCTTCCACCCCACTTTCCAGATCATTTGGGTCTCAAGGTGGGAGACCCCTGAATCTCAGGCACCCACTTCTGCCCCAGGAACCCTGGCACGACCCGAGGCTGGTCCTTTCTCAGAGCGAGCGATGGAGCAAGCAGAAGCACAGGGCATGGACGACGCACGGACAGGAAACTGGACACGGACACACACCGGCGACACAGACAGAGGGACCCTGTCACTCCAGCCCCTCCCCTGCCTCAGGCCAGAGTGTGGCGGACACTGAGATGGCAAGCTTGATGTGGGGGGTGGGGGTGGCAGGGAGGGGGTCAGAAAAAGGGCAGGGGCCTTCCTGTGCTTCCTCCAGAACCCTGCCCCAGGGGGACTCTGTGAGGGCCTGGGGGGGGGGGCGCGGGGAGGTGGGGCGGCGCGGGGGGGGGGTGCTGCAGGACTGTGGCCGAGGGGGCCAGAGGGCAGGCGCCGGCAAGGTCAGGAAAAGGATGCTGGGACCCTCGGGGAGGCTTCCCTGCTGTGGGGTCCCCTGGTTCTGGAGCCAGGGGAGGCAGGCTGGCTAGGCCCACCCACCACCCCACCCACCCCCTCACAGCTGCACCTCCTCCACCCTGGGCCTTGAGCCCTCAACACCCACCCCTGCGCTTGGGCAGGTCCCGGCACCAGGCCTAGTCCCAGGCCAAGGCCAGTGGTGACCCCAACTTACATCCAGCGAAGGCTCCGGCATGTCGGACGCTCCCTGCGCTCCGGCCTGACCCTCTAAGGCTGAGGAGGGGTTAAAGGTCAGGTCGCTGTGTGGATGGTTGCTGGGAGCGGCCTGTGGCGGTTGCCGGGGAGGCTGGGAAGGAGGAGGAGGAGCCCCACTGTGATGTAATGGAGGCCCTGACTGGCTGCTGGGGTGTGGGACGTGCAAACCTTGTTGTATGGAGGGATGGGGCTGGTCAGAACTGCCAGCGTGTGGCATCTGTGGAGGAGGAGAGAGCAGGAGAAAAGAAATGTGAGGTGACGAGGTACAGCGACGAGATGCCTGGAGAAATGAAAACCAAACAAAACCGGGAAAATAACAAACCCCCAAAACAAAGCCACCCCCTTACAAAAGCTCAATGCTTTGTTGTTGTTGTTTTGCAGAGAAACAAACAAAAAAAGTCCTCCCCCAAAACTGCCAGTCCCGGAGGCTGTGGAGGGGGAGGCGGGGAGGGGGCCTCTGAGGCTGCGTGGGTCCGGGAGGGAGGCGGCCAGGGGCTCGGGGACAAGCGGACACCGAGAGTGGGCTGCAGGCCCCTGCAAGCCCCTCTGCCTCTGCGGCCCGGACACCACCACCACAATGAACAGCAAGGGCAAAATGGAGAAGCAAAATGGGCATGTTTCCAGGGAGCGGGGAGGCAGGAGGGGTGCTGCTGGCAGCGTGGTGCAGGCCCCCCTGCGGGCCGGGGTGGCGGAGAGCAGACACGGACAGACAGCATGGGCAGGCGTGCAGCTCGGGAGGGGTCTGCGCCCCACCATGGGCCCCGGTCGGTGGGCGATGCTGGCCACAGAGGTTCCTTCTGAGAGCCCCAGGCGGCAGGGGCCGGCGCCCCAGGACGAGCCCTGTCCGCTGCCCGGGCTAGGGCGGAATCGAATCCGAGTCGGAGGAGCAGAGCTGGGGGGGCTTCTCCGCATGGCCAGACCCTTCCTGTTGGCCATCCACCTAGGCGGCAACAGGCTGCCTCCCTGGGGGTCTCCAGGCCCCGCCGTGAGCCCAAGGGCTCACTGAGTCGGGGGTAGGGTGTACCCTGCTGGGGCTGGGGCAGGTGGTGCTTCCCTGACAGACAAACCAGAGGACCCGTGCTTCCCCGTGGGCATACGCACTGGAACATGGGGCTGTGGCCGGGCAGGGGGCCGTATGCTGGTCTGCGTGCTGTCCCAAACAGCCTCCCTCCGATCTTGGAGAACCAGTCCACACCCTCACCCCACTGCCAGGGCCCCGACAGGTCACCCCACCCCGCGTGCACTATGCTTGTCCGGGGAGACGGAGTTGCCAGGCCGCCAGTGAGCACGTGTCTCCTGGGTCTTTATGTACCTTCCTACCCACCCCATCATCCAGGCCACATGGACATTTTGTTTTCCGATGTGGGTTGGGAAACAGCAGCCTGATCTCCAGACCCTTTTTCTCTGGAAGCTGCTCCCAGGCCTTGTGGGGGGCCTCTGCTCAGTCTGGTGAGCCCCTCCAAGCGGGGACCTGACCGCAGGACCGTGGGACTGCGTGGGGAATGCACACGAGATACGAAGGAGGCCAGCTTGTCACTATGAGGCCAGCTTGTGACCCCAAACCCACACCTGTGGGTTCCCCACAGTGCCCAGTCGGGGGGGCGGGGCACAGGGAGTGGCTCCACACTCCTGGAGCAGCCCAGCCCAGGACAGACAGTCCCCTGATCTGCTGACACAGCTGTCCCCCTTGGCCCTGACAACTTGCTGGAATGTCCTAGGGCCCAGAGGGGCAGGTGCTCTGTGCAAGGGAGGGTCCTGCAGCGAACCAACGCCTCACTGGAGACTTCCCGCCAGTTCCCGCACGCGGGGGCATCCTTCCTGGCAGATGCTCAGCCAGAGCCAGGCTGCTCTGGTGTAGCACAGTGTATCTGTGACCCTACTGTCCCTCTTGCACAGCTGTCCTTCTGGGTCCAGCTGCCGCCTAGCAAAAGCTCAGACATGGGGAAAGACAGTACATATCTGGGGAGCATCTTGAGGGGGCTGGGAAGTCACCTAAGGGCTTAGGTCCCTCTGCAAAGACCCCAGCTGGCCCGGCTAAGAAGGCAGGAGAAAGCCCGCTGAACCCAGAAGTATGCGGCATCCTGTGGCCATTTTCCGGAACGGAGAGCTGTGAGTCAGGGTGTGTGACATGTGAGTGTGTGTGGAGTGTGATCTGGGTGCCTCCGGGGCACAGAATGCTGAGGAAGGGGGGCTAGGAGAGAGGCCCCCAGAAGTCAGAAGCCCCATGGGGCAGAAAGTAACTTGCAAAAAGGTGGCTAAAGCCCCGTGACAGCAGCTACGTGTGACGTGGCCTTCTGGGGTTCCAGAGGAAAGTTGCTACACTGCCCCTCAGCCTGTAAGCCTTCCAGTTAACAGTCACTCCTGCTGAGAATCGGTGGCTCTTGCCCACAAGACGGCTTGTGGCAGAGCCAACTCCATACGGAACATAATACCATCCAGAGGCCCTTCCTCCCAGGCCACATGGTGGAAGATGAGAGGGCCCAGAGCCTCGTCCTCCGATGCAGGCCCGCCCAACCCCATTGCCAGGCCTTCTGTGACCGCCCCCTCCTCCTAAGGGGTGAGACCAGGGATGCACAAGATGACTGAGGCCTGACTTCAGCCCTCAGGCCTCCGTGCTCCCAAAACCCAACTCCTTCCATCCGACCGCTGCCAGAACTACTGCTCCATTGGCACAAGGCTCACATCTCTCTTGCTCACACTGGGTACAAGGCCTGGCCCAGAGCACAGGCCCAGGAAATGGCTGCAAAGTCGAACAGAACCATGCAGTGCTCACGGGATGAGGACCCAGGGGATGGCTGGGCCTCTTACCACCGGTGGGTGTGTGTTAAAACGTGATGTGCAACGAGAAGCGAATATTCTCAAGCTAAACAGAATTGCCAACATTTCTTCCCGCAGGAGGTGGTGATACCCTGAAGATTCAGACCCCTGGGGAGCAAGTGCCTGGGTCTGAGACAAAATTCTAGATGGCTGGGGCTACAGTAAGTCAGCAGAAGAGTGTGTGTAAGTCAGGGAGAGAGGCTGTGGGGGTAGGGGGGCTGGTGTGTGCAGGGGCGAGGTGGGTACACTTGGTAGGTGGACACGTGTATACGCGGTGTGTGCCGAGGGGAGCCTGCAGCTTCCCCCAGCTGAGAATCCAACATCCTGAGTGAAAGAGCCAAGTCCGAGAATGCCAGAGGGCCATGACCCAGCCTGGGTCAGGCCTCTCCCTCCCTCTGAGCTCCTCCAGACCCAAATCTCATTCTCAGTCCTCCCCTTTGCCCGGGAGGCAACTAGGCAAACATCAGAAAGGTCCTCGGGGAGGGGGAGCCCTCTGCTCCCATCAGTCCCACGCAGAGGATGGGGGCAAAGGGGGGAGGCGGTCAGGGCGAGGAAGAGGTACTCACAGTTTCCTGCATGGGGTGGCTGAGGGGTTTCTCGAGGGTGGCCATGTTGTTGGGCATGTCCGGGGGGTGGGAGAGCTGGGGGGGCCCGTGCATGAAGTCGTTCATGGACGTGCCGCCAGGGTTTCCATGGGGGAAGTCAAAGTTGCCGTGGCCCTGGTAGTTGTTGCCTGGGGAGGGAAGGAGATGGCAGCGGGGCAGTGTCACCCTGGGGGAAAGACAGCCACCCAGGGGGGGGGGGGGGAGGGTAACGTAAATTAAGAGGAGTCCTGGCCCCCGAGGCTGGAGCCGGCTCCCGTGGCCTTACACCTCCCAGCTGTGTGACAGGGCAGCAGTGCATCTCTCTCTGGGGGGCCTTAGCACCCCAGGACGTGAGCTGTTTTATAGTATGGGGGGGCAGAACTTGAGCAAGGGGTAGGCCAGGCTCCTGAGGTGGGGGGCGGGGATGACGAGGCCCGAGTCTGAGCCTTGCACAGGATCTGATGAGCAGGACCCCAGACCTGTTTCCCACTGCCCCCACGTGGTTGCACCTCAGCAGCGGGAAGACCCGGGCCCAGAGTGGGAGGTCGGGATCTGCCCAGGCCGCAAAGAAAGCAGCATCAGATTCTGGAGGTCACCATTAGAAATCAGCTGTCTGGCTTCCCTGGCCACTGCTCCCTCCACCCCATGGCCATAGTGAGGGATCAGAGGCCCAGCATGCTGCAAAGCTGGGGCCCTCTGCACGCTGTGGGACCCTGCTATGTGGGTTCACCTCTCTGGGCCTCTAATCATACAGGAGGCTGGATCCCGTGGGGAGCTCCCATCCCCTGTGTTTAAGGGGGCTGGGAACTTTCTAGGAACCCAGGGCAGTAGGGTACAGCTTGGTCTGGGCAGCAGGGAGAGTTAGAGGCAGTGACAGTGACCTTGGTGGCCAACGACTGGAGCTCCAGACCCCTGGACTCTGTGTCTGGAAGGATGGGAGTGCTGCAGGGACAGGGACAATACAGATGTCACAGAGTAACATGGGAGGGCACAGGGAAGGCCCAAGAACTCCAAGTGGGAGTGTTCTGTTAGCGGCCCCAGCAAAACAGGCTCCAAAGATGTCGAGGTGCTATCTGTCCCCTGGAGCTCGAGGAGGCAGGGCAGGGCAGCGTGGGAGAGGCAGGAGGTTGGCTCATGGGGCAGCTCCTCACTTGGGCCTTCCTAGCTGGGTGCTGACCCACAGGGTTGGATGGAACCAGGTGGCAAAGGAGAGGAGGACAAATATCGAATGGGCCACTGTACCCCCAAGTCGAGTAACCTCAACCCCCCTCACCCCCACTCCCCCGCACCTGCCACATGAGCCCAGAAATCCTGGGGCCCTGCTGGGTCTCCTCTCTCTCTCCTTGTCCAGTATCACCCACCTTGGTTGCTGTAGTCGCTGGAGCTGGTGCCCCCCGGTGGAGGTGGGAGTGGATAGGGGGACGGGCCGGGGCCCAGGGCTGCGATCATTTCCATGACGTTGGGCATGATCATCTGGCTGGGACTCATGGTCTTGAACCGCTTGGAGGGGATGCCATCTGGGTCATCTTTAATGTGTAGGTCTGATTTGATGGGGACTGGCCGCCAGCTGCATGTGGGGTCGATGGTGACCTCTTCAAACTCGGAGCTGGGGGGAGCAAGGGGGCAGAACTGAGGTCCTGGGATACGGGAGCCTCCAGCTCAGACAGACACTGTGGTGTCCCTGCCCCCATTCTCACCACACTCTGCACAGGACAGAGGTGTGAGGGATCTTACTGAGCGACTAAGGTGAAGAAAGTAAGTGGCTGGGCACACGGCAGCTGGCCCCAAGGCCTCCCACCCAGGAAGTGGCCGTCTAGGGCCTTTCTGGAAAGTTCCTTTGCCCCCAGGTAGAGAAGTCCCTGAGACAGAGTCACAGAGAAGTGAGAGCTCGGGCGGGCGAGTGGTCTGCCAGCCTGGAGAGCGAGGGGCTATCCGGAGTATCCCCGTGCTCACGTCAGCCTATCTGGGCCAGCACCCCCACCCCCACGGCCCCTGGCTGGGGAGGCCTACTTACTGTTGGATGGCGTTCAGGATGCCCCACATGTACTGATCCACCTCCAGGCCCTCAAGCAGAGCGGTTTTACTGGAAAAAAAGAGAGGGGGGCTTGGCCTTTGCTCTCGGACCCTGGAGAGCAGGAGCAGAGCCCGCCCCTCCACTGTGTCAAAGAGCCTCTAATGCTGGTTCCTACGGCAGGCAGTGACAGGAGGAGGATGGCCCGTGACAGCTGGACGCAAGGGGACTGCTCATAGCCCCTGTGCTCACAGCCCCTCTGTCGTGTCTGGGCTCCCTGTTTTGCTTTTAGGGCAGGTGCAGGCAGCTGGGCCCCGGAGAGCAGGGCCAGAGGGAGGCCAGTGAGCTCTCCCCGTTCGCAGCTAGGTGGGGAGGCTCCCGCCGGGGCAGCTGCTACTCACTTGCACACAGGACACCTCCAGGTCCCTCTCTCACAATTCAGCTGCAGGTACGACTCCAGGTCAAAGCACTGCAGAGGCCGGGAGACAGACAGACAGCCAGACAGATGAGCAGACACAGAGATTCAAGTGCCACCGCCTCCGGGACCCTTATGAGGATCTCCCAGCAGGGAGGGAGAGGAGTGCTGGGAGAGGACTGGGGCTGGGGTGTCGCGGGTGGCCGTCACGGGGCCTTTCTGCTGCTCGCACGGCAAACCGACCACCCCCACACCCTGCACACGTCACTCCTCACACCACCCTTGTGCCCGGTGGCCCTCGCCCATGTCCTCTGAGGAGGCTTCCTGGCATGCCCGTCACTGACCCTGACACATGATGGCCCCTCTCACGGAGGCTGGGGGCAGCGTGGACACCAGCCTCCCCGTCAGCCCAGCCCTGGCACCGAGACCACATCCAGTCCAGTGCGTCAACATGTGTCAGACAAATCAAGAGCCCAGACTCTCTGTGCCCACACTGTTCTCCCAGAGGGAAGCTCCCGCCCCACCATGAAGCTCCTTGTACCCTCTTCTGGGAGTCCTTCCTGAGCAGTCCCCCCCTCAGGGAATCCTACCCACCCAGGCCGCCCACATTTGCACAGTGCCCGACTGCAGCAACCCAGACTGTGAGAGTCACTCGTTCCCTGAGCACCCGCTGGGGGCAAGGCCCCAGGACACAGCAGTGATCAGGCAGAAGTGTCCCTACTCTCAGGCTCCAAACCAGCTGTGGCCGTATGTGCAGGACTTCCAGCTGGTGCCCGACATCCGTCAGGACAGGGACTGTCTAAATCGGTTCCCTGGGAACCGAGCCCTGGGCACACGGAGAAGATACTCCAAGGACAAACGATGGCTGGGGTGGGTGAATACGATTGGCTGCCGATGGCCACAGAGTGCTCTGTGGATCAGAGCCAGGCCCCGCTGGCCCCTCTGCCTCCCCTCAGCACCCCAGCTGGACGGCCCACACCCCGCTCCCCCTGGAGCCGCCCCAGCCGGGACCACTCACCTGGACGTGCTTGCAGTCGTGGCCTCGAGCAGGCAGCTGGATGCGCCGGAATGTGATGGGGCACTTCAGAGATACCTTGATGGCCGTCTGCTCCACGCCATCCTCCCCGTTGAGGGTCGTGTTGCCCGACGAGGCAGCCACGCTGCTGAAATTCCGCTTGACTGTGGGGGCAGGAGGCACAGGTGGATGTGGAGGACGGGGCGGTCCCGCACACATAGCACCCCCTCCTGTGGCTCAAACACACCCCGCTTCTCTACCACCCCGAAGACACTGGGAGGCCCCAGGAATAACTGGTGCACCCCGGACTGATCAGAGGGGAGCTTGGCCCTCCGGGCACCCTGGGTCACCCAGCACTCCGGGACGGCAGCCCCCACGTGCCATGTGTGGGAGGCATGTGTCCCTAGAGGTCACCATGTCAGCTCCCCAGTCTCTGCGGAACAGGCCCCGCCTTCCCTAGGAAGGGGGACTGCCTACCACACGTGCAGAAACCCAGAATGCCACTGCCCACTGATTTTCTGGGCCCGGCGCTCTTGCACTCACTTCTGCAAGGGTGGAGAGGAGAATGGACTAGTGCCTGGCGGGAACCTGGGGCTCAGGAGGTCACGTGAAGAAGCACAGAGGGAGGAGCCGTGGGGCACCTCCCTCTGTGGTGCCCCTCACTAATGACCTGCGTGTCTCCTCCAAAGGACTGGACTCTGAGCCAAGTCCCTCTCCCTAGTTTAGCCACGAGCTGTCGAGGTGGGGAGGCCGGTCGGGAAACCACCCCTAGGCCTCCCTTCTGCTGAAGATTCCCCTTTGTCCAGTTCCTAGACCTGATCTTCTAGCTGATCATCTCTTCCAGGAAGCCTGCCAGGCCTGTCTATAGCATGGTGTTTCCTTTTAATTTGCCTCATCCCCTGTGCTGTGATCCAGCTCGTCCAGGCTAGGCAGGTCTCAGAGGCCATGCGCATTTGATCATCCCCACAGATCCAGAAAGAGGGACATGAATTGGGGGTGGGGAATGGTGCCAAGAGACACTAGGGCCCCGGGGTTTGTGCACAGAGCCTAAGGTTGGTCCTGGGTAGATGAGGAACACGGATGGACGATGAACACGGGCTGGGGCTGGTTCTTGCTCCCTGAGCCCCCATACTCACTTTTTGTGATACAGTGCTCGGCGGGCAGGAGGCGCTTCTTGAGGAGGCCTTGCAGCACGGAGCGCACGGAGGGCCGGTGGACCAGCTGCAGCACGAAGAGGTGGGACTGCCAGGAAAGAGTGTGTGTTCAGCCCCCGCCCTACGGCCCCCCATGCCCCCCCTCCACGTGTGCCCGAAGGCCCCTGAAGGCCAAGCCCAGGAAAGGGCCCTTGATTCATAGTGATGTTACTCTGTCCCAGGATGTGTCCTGGGACCTGTGAGCCTGGAGACCCAGGCAGAAGTCACCACTTGGGACAGTTGCTTGGGTCCTGGGCTGACATCGCAACACCCCTGGCATCAGGTTATGGGACACCTGGCATCAGGACGAGAGCTGGCCTCACTTCCTGACCTCGTTCAGCACTGCTCCCCATCATGTGTCCTCCACCCTTCCTGCCAGAGGGTGTCATCCCTGTTCTCACTCCTCCAGGAAGCTTTCCAGGATTGTATACCCTCACAAGCCCCTACAGGGTCTTCATTCTGACAGTACTCCCCATCCTGTGATTCCCGTCTCTAGGTAGCCTTGGTGTCCCTATGCTTGTAAGTGCAGGATCAGTGACTTTCCTTCTCCTGTGTCCCCCACAGAGGCCAGCAGAGCGGGGCAGGCAATCTACTCCCCCACGGATCCCTGAGCAAGCCCTGTGTACCAGGCCCTGATCTCTGGGGTGTAGGAGAGTGGCTCAGATGTGGTCCCAGAGCAGGTCACAGATCGGAGGGACACATACACACTCGATTCTAGGACAGCAGGGTTGGGGGAAGAAGGGAGAAAGTTAACTCCAGACTTGATGGAGTTGGGTCTGGGTCAAAAGATGATCAGAATATAAAAATTTCTTGTGAATGAAGCCGGAACAGTGCCTGGCTTTGAGGTACACAGACCTTCACCAGTGGAAGATGGGGGACACGGGGAGAAGGTGTCCAGGAGGAGGGGCCCGCAGGAGGAAGTTGAGGCGGGTGTGCGGACCGGATGGGGGCTGTGGTGTGAGAGTGGGAAAGGCCACGTCTACGGCCAGAGCTCGGTGGCTCTGAAGGTTATCCCACAGCCCCGGGGGGCCCGCCGCACGTGCGTGGAGGCAAAGATCACTGCAGTGGCCACGGGATGCGGACAGAGCCGCAAGGGCAAGGCTGTGGACCACGCCCCGCGCTCAGCCCCGCCCGCACACTCACGCAGCAGCAGGCCGTGACGGTGATCTGGATGGTGTTGCGGCCCGGCTGGCATACGTGCTTGAGGTGCAGGGGCTTGTGGGAGGTCTTGTTGTCGCCGCGCTCGATGGTCAGGGGTGTGGCGTTGACGCTGACCTGCACCGAGGCTGGCCAGTTGGTGTTCATCTGCCGGTCCTCGTGGTGGTAGCACTTGAACTGCAGCTCTAGGTCCGACCTTGCGGGGGGGGGGGGGGGGGGGGGCACGGCTCAGATGGCGCTGCCCGTGGCTCGGTGACACCTGGCCAGGCAGCACGCCTCCACCTCACCACAGCCTGAGCCCTCAGGGCCCCATGTCCCCAGCTGCCACTGCTGCCCCCGCCTCCCCGCACTGTCCTCTCCCACCCTGGATAGCCCCCCTGCCCACATCCCCAGTCAAAACCCGTCCCGACAACCCACGTTCCCTCACACCGTTCACTCCAGCCACACCCCACTGCTCGGCTGGTCTCCTCCAGACCCCTCCCTATCAGGGTGACACCTGCTGTCCCAGGACAGAGAGAGAGGGACAAAAAGGACAGACACTAATGTGGCCAGACCAGCTGGGAGGCTGACGATGTCCCACCCAGACTCCATTTGGGACGGGCCTGGGCCGTGTCGGATTCAGTTCCCCGCCCAGCTGGGCACCAAAGATACAGCACGGAAGGGGATCCTCATGAAGCCGGCACTGTGGAAACCAAGCAGGCCAGGGCCACGGGACGCCTCCCAGGTGAGGGCACTCGGGTAAGGAGGGAGGGGTGAGCAGGGCCTCTGCACAGGGGTCCCTCCATCCTCCTGCCTGAGCTCCTGCGCCCTTCCACCCACCCAGCTCTGTCTACGGCCCCCACCGAAGCTCACTTGGCGTGGCCAAGGCACTGAGTTAGCTGTGTGTACGTGCCCAGTGCAGACCCATCTTGTGTCTTTCGGGTGCCCACTGGGTGGCTGAGAGACTCTGGGAAGAGGGGTGGCAGGGCATCGTGAGTCCTGCCTGAGGAGGAAGGACCGAGGATGGGGACACCAATGGGTTCTGGCATCTAAGAGAACTGGGCCCGAGTCCCAGTCTGCTGCTTGCTGTGAGAACTTCCCCCAAGCTAATCGACTTCTCTGGCTTCGTTGTCAATGGGAAAAGCATTGCCCACTGACAAGATCAAGGGAGGTCAGGTGTAGAAGGCAGAGAACACAGGGCCTGGCCCAGCCCTTTTCCTCTGGTGTGTCTGGATGTCTGAGCAGCGGCCTGGCTCAGTGGCCAACTGCTGGAAACCTGTAGGGCTTGTTGGTCCTGCCCAACCCAGCCTCATTCCTCTATTTTCCGGCTCTAGCCACAACAAGCCATGTTCAAGTTCCTCCTGCCAGCTCAGCGTCCCTCCTGGAAGATTGCCTTACCGGCCTTTGGGTCTGAGCTAGCCCCCTTTTCCTCTGGGAGGTCATCCCTGACCACTCTCTCAGGACTACATGAGCGAAAGCTGCTCCCTGCCCTTGGACCACTATACCTGCCAAGGCCTGCCTGCAGGTTCCCCACAACATCCCCCAAACCCTGCCCAGAGCGGGGCCCAGTCAATGATACCGAACAGGTGACGGCCGTCGGCAGATGCTGCAATTACCTGCTCAGGGCAATGCCTGGGCCGGGGACGTCACCACCGGACGCCTCCCCCCACCCAGCTTGGGCCTGTGCCCCCAGCGTGACGCTCACCTCCACATCAGTGTCTGGTGGACCGTGGGCCGCAGGTGAAAGACGTGGTTGCTGACGGCCAGGTTGTGCTCGAGGCGGAAGGGCTCCAGCACCACGCCATCCCGCACCGGGAAGGTGAGCCGCAGCTCATCGTTGTGGTTGGCTGGGCGGGGAGGATGAGCCGGGTTAGCCGCACGCCTGTGGCCACCACGGGCACACAGGAGCATGGGCCCCAGGGCTGTGGGTGGGGCTCGCCCTTCCCCCACAACTCACACTCTTAGCTGCACACTCGGGATTTGCAGGGGTGTGTGTGTGTGTGTGTGTGTGAACAGGGCCACAGAAGCGGGGCTATTTGCCTGTGTGCACACCAGGGAGCCCGCTGCTTCTGTCAGTCCACCCCACCCCACCGTCCCTGCGTCCCATGTCCCACTCATCCTGGCTCTACTCCCCTCTGACCGCACCTATCACCTATTCTGGAAACCCCAGGCTCCTCCGCCCAGCCCCTCTCCACAACTGGGAGCCGCTTTTGCTCCCAGCCTCCAGCAGCTCAGGGCTGTTGGCAGCCCAGCTCCACCCCAAATTTCCCTTGCGGGTGGGGCTTCTCTGCTTCCAAGCCCTCCCGCCCTTTCCACATGCCGCGCCCCCGCAGGCAGTCCAACTTCCAAGCCCCCTGGCTCCTGGCCCACCGCAAGGCCCTAGGTGGAGCTGGCCAGACAGAGGGAGGAGGTGGGGCTGGCCAGACAGAGGAAGGAGGTGGGGCTGGCCAGACAGAGGGAGGAGGTGGTGCTGGCCAGACAGAGGGAGGAGGTAGGGCACTCACCTGGGGGTGGCGGCAGAGCGCTCATATTTGGCTTGATGTCAGGTGGGAAGGGTGGTTTAACGTCTTGGCTGGGGGACAGGTAGGGGGGGATACTGCTCCCGGGGGTCATGGGGGGCGTGGGGTTCCCTGGAACAGGTGAGTGGGGGTAATTTGCCACAGGAACTGGCCTAGGAGGCTGGAGGAAAAGAGAAACCATACATAGGTTATGGGGTCACAGGGATAGGAGGGACTCTGGCTACGGACGCGCACCCTACCCGCCCCACAGCCCTGGGGCTATGGTCCCTGCTCCCCCAAGGGAGAAGAGCCAGGCCCCCTCCGGAAATCCCTCTACACCGGCCAGCACTGAGGTCTCTGGCTGCCTACATCATTGCTCTAAGCTTCACCCTCCACTCCCAGCCCAGCAGGGTCCTCAGACGGGAGTCGGGCCTGCAGCACGTTGGGCAATTGGCTCCCCAGGAGGCCGCTCTCCCTTCTGCTCTTAATCCTTACTCATCCCTGGCCCACCGGCCTGGACCTGTGCATTTTGTCTGGGCATCAGTGTGCCTCAGAGCTGAGGACCTGGGAGTGCGCTCGCACCTGCGGGCCTGGGGTGGGGGCGGCCGGGCCCCTGAGACACACAAGTACGCCCGATGAAAACGGGAACATACCCTGGTGATGTTTCCTTGGCTGTAGTTATTGTAGCTGCTTCCCGAGAAGGTGCTATTTTGTCCATTAAACTGCTCTGGCTGTTAAAGCAAGATACACAACGCGTTGAAAGTGGAAGGCAGAAAAGTTCCCAGAAGCCAGCTTTCCCTCCTGATATGAAAACTGGCCAGAAGTGTCATACAGGGGATGCTGACGAGGCCCATCCAGTGCTGGGGTGTGGGGCGGGACAGGGGTAGAGCAGGTCACCCCTTCCCCTGCCCCGGGATGGGATTTCGTCTCTCTGTCTACAGCTAGTTATATAGCAAGAGTTTGCAAAAATAGAAACACCTAGAATGCTAAAGTTGGAGCAGTGGTGGGTGGTAATGGAAGTTAGCATGCTTCCTGGGCAAATAAATGTAAAGTGTGTCCAGAGCAGTCTGCACTCCTGAGAATGAACTTTATAATCCCAAAGAAGGGAAAAGCTATGTGCCCAAAAATATTCATCACGGTGTTACTTCGAAAGTGAAGAACCAAGAGCATCGCAAACATCCCATAGGAAGGGAACAATAAAATACGATGTGGTTTATATCGGTAGAAGGTGAGGCACCCTTAAAAAGTGAGAACCACAGAGACTCTGTAGCAATAAGTAACATGCTCCTGATTTCATGTCAAGTGAAAGAAACAGATTCAAAATCACAACCTTAATAACAACTATATAACATACTGATACCCACGTGCAGTAGGGAAACAAAGGTTTAGAAGGTAATATTAATATATCCAAGTGGATGCTTTTCTTTAAAAAAAAAGACGTGTTTCCTTTATGATCATCTGGTGTGTGCCGTAAACAGTAAAAAGGAAGGGGAAAACCCTTGTCTGAACCCCATGACTCATGGGGAACCAAGAGCTGCCAGCCTGACATTTTGGCCATGGCTCTGAGCACTCGAGGACACATCTGGAGATCTCTGCCTGCCCCCTGGTGACTTCAGGGGACACACAGGACCAAGATGACACAGGTGGGGGTGGGGATATGAGGTGGTGAGGAAGGAAGGGGTGGGTGGGGTGGTAGGACTCACCTTGTAATACTGCCCCATGTTGACCGTGGGGGGTGGGTACTGCCCGGTGCTCGGCTGGCTGGGCATCCTCTGCCCGGGGTAGTTGGGAGAGGTGAGCGGCCGCGGGGGGTTGGGGGTAGGGTACTGGCCTGGCTGGGTGGGGAACTGGCTGTTTGGTCCGTATTGCTGGTTTCCATAGTTGGGCTGTGGCAGCAGAGAGAGGAGGAGAAAGGCTGTCAGTGTCTTGGAGCCAAGCCACTCACCAGAAGGCCAGGCGTGCCCCGGCCCCTCACCTTTGTCCCAGCTGTTTTCCACCAACAAACTGCCTTCTCCACCCAGAGAGAGGGGGTGGCACCAGAGGCTGCCCTGACATCCAGGGACATGACGTTCTGTCTGGCTCGAGGGCCACCTCCCCGTGAAGCGGACTTCTCTGAGTACCCTGCCCCCTGAACTGAGGGTACTTTCAGAGCCTCTCATTCATGCCATTAGGAGGGAGCTCGATTCTAAAGCCCCCTTCATGTGTCTCCTAGCACTTGGTGTGTGGCAGGGGAATGCAGACAACGGGATGTGCTTCCGGAAAGATGGCCCCCTCAACTGCTGCATTTGGAGGCTGAATATGGGAGGCCCTGGCCCCACACCCCACACTGAACAGCACACACTGATGTTCAATTCTGGGCCATGCGTGCGGAGCTCGGGAGAAGCAGGCTTGTGTAGGTTCCAGACAACCCTCTCAAGACAGGCAACTGAGAGAGGAGACAGCTCAAGGGAGGGGCAGGATCCTTGTCCTTGGAGATCTCCAAAGTGATCCCTGACACACCGATGTCCACCCTGCAGCCGTCCCGCCCCCTCTGTAAGATTAAGTGACCCTCAGGGCCACCTCCCACCCAGACACTCCAGGCCATGACATCCTGCGAGGTCTGCTGAAGCTCCTTATCTATTTGAACCGTCTCTCTTGCCTCTAGGCTCCGAGGTCCCGGCTGTGTTCCAGCAACTGGCAAAGAGTAGACCCTCCATAAATACTCCCTTGGCAAACGAGAGAAGGATCCAGAGGTAAGCGGCGGAGGATGGTAGTGTCCGTGTCAGTGCTGAGGAACTCCACCACTCATACCGTGGCAGTACGGTGGCTGCTGTGACAGTGTGGCTCTTGCCACATCACCAGAGGAGTGCAGGTAGGGGCCCGTCAGGCCACCGAAGAGGAGTCCTGTGCGGGACCAGCCAACCCGACACCTGCCCCGGCGTTTCAATGGCTCAGAGATTCTAGAAGCGTGCCATTGCAAGGTGAGGCCCGCCTTCCCAGGCAGGGTCAGGCCACGCAGGCTGTGATCACCCAGTGTCCCAGCCCAGTGCCAGGCATTTTGTAGCTGGGGAGCATCGGCGTCCAATGAAGAGGATGACTGAGTAGAAATAATTCAAGGCCTCTGGGGTGTGCCTTCGCCAGAGCATGCCACAGGTGCAGGTGGACATGGGAGCAAAGCCTGGGAATTTCTCTGCCTTTCCTTTCCTGGGATCACCTCCTTAGGTGCCGGCAACCCCAAGGCTGGGTCTGCAGACGCATCTCTGGCCCAGCCAGCAGGAATGCGGAGAGTTTGAGCATGGAGGGCCTGAAAGAGGGCCCAGAACTCCTGTGGGGGCTGTGTGTGGGAGTGAGGCCAGGAGCTTGAGCATCAAGCCCCCCCTTCCCCCCAAGGACAGCCAGGACCTTGAGAGCCACTGTCCTTCTCTGGCTGGTGCCTCCCTGAACCAACGCCATCCAGGAGTGTCTGGGCTTGAGCCAGGCTCCCGGGTGTTTGAGGAGGTCTCTGACCTCTCCCCTCTGGATTCAGGACACTGCCAACAATGGCCAAGCCCGAGCTAGGGTGAATGCTGAGGGAATCACATAGACCTTTGAGGAACTTAACCTCTGGACTCTAAACCCATTGTAAGGTCAAGCTGAAGGCCACAGTTCGGAGGCAAGTAGGGTCGGGGTCGGGGGGAGCCGGTCTGAGAATGGGTGGCAAGCAGAGAGCTGTGGGGGAGACTACTCAGCAAGGAGCTTTGCCTAGGTAAGGAATCAAGGCAGGCTTCCTGAGGAGTGCGCACTGGGCCAGGATTCTAGGGTCCCTGTGTCTTTTGCAGGTGAACTAAAGCCTTACCCAGACAGGCCACTTGCTGCCAATTCTTCCCACTGCTCACTGAAGGCCCTATGACACCACCTCCAGGAAGTCCTCTTTCTCTGACCTCATGCTGAATTCCGGATACCCCCGTGCATCACTGCTTTATGGGCTCCTGCTTAGACAGGTTTCCAGGAAGGTGATCCCCTTTCCTGCTGAAGTCTGGGTTCCCAGAGGACAGGTGTGGGTTTTACTTCCTTAAATCTTTACCTTTCCCTTGGCTGAGCTGGCTGGGCAGCCAATGAGACAGTGTTCCTCCCGAAAGAGCAGCTGACAGTTGGCAGAGAAGAGCCCTAAGAAGCACACTGTCTGCCTTCCAGTCACTTCTCCGACGTGCACAGCCTTTAGATATCTGCAGGGTTTTGTCCCCTCTCTCACTCTTGCAAGTGAGAAGCCCTCGTGTGCAGGTGAGGAACATGGACCCAAGGAGGTTTCACTCCTTACCAAAGTCACTGGGCCCGTGTCTGTGCCGAGACCAAACACCACGCTAACAGCTTCTGCTGCCTGCGCCGGCCCTGGGGCCAAGTGCTTCCCGTCTGGCCCTCGTTCACATCTCCCAAGTAGCCCCAGGAGGTGGGCTGGATCGGCACCGTCTTTTACAAATGAAAAACCATGACTCCAGCAGGGGACAGGACTTGATCAAGGACTTCCAGCTGGGAAATGGCAGAGCTGGTCTCCAAGCCAGGAGCCCGACTCCTCCATCCTAAGGCTCAGACTTTTGGTCCAGGTTTGGCGCTGGTCAGTTCCTGCCCTTTGCAAGGTCCTGCCCACAGCCCCTCTGTTTTCAAGTCCTGGGTGCTCCCCACCTCCCACCCTGGCCACCACCTGCCTCCTGTCACACTCACCTCTCCCGGGTATGGCCTCTTTATGCTCTGAATGGGAAGGGACTGGGGCCGGGGGCCCGGGTAGGTCTGCTGGGGCATCCGCTGCCCGTGCGTGCCAAAGGGGCTGATGCCGGGCGGCCGGGGCTGGTTCATGCCCATGGGAGGGCCGCTCATCCCCGAGGGTGTCATGCCAGCCGCCATGCTTGCGGGGTTCATGCTGCCCCCCATGGAGGCAGGCCCCCGCGGCCCGGGCTGGTTCATGAATTGGCTGTTATACGCCTGGGTGGGACCCATCTGGAAAGAGGAACAGACCTTCAACAGGAGAAGAAGAAAAAAAAAAAGAATAAAATGCCACATGCATTGAAAGTGCAGGGAGGGAAGGGTGGGGGAGGTGGGAGGCTCTGGGTCGGGGGGGGGGCACTTTCCTGTGTGGTTGCAGCTGGTGACCAGGCCCCAAGGGATGTCTGGCCTCTTGGGCTCACCACTGCCCTCTGCAGGCCATACAGAAAGATGCAGCCCAAGGGGTGTTAACGGGGTGGGGTGCAGTCACTCCAGAGAGCAGGCAGCATTTCCAGGGAGGCAGGCAGGGAACGGGGAAGAAGGTGCAGAGGTGGGGAGGGGCACGGGAGGATGGAGGGGGATGAGGATGGAGGCAGGAGCCCCTTTCCTGGAAGCCCTGGCCCCGCCCTCGGCCGGTGGAGACACGCCCTCCATCCACAAAATCTGAGGCAGTCCCAGCTCCCACCTCTGCCCACAGGCCCTGCTGTCCCCTTCCTACAATCCCCACCTCCTCTCCCCTGTCCTGCATTCTGGCGGGGAACCCTCTCTCCTCACACCCCACCAGTCCTTCTGAAGGTCAGGGGAGCAGAAATGGGACCTGGGCTCAATCCACAGATGGGATGACTAGGAGTGTACGGTCTTCAGAAGCCACCACGGGGACAGACTGGTGAGAAGGCGTTTTAGGCACCGAGCCCGCGCTTTGGTGAGCAGGTGCCCAGAGGGCGATAAAGAACCTCCTTCCCCATTTGCAGACACGCATGAGCCACAAACCCACGCAGAACAAACGCAAGCACCCAGCCGGCCTCCCCGCACCACACCCAACCATGCCGACACACCCACGTCCTAACACACACCCGTCCACAGGCCTCCAAGGAAACCCAGACGCACCCTGACACCATCAGCTCTTCCAGCACACACGGCACCAACACCCCAACTCCGCGGGGGGGCAAGGCTGGACCGCGACTAGTGGGGCCCTTACCGGTCCGTACTGGTTTATATCCTTGTTCTGCGTCTCCTGCAAGGCTGCCACGGTGGCCGTGGCCGTGGCCGTGGCCGTGGCCGCCGCTGCTGCTACTGCAGCCGCTGCGGCAGCTGCCGCGGGCTGAGTGAAGTCGGCGGGCGGCCTGGTGTGCGGAGGGATGCCCATGCCTGCGGGGGCATTAGGACCCCCGGGGTAACTGCAAGGGAGAAGAAGGGGAGACTTAGACACTGCCTGAATCTAAAGATGGACCCACTGGAAGCCCTGGGCTGGGAGGGAGAAGACGGGTCCTTCCATTCCATGCCCTCCTGCCCCCAGCTCACGGACTGGGGAGGCGTCTAGACCCCGAACCCGAAGGGGAGAGGGGCCCCTGCGGGTTGGCAGCTCTTCGTGCCCCTTGGCGACAGGCAAGCTGCTGTGTTCCCGAAGCCCTTGGTGGGGTGCTGGCCGGCACGGACTCTGCCGGGCACGAGATCACTGCACCTCGCTGCCATGGGCAGCCCAACTTCCGGAGGAGGACACGGTGCCTCACAAAACCCCGAGCACCTTGCCCACGGGCCCTGGTGGATGGTGGGCTGAAGCCAAAGAGGTGGCCTTGGACAGGGCAGGGCGGCAGAGGAGGAACGGGGTGCCTCTCTGCCCAGCCCCCACATCCCTGCAGCATCTTCCTGGGGCTCCTTGTTCCTTCCCCGCCCCCCGCCCCCCCCGCTCCTCTCGAACCTGGCGGTACGGCCTGAACAGCCCGCGGGGCAGGGTGGCCTTCCTGCACCTGTCTGGAGCAGCTCTTGACCCCGCCGCCCCCGCCCTCATAGCGTCTGACCCCCCAGCCCCATGTACAGACACCGGCACAGAAGGGCCGCTCTGGGGGACGAGAGCGCGGGCCTTCCAGCACCAGGGGCCTGGCGGCTCTCACAGCCAGCCAGCTGTGTCAGTGTCTCACCCACTCGCTGTGTCCCTTTAACGGAGGGGACAGCAGAGCGCGGGGAGCCAAAAGCACAGGGCTGGCGTTTCAACCCTACTCCTGCTCGGGGCGGAGGGGAAGGGCAGCGCCAGAGCCGCTCCCGAGGGCTGCTCACCTGGCCCCGAAGCCCCCGCTGCCGGGGTAGTTGGGCCGGCCATACATGCTCTGCTGGATGTAGGGCTGAGCGGGCCCGGCCTTGGCCGAGAACTGCTGCTGCTGCCCGGCAAACTGGGGGGAGTTGAGGCCGGGGTTGCTGGTGGTCATGCCCGACGCCATGGGGTTGCCGCCTGGATTCATGGGGTTGTTGGCATTGGCCATAGGGTTCCCGAGGACCTGTGGGCAGAGCGTGGTTGTCACCCAAGCGGTGTCCCAGGGGCCATGGGAGGGAAAGAGGAGACATGGGGGGCTCTTGAAATGGTACAACGGGGAGAGCAGAGGGAAAGGGGGAGAAAGTGGAGTCATGAATTGTCCCCAGACCATACAAATGCTTTGAAGGGGGTAACACAGCCCCGGAAGCCAGCAGCAAAGGGGATGAGAACCCCGGCCTGTGATGGAACCAGGAGGGGCTGGTCCTGCTCTCAGTGGCAGGTGGAAGGCACTGGACTTCTCGGCCCTCCTCTGCCAAGGGGCCTGGGTGCCCAGAGGCTGGGATACATGGTGGCCCTGGGCTGCTGCTTTGTCAGGGCGAAGAGAAACCCAACTTGCCAGCTCTGGAGGGTGGCAGGATCCCAGCCAAGGGGCCCCTGTGGCCTGAGACTGCAGGGAAGCCCAGGGGTGCCCCTGGGGGCGGCCACCAGCCCCGAGCTGTGGCAGAGGCCGAGCAGGCTGGACAGGAAGGTGTGGAGGAAAGAGGAAGGGGTGAGAGCGGGAGGCAGGGCTGGCCAGGGGGGTGGGGGAGGGGTCTGTCACAAGCTGAAAGCTTACCATTTTGCTGAAATCTAACCCAGGTTACCCACGGTCAAAGACCCCAGACGCTGGAGCCCTGAGGCCAATAACATCCAGGAAGTTCTCCTATTTATCCAACCCAAGTAAACGTGGGCTAGGGAAGAACCCCCGGCTCTCGGTCAGATGAAAGTCATTCCCCCAGAAGGGCCCTCGGATGGGGACGGTTGCCTAGGGGCCAGCTGCCGCCCTCCTGAGCAAGCGTGGAGGGTAGCGGCATGTCCACGGCTGAATGTGCCCCAAGAGCTGGTCTTTCCAGCTGGGCAGTGTGAGGTTGACTGGCATGGGAGGATGACCCAAAGGCCCCAGGGCTCAAGGGATGGTCCTGCTGGGGGGGGGGAGAGGGGGGGCTGCGGCAGAGGGGCAGGACAGGCTCTTACCTGGCTCTGGGATGTGTTGGTCACTCCCCAAACCGTGGTGACCACGGAGAGGGAGCCGGGAGGCTGGTTGGTGTTCTGCTGCCAAGGGACAGAGTCATAGGGGAATGACCCATCACTGCAGAGGGAGACAGAGGGGGGATCCTCAGGGACTGCGTACACAGGAGGGCCCCATCACCCCATCATCCTCCATGGCTCCCAGTCAAACCCAGGTGACCCCCATCTCCATCAGCTCTAGACCCCCCAGGCTTGGCACAGGGTCCGATGCAGAACAGGCATACCTCACGTGGTGGCAGACCCTGGAAGTGACCATGTCTTCCCTCATCGCTGTGGAAGTACCACCCCCATGGCTGTCTGCCTCACCTGAGCCCAAAGTCCACAGGCCACGCTATGGAGGAAGAAGAGAGCCCCACAGGCCCCACCTGAGCTCCTCCTTCCACCACGCTCTGACTTGAAGTGGCTCTCCAGAAAGAGCTTTGGTTTCCCCGTACCAGCTTCCCCTTGGAACTTCCTGGTCCCTTCTCAGAAAATATCGGAAGGGCCCCAGTCTGAAGCTCGCCTCTTTCCCCTTCCTCCCAACCCTTCGTAGCAGGTTGGCCACCCAGCCCAGCTGATGTGGCCTCTGGCAAGAGGTTCCTTACGTCACTCTTCCTTCCTGCCTCTGGATCACAGGTATGGGCCTGCCTCCCATGCTTCCTCCCCTGCTCCCACCCCAGTCTCCTGTGCACGTCCCCGCGAAGCTAAGCTCCCTCAAACACCCAAGACGCTCTCCACAATCAAAGACCTCCAATGGCTCCCAGTGTTTACAAGGCAAAGTCCGAACTCACACACTTCAGAATGATTTACCCTGCTGGCTAATCCCACCCTACCCGGCCTCCCTGCTTGGCTCCCACCTCTGTGGGAGCACCCCAATCATTGCCCCATTGCCCTGTCTCCCCTGTCTCCTTGCTAGGCCCAGAAGCACCCACCTTGTTTGGTGACATCTCCTGAGAAGCCCCCAAACACCAGAAGCAAGGACTTAACCTTAGGCCCAACACCCTGCCCTGCACACAGTAAGTGCTCAATAATGCCTTTCAATTAGTTGCTATGGTACTTGTGAAGAGTGACCCCCGGGGAGAGGGAAGGGGCTGTCCAGATTATAGCATGAAGAAAGTGCTGGGGTCCCAGCTCCTAGGAGTGCTGAGCTGGGACTGCCTCTGCATTGACTCCCTGGCACCTCTCACGGAGACACAATCCCAGATGTGGCCCCCAAGGGAGCAGAAACGCAGAGCACCCACATCTGTTGTACCAGCCCTGCACGGCTTCCCGACAGCGGGGAGACCTGCAAGGTGGCACTGCTGGGTACCAGGCCGGGGGAAGGGGGTCTGGGGGAGGCTGGTGGGGTAGGAAAGCACATCATGCCTCTGCCTGGCTTGTGCTGTCATCACAGGAAGTGAGCAGAAGACAAAAGGGCTCGCTCACTCCTGGAGAACTTATACCCCGGCCTAGCAGGCAAGCCAGGCCTGGCCCTAGAGGTGCTGGGAGCCAGCCGGGAGGTCGGGACTCACAGGAGGGAGGCACCCTCCTGCGTGACAGGCAGGCAGCGGGGAGCCGGGGGGCTGAGTCTCGTGCCTGCTTCTCACCGGGCAGAGCCCTCAGCAGCCAACGTAGTCAAGGTGGGCAGGGCCCTGCAGGGGTGATGTCACTGTCTGCCCAGGCTTGCTCGCCCCCTGCCTGGACACCCTCTCTGCCCGGCCAGCCCCTGGCTTCCTTCCTATCTCTGCTCAGAAGTCACCTCTCTGGAGGGGCCTGCCCTGACCTCCTGCAGTAAGAGCAGCCCCACCCCTCCACTCCCTTTTCCTCCTGCCCTGGCTTTTTTTTTTTTGGTACCCTGGGTACGAATCCTGTCCCTTCCTGGCTCAGGGAGGGTCCAAGTTCCCTCGCCTGTCTGCACACAGTCCCCTCTTTTGTCAAATGGGCCTAAGAGGGGCATTCCCCTGCTCTGCTCTCTGAGTTTTTGGAACTGTGGGTCATGAAACACGACTGGGTCATGACATCAAACCAGCACGAGGGGAAAAAAACAGAATAAAAAAAAATGGTTAAGCGTGAGCACATGGTAAGAATAAATAATATTCCTCAGTGTCTTGATTTTATGTGAGAGTGTGGGTGCACCCTGGGTCATGGTGTACTATGCACATTTACTGTGGGTCTCAGGTCAAGGAGGTTTGAACAACACAGGCCTTGGTAGCGTAAGCCTGATGAGGCTCAAAGAGGAGCATGCAGACAAAAAGGCTTACTCGACTAGAAAGGGACACAGACTTGGGCATTACTCATGATTTCTAGGGGAGAGGAGAGGCCCTCGGAAACCCAGGCCTCCTGCCTACCCTCTACTCCTGCCGGCCAGACATGGCGTGGGTCAATGAAAAGGGGGTGAGGCCCAGATGCACCCGCCAAGCTGACAGACAGCTCACACTTGCATCTGGGAAGGCTGTGGGACCCGGGAGCCCAGAGAGCTCAGGAGGGCTGGAGAAGCACAGGGACGGAAGTGATGAGCTTGCTCTTGAGCATGGCTGGGCTGGAGGCCTCCCTGGGAGAAATCACGGAGGACTGGGGTGCCACCTGGTCCCGGGCCTGGCACACCAGCATCCCGAAGGAAGGCCCTGCAGGCTATAGTTTAATCCAACAGAGAGGAGACCCCTAGATGCCAGCTGTCCTGTGAGGCCCTCATCTTAGGCGTACAGGATGGAACACAGGACCCCCAGCAATTTAACAGAGCACAAGTGTGTGTCTTCTCTGCCCCACAACTCCCATCAACCCTCCAGGCTGATGTCCAGTTCGTGTCCTTTTATTTTTTTATTTTATTATTATTATTTTTTAAAGATTTTATTTATTTGACAGAGAGAGGCACAGCGAGAGAAGGAACACAAGCAGGGGGAGTGGGAGAGGGAGAAGCAGGCTTCCCGCCGAGCAGGGAGCCCGATGTGGGGCTCGATCCCAGGACCCTGAGATCAGGACCTGAGCTGAAGGCAGACGCTTAACGACTGAGCCACCCAGGCGCCCCTGGTTCGTGTCCTTTTAGAATGTGCCTGGCAGGCTCAGAAGTAAAGCCCTCTGGGAGCCCCTGGAGCCCGGCAGGGCCCCACCCGAGCTTGGGGCGGGGCGGGGCGGGGGGCGGGGGGTGGGTAGCTGCTGCCTCACCACCTCGGCTGGGGAGGCCCCGGCTCACCGGGATACTGCACAGGCCCCCAAACACGCTCCTGACTGCCCTACGGCTCCGTGGGTGGGCCTTGTGGGCGGAAACCAGCTCCTTCCTGTTTCGTCCCCTCCACCCGAAACTTGGTGAGAAGCAAACTTAACCGTGGTTCCCAAACTGGGCATGCCCACCGTCTGGCTGGACGGTGCACCCCGGGCCTATTCCAGGAGTGCACGCGTGTGGCCAGGGACACGGATGTGTGTCTGCACGCACACCCTGCTGCCATGTGGCCGGGCACACGCGGGGGCAGAGACAGGCACGCGCGTGGAGGGGCGGTCTCAGGGACTCGCTCGCCCCCACTCACACCTGCTGCAGAAGCAGAAGTGGCAGCCGCACCAACACGGCTGTGACTCATCTCCTGGGGAGACGGCTCCTGCTGTCGCAGCGAAGGCTCTCGCCCCCACAGGCCCCTGGCAGTCAGCCCTGCCGCCGCCTCTGCCGGGACTCAGACACCACCACCGGGGGGGCTGCCCGGCTCCAGCTCCCTGTGGCCCAAGGAGCAAGGGCAAGCCCGGCTCCTGGGCCCTACCAAGGTGGGAGGGGGCCTAGGGTGATGAAGGGGAGGCCTAGGGGGCCTGTGGGGGAAGGGGGTGTCCTGAGGCCCTTCCTTCCTCAGGCAAGTACTATCTGACCTGCAGATGAGGTCAGCCCAGGTCAGGGGTCCCTGGCATTTGGGGACTGCCTGCTAGGAACCACTTCTCTCCTCTTCTCCATAGCTGGTTGCAGTTCAGAGGGAGGCCAGGGCCCCTGGAATGTGAGAATCCCAGTCTTAGTAATCCTGTCCAGCTCTGTGCACCCCCAGTGGGTACACCCCATGGTGTACAACCCCATAGCCCAGTCTCGTGCCACAGCTGCCCCCAGTTGCAGGCCTGTCTAGCCAAAACAGCCCCAAGAACCCTAGTCCACCCAGAGAGGCCCCGGTCCCAGTAGCCACCTGGAATCTCGGCAGTGTTCTGCCTGCCAAGCACCTCCTCACAGGGAGGTACCTGCTTTCCCGCCTCTGTGCCTAATCTTAGTCTGGGATGCTTCAACCCTGCCGCTCATCCTTCCCAGGCTTCTCTTCCAAAGGCCACCTCCTCCAGGAAGCCCTTGTGACATTCATTGGCTTGAGCTCCACTTGTTCCTCACATTCGTAGGGCCTGAGTGGGGGGCCCAAATGAGAGGCCCCCCCCTTTCTCCTTCTGCCCCAGGAATCCTGAGTTAGGCTACCTGTGCCTGGCATGATGTCACCACACACCTACGGGGCTCGGAAAGCCTTTGATAACCAAAGTGCCAGAGGGAAACACCGACTCTCCATACTCTCCTCAGAAGGATGCCTGAGAATGAGTAACTGTGTCCATTCATTAAACCTGACGGCTAAGCACCTACAGTGTGCTTGTGACCTCATGGGCAAGTGAGTCCTGCCCTCCAAGGAGAGGGACAGAGGGAAGCTAATGAAGCAGCTACTTGCTCTCTCTATGCCTCAGTGTCCTTATCTGTAAAATGGGATGATAACAGTACGTCTCTCAGAAGGCTGTCGTGAGGATTGAGTGAGCTCCCACGTGTAAGGCAAAATGACCACATGCAGCTGACCTCGGGCACTGAAAACTGTTGACCGCTGCTGTTGTTATGATTTATTGAGTGGCTTCTAGAAGCAAGGAGCTGCGTGAAGGGACTTCCACCTAAGAACTCATTTAATCCCTTAAAGTGGGCTCAACAGACGCATCCATAGGAGCTGAGGCTCCCAATGTCCCGGGGCTTGTCAAGGGCAAGACTGCCAGGTGGGCCTGACCACATCCCATTGTCTCAGGGAGCTAAGGATTCGGTAAGATAGCACCTCCCTGCACAAAGATGGGGAGGGGCACCTGGGGGGCTCAGTTGGCTAAGCAGCCGACTCCGATTTCACACTCAGGTCACGATCTCAGGGTTGTGGGATCAAGCCCTGCATCAGGCTCTGTGCTCAGCGGGAGTCTGCTTGGGGATTCTCCCTCTCCCTCTGGCCCTCCCCTCCTTCGCAAATAAATAAATAAATCTTAAAAAAAAAAAAAAAGGTGGTGATAACACGAGGGGGCACATGCTATGAGGGACATCTAGCAGTCCCCAAGAATTCCAAGAAGGGGCACAGCTTCCCGAGGGTTCTTGGGGAAGCCACCCAGCATGAAGGGACAGAGGACGTGTAAAGTTCAGTCTCAAAGACTGGCTGCAGAGAAAACCCAAACAGTGACCCAGGGGAAGAAACAACAACACTCTATCCATCAAATCATTAGCTTTGGCCTGCACAGAGTATCCTAGCAAATACTCAGGGACTCTGACTAAACATTTGTGAGGCTAATATTCAGATGGCACAGGGAGGCCCTGCGGCACAGTGGCTAACTATCTGGGCTCTAAACTTAAGAGTCTTTGGGGTCAAGCCTTGGTTCAGCCACTGACAATTTCTGTGACCTCGGACATATCACTTAAGTCAGCTCAACTTTCTCATCTGTAAAATGGGACTAACTCTCTCCTAGGATGAAGCATACGAATACAGGTAAAGTTCAGCACAGTGCCTGGCACACAGTCCCTGCTTAACTGTACTTACACTTTTCTCTCCATTTCTGCAGCCTGACTGTGTGCAGGTACCCCTATTTACTTGATGACGGTGCTTACAAGTTTTGCAAAAATGCTATGAGAGGGGGTGTTCTTATCATTCCTGCTTGTTGAACAGATTTCCCAAGCCTCTGAGGCTTTCCTTAGTGTTCCTTTGCCATCCTGTCACTAGTGAACTCCTACCTATACTTCAAAGCCCAGCCTGGATACTCCCTTTTGTGATTCTCTTAAGCAGAACCAAGGATGTTTTCCTCTATTCCCTCAACTCTTTTGTCACATAAAAGAGCTTTTCACATTGCAGTTAGAGTAGATGATTTACATGTCTGTTTGGCAGCTCCATAGGCACTGACTGATGTTTGCTAAATGTGAGAAAATGAGTAAAGCCCAGCAGGAGGGGAGTGCTGATTCCTGGCTCCCGGGTATCTGCTGTAGCAGTGTCTACACAGACATTCATGGAGGGAAGAGGTGGGGAGGGCTGAGTTATTTCTTCCCTTGCACTTCTAACAGCCACTTTATTTGGGAGAAATAACAAATTCCTATTAAGGGTATTGTCAGACCTGAATTAATTTTCCTGATGTGGCTATATTGGTCCTGTCTCCATGCAAGGCTGAAGAGTTACCACTAATGAAACACCAAGCCAGTGAGGAGCTGAAGCTCCCACCCTCTTTCATTTAGGGGAGCCGTTAACGGGGCTCTCCATCATCACAATGACTCGGGCCGCTTCCTTCCCTCCCCGCGGTGAAACGTAGAGGGACCTGCACAGCTAACTGCATATTAGAGGGTCTTAAATTTTTTCAGTAGGAAGGAGGAAAGGAAAAGATGCTGTACCTCAGCAATCTGGAACCGATGGGGCAGGATTTATGGCTCCTTCAATCCCTTCCTTCCTTCCTTCCTTCCTTCCTTCCTTCCTTCCTTCCTTCCTCCCTCCCTCCCTCTTTCTTTTTTTTAATTTTCTGGGGGCAAGAAGAAGGACCTATTACAACCTGAGCTTTGGGTCCAGCTCCACAAAAGCAGCTAACCATGAATGTGGCGAAGGTGGTACGATGGGACCAAGGAAAGGAGGAGGCTGGGGGGTCAGCTCTGATGGAGCCCTTCTTTGTTAGCTGACCAAAGTGAGCGCGTCAGGGTCCACTGGCGGTGGGCATGTTGGAGGTCCTGCACTGCTGTTTCTAGCGCTACAGATGAGGACACTGAGGCACAGAGAGGTTACAGAGCTGCCCAAAGGCCCCCTGCCAGAAGAGGGCAGGGCGGCCACTCATGCCCAGCAGCCCGGCTCAGCGCCTGTGCCCCGACCTGCTGCACCTGGGCACCTCTCCTCTGGGGGGGGGGGTGCAACCCCCTCCCCCGGAAGAGGAAGGGCGGCACCCCTTGATTTTGGAGTCATCCCCAGCTCTAGCGGGCTTTGACTGGTAATTAAGTTAGGCGTGTAAACAAGATTTATTAGGCTTTTAATTACTTTTGCAGCACTGATTTGCATATGGACAATGTGCTAATCACAAACGGCTTTTTTAACCAGTCATTTAAATCTGAGAAGGAAGGCAGAAATGTTTATTGGCAACATGTCCAGGTCACTGTGGGGGCTGTGGTGCCCGCCTCCGTGTAACCTTCCCCCTAAGTGGCCGGGACCATGGCACCACAGCCACGGGATCCCCCGGAGACAGCCTGGGGCTTCAGCCTTTCAGGGACCCCCACCCTCTCCTATTGTCTTCAGAGCCTGAAGACAAGGATCCCTGAGTTTTTGAACAGCCACACACCTCCAAGCCCCAATCCTGAACATCACCCATGGCCCAGGGTCTCCTGAATTCAATGGGCAAGAGGGGCTTCTGTCCTCCAAGTCATTCAATACAGCAGTGGGGGTGGGGGCCCGAAAAGTTTCCTCTCTGTGAAAAGTACTTGACTTTCCTTCTTATTTGGGAAGTTACATGAGGACTTAAAAGGTGATGCCTCCTATTGGGGTTTCCTGGGAAATTCATGAAGCTACAAGTAGAGACCGGCCAACCTCCCATCACCTGCCACAATGTGCTTGTGGCCTCAGTGTGGGGCCTGCAGGGACGTGGACCAGTCCTTGTTCAACTGATGACACTTCTTTCCGGTCTCAACCGCCCTCGTACAGAATTGGGAAATAGGGCAAGGTCTGGATCAGAGTTGGGTTAACAACCGGACACCACCTCACTGATCTTGAATGGCCAGCAGCAGAGTGAAGGGCAGAGCACTGTCCTGCCCCTTCTGGGCTGTGTGTTCTTGGGTAAATCACTGTCCTGCTCTGGGCCCACTTTCCCTTCTAGCTCTGCCATTCGGGGTGGGAGGTATGGTGCAGAACGTGAGGAGGTCACGTTCCATGGAAGCAAGTGGTCATCCCTCAGTTCTCAGTGAATCTTCCAAGGCACAAGGCTCTCCCGTCTCTGAGAGGTCGCCTCTTTGCATCCTCTATCATTCATGGGTCCCTACAGGGAGCTGAACCAGTGTGGCATCTGTAGAAGAGCACTGCATCCCAGCCCTCCGAGGGAAAGCCAGTTCAAACTCACAGAATGCACCTGCCCAACTCTCTGACCAAGTCCTTGAAGGTCAAGACCCATGTCCTCTGGGCAGCCTCTCGACAGCCCGGCCATTTTCCTCCTTCTGTCCCCAAGGCCAGGCCTGCCTGTCACCTACCCCTAACCCTGCCTCAATCCATCAGGTCTCAGTTTTGCCTCACTGGGTCTTACTTCCTCCCCAACCAGCAAGATGCAGCTCCCTGGAGCACAGACCCCCTCCATCTGGTTAACTCCAGGACAGGACGGTCTCAGGCCTCCAAATCAGCTCAGCATGACCTGGCGAAGGCCTGGCCGGGGTCTAGAGCCACAGCACTCTGCGGCCTGAACGGTCACGGCCGAGCAGGTGTGAGGCAGGCCTCTCATGGGGCCGCAGGGCCCTGGCCCACCACTGGTGACCGCTTTCCTGGCGATCCTGGCTCTGAGGAGGAAAGGCTGGATGGACAGATGGGAGGCAACAAGAAGAGGGAGGAGCCGGGCGGGGCAGAGCAGTAAGAAGCTAAAATAAAGGCAGGCAGTCAAGGCTGCCTTTAGCCATAGGCTGTGCAGAGTGGCTGGCAGGAGTCCAGATGCAGAAGCCCTGCGGCTTTCTGCTGAGCCAGGGCAAGGGGAGGATGGCGGCCAGAGGTGGGTTTTGCCTTTCCTGCGTGGTGGTTCTTAACCACGGGTGACACCCTCACCCCCCAAAATGTGTGAAGGTGCTTTCACAACATGGGGGTGAGGGGCCCTAGAAGAACTGAGTGGGCAGGGACTGAGACATTAAATGCCCTGGGCCCAATGCCAGGAGTGCCCCCCACTGAGAAACACCCACAGAAGGGGGGCTGTCCTGAGTCTGAGGGGTCACAGGCTGGGCCAAGGGGATGGTGAGGCAGCGCCCCTAGGGGGCTGTGGTCGAACAAAGTGCTTCTGACTGAGGCAGGGAAACACGTGTTGGGGCAGGGTGCTGGACCTAAGGAGCTCCCTCCCAGCTCTGAGAATCAAAAGCCCCTAATTCAATTTATAGAGCGTGGCCAATGCCCGACTTCGTGGCAGCACCTCCATGGTGGGACCCAGGTCGCCTGTCGCGTGCTCTGGGCTGTGGGTGCCTTGGTCAGGCTGGGTCGTGAATGAGAGCCTAGCTCTGACTACAAACATACCCCCCCGAGCCTGTCATCAGTGGGACGTGCGGAGGGAAAGCAGACGGCATGGCAGGCCCTGCTGTTCCAGGGTCAGAACGCAGAGAGAGCGGGCCTAGCTCGGCGAGGGAACTGCAGGGCTGGCTGGTCCTGAGCACCGGCTCCTTCGCAGGCTGGTGCCGGGCAGACCAGCCACTTCCTCAGTGTCCGATGGCCTCCGCCCCAGCGTTCCCACCTTTGACCCCGGGCTTCTCCTGACCCCGCCTTTGTGCGGATAGCCCAGCCTCACTCAGCTCCTGCCTGCCCGGCCTGGGCTGGCTCCGTCCCCACCTGAGGGTGGGAGCACCAGCTCTGTGATGTTCCTAAGCCCCTTGTGGGCCCTGCGTATCTCCGGGTTTGCCCAGGGCCCTGCTCAGGAGAAAGGGGAGGCCCTGAGTTCGGGACAGTTAATGTTCAGCCCAAAGTCTAGAACCTCAAAGAAGAAACAGCCCTCCACCGAAGGGACAACGCAGCCAGGCTGGGTAAGACTGGCGCTTTCAACCTCTGCTGGGATGGGGGAGAGACAGTGCTCACCCCACCAGGGTTTAAAAAACAGAGAATATCCTCCTGGCTGCTCAGAGGCCCCCACCCCAGGTCTTCCACCGGAGGGGCACTGCCCAGCGCCCACCTGGCAGCCCCCCGCCCGCCCCTGGAGGTACACGCCCACTCACCTGTGCGACAGAGTGGGTTTCATGGAGCTCATGGAGTTGAGGGGGGGCTGCATGGGGAGTTTCCCAGGGGGGTCGCTCTGGCGGCTCTTCTGATGCCGAAGGAGCAGGAGACGGCCGAGCTCCTCACACCAGGAGGACAGCAGGGCTGCAAGGAAGGACAGGACGGTCAGGGCGCCCCGTGGCCACCTCCCCTGGCTACGCCCACTGTCACCTCGCCCTCCCAGACTGGCCGCGCCCTTACAGTGGGACTGACACCCCAAAGGAGGGCTGATGTCAACGGTCCTCACTCTGATGAGGACAGGCCAGAGGCGGCACAGTCGAGAGCATGGACACGATGGAGGGGACATCCGAGATGGTGCCAAGGAGAGGCCACTGGAGTGGGAGGGAGGGAGCCCAGCACAGACCCTGTGTCGGGCAAGCTTAGGAAGTGCTGGTCTCCCCCAGACTTCTCAGTGAAGCCTCCGGACACTCAGCTCAACATGGCCTCTCTTCGTGGGTAGGGTAGGAGGGACAAAAGTCACCCGGAAGCCAGAGCCTTTCTAGAGCCTCCTGATGATCCCAAGAGTGCCCACAGGCTTCTCTCTGAAAGTCTTCCCCACAAAAGTGCCCACGCCTTCCAGTGCAGACCCGCGGCTGGTCCCTGTGCTGTTGGGCACCCACGCTTAGGAGGACTAAGGATTTGCAGGGCAGAGGGCAGCCCGGGGGTGGGGTGGGGGCCTAAGCGAGAGTGGGCCGGGGGCACGGAAGGCAGAAGCCCAGGAGGACCCTCCACATCTGGGCTTTGAGCCCTTAAACACCAAGAGAAAAGCAGCTGAAGCTAACGGGGTGCCGGGGAATCACACTTCACTGTCCTAATGTGGCCACTAGGGGCCAAAAGCACCCTCCAGGTCAGTTTGTCTGGCCAGTCTGTCCAACGAGCTTGAAAGAGTTGGGAAGGCTGGCCTGCCACCACCTTGCTGTGTGGACCAGTGGAGCTCAGAGATCCTCTCTGGGCCTCCTTCAGTTTGCTTGCAGGGGAAGAGGAATGATGAGCCCTGCCCTGCCCCATGCTCTCCCCATGCTCCAGATAAGCAGACTGAGCTCAGGCGGGGGAAGTCATTCGCTCACAGTAACCACAGCTAGAACGGCGGACACACAGAAGGCGCCCCTGCCCCATCCCCACTGGTGAAGCCCAAGCCTGGACCAAAATGTGGCAGAGCAGATGAAACCCTTCAGAAGGCAAAGACCGAGTGGGCATGGGCTCCAACCCCACCAGCGAGGAAGCCCTCCGGCCTCGTCTGAACCTCCCCCCTTTACCACATTCGGCTGGCACTGGGGAAGATGCCTTGCCCCACAAAGCCCTGTGGTGGCTGCCCAGGGCTGTCATGTCAAACCACCCAGATCCTGGACTGGGTGCCCCATCAGCTCGCGGACCCGGGAGGCAGGGCTGGGACCCTCTGCAGCCCTGTCTGCCCCTGCCCATGGCCCACATCAGCTCTGTCAGTCGTGCGGAGCGGTGGGTTCTTTCCTGCCCCTCACCGGGTGGGCAGGGGCCAAGAGGCAGCTGTTAGGACCAGCGGGAGAGCCCTGTGTCCGCGGTGCGGCTGGAAGCTGCCTGCCAAGGTGGCATATCTGTTCCCGGGGAAGCACAGGGGCTGCCGGGCAAGGGAAGGGCAGGGGTTCTCGCAGGGAACGGGGTAGGGTGGGGAGGGGCCCTCCAGGGTTGCTGGGTTCGTCTGCTCTGCTTGTGCGGTGCCCAAAGACACCCAATCAAGGAGGCCAGCGCGGGCTAAACACCAGCCTGTGCCCCCGGCCAGGAGAGCACCTGTTTCTGTCTCTGGGGCGGGGGGGGGGGTGCCAAAGGGGGAGCTAGGTCTCTCTGTGAGGCTCATCTTGCCACCACCTGCACAGGGAGGAGGGTGCCAGAGAGGCCCCTACCCCGGCGTGTCTCTGCCCAGAACTGTGGCCAAACACCCCTGAAGCGGGCATCCAGCACACATCTGTCGCAGCTGGAGGGGGAGGCGGTCTATTCAGAGAGGTTGGAACAAACAGAAATGAATTTCCAGATTGCTCCATTCTTCTCCCAAACCCCTAGTTACCGCTTCTTGGTGGTGGGGGGGGGGGCGCGCGGCACTGGGCATCTGGAAACTCATTTGCACGCCAAGCACGAGGCCTGCTGGATCTCGGCGACGGAGGGACTGCTCGGCTGCCAGCACAAAGGACGGCCACAGATGGTGCCGCCCGCTGCCCGCGGCCGCCCCTCCCAGCCCACACTCCCCCCGGGGGCCACCTCGCCAGGCGGGAGCTTTCCTCCAATGTCACGGGCCGCCCCCCGGCCTGGTCAAGGACAGCCCGCGCCAGCCTATTGCCAGTGGAGTGGTTTCCCATAAAGGGAATGAAAGGAAGCTGGTGGCCTCGCAGGGCCTGGCTACGAAGAGTCTGGGACGCCGGGAGCAGATGTGACGTGTGTATTGGCCCGTCACGACTACCACAGATGCCAGGACAACCCCGGAGGAGGAGGGCAGGGAGCAAGGAAGGCACCCCCCCCCCCCTCCGCTCAGCCGGCTAGCACAGACGCACGGGGGCCATGGCATGGACATAGAGCGTGCTCCCTCGTGCTGCAGACCCCCACACAAGCTGTTCTGACGCAGGTGGGAGTGTGCGGCCAAGGAGGGAGTCTGGGCACTGTCCGAGAGCCAGGAAGCCTGACAGACAGAGGTGGGTCGGGGGTCACACAAGGACAGACAGACGGGCCAGCAGGGTGGGTGTCTGGGTGCGCGCTGCATCGTGCCTGCATCTGGGCTGAGCGGAGCACGCGTGCTCTGATGGGGCCGGCCCTGCCTGCGGGTCCGTCGGGTCCTGTGGGTCTGTACTCTGGGCCCTCTCTGCGGTGGGGAAGGAAAAGGGGCCACTGAGCACAGGCTCTGGGTCTCGGGAGGGATGCCAGGCATGAAGAGTCCCTGGATGGGGTGGGAGGGATGGGAAGGCACGGTGCAGCATGCACGAGGATGCCCGCGCTGGGCGGAGTTTCAGGAAGAGATACCAGCCATCTTAAGGGGCTAAGGCAGGGGCAGGAGTGGCCCTCCTGCTGCTTGGACAGCCACCATGGCCAGCCCTGCATCTGGTCCTGGGAGTACCACTAACCCTGACAGTCTGGGTCCCAGCACTGAGAGCTACACGACCTTGGGCGAATTACACAGGCTCTCTGGGCCTCAGTTTCTGTATCTGTTAAACAGGCAATTAATAACGCTAACGCTCCTTAGAACGGTTGTGACACTGGAATGACACTAACACCTACACGGTGCTGAGAACAGTATCTGGTGTAATAAGCGTGGAGGGTGGGAAAGCACTGTGTGCACTCTCTGGACAGCAGGTGAGGGTCTGCGAATGCTCCCTGTTCCCACCAGCAGGAAAGCACCTTGTGAACAGCAGGAAGCCAGCCCGGCCCCCTCCAGGAGGTGTCAGGGCAGCCCCAATAGGCATCAGTGCCTATGCCACCCCAGGAGAGGGCAGGGGAGGGGACAATGGTAGGCAGGCCACGGGGAGTGGGGGCTACGTGTCCTGGCTCTGTAGTCCCACAGGTGAAGGGGCTTGGATCCTGTCCTGCCACTCTCTGGCTGGGGGATTTCACACAGGCTTGGAGATCCAGTTTCCCCATCTGTGAAATGGGCTTAACAGGAGCTGCCTGCCTCGGGGAGTGGACGTGAGCTATAAATTAGCATTGTTAGTCAACTGCAAGGGTATCCAAGCAGAAGCCAGAAAGGGAGGGAGGGAGAGTGGGCACAGGAACGAAGGAACCCTGTAACCCACAGTAGCCCCAGAAAAGCAGGCTGTCAATCCCACGCCCTTCACATAGGCCTGGGAGAGCTGATGAGGCACTGGTTTTGGAACCAATCCATGAGACCTGATCTCAGCTCAGTCTCCACCACTGTGTGGCACCTTGAGCAAATTGCCTACCCTTCCTGTGCCTTGGTTTTCTCATCTCTAAGATGGGGTGGTGGTAATTCTACTCCCCACCTGGTAGGGTAGTTGTAAGGATGAGCTGAGTTACCATCACATAGTGCGGGGACTGCACTACTTGGGGCTATTCACGTGTTTGCTACAGTGACGATTAGTATTACCGACCTTGATCAGTAGAGAAGTGACCACCAGAATGGAGCTTTGGTGTCTCTGGCCACTTGGGACCGTACAACAGACAAACGACCTGGGGAGATGTGCAGCTCTAGAAGTCCCCGGGGCCGGGCTGGGTGCACGGCGTCGGTAAGTCCCAAGCCCCAGAGCAGATGACTAGGCCTGTCTGCCCACTTGGCTGTGGGCTCTGCCGAGTGGCCCCTTCCTCCTGCCCCCTTCCCAAGCCACTGAAGTGGGTACTGACGGGAAAAGTGAGGACAATATCATGTGCCCTGCTTTGCCTGAGACACAGAAGGCAAAAATCAATTCCCCCTTTAGAGGCAGTTCTGCCTTCACTTCAGCCAGTGGAAAGGTACCTTTAGCCCTGGAAGGCAGGTATTCTGGCTTCCCTAGGATCCACCATGGGACTCCTGGCCCAACAGCAGCCATCTTCAACGAGGGGTTCCTTGGGATCTGAACACCCTTAGGCTGCAGCACCTCACCTGGCTCTGTCTTGGGCCATGGTCTTTAGCAGCCAAGTTCCAGATGGCCACATCACAGGGGAAGCAGCAGCCCTGAGGGTCAGTGGATCCCGGCTGGGAGAAGACATGACGGTTGACCACTGCCTGCACTTGTCTCTGCAGCTTACCCAGGAAGCCACAGGGACATCAGGATTCCCACTGCAGACCCGCCTCGGACTTCAACAACTAGGGTCATTTGCCAACAGCACGTGTCTTACAGTCGATGCCACGTCGTGGTGTGATTCGTGGCATGACTTCCTTCCTAGTGGTACATTAAGCGGTGTGTATGACCATGGGGGGTGTCCTCTATGAATGAGATACAGTAGACGTGTCTAGGGACCACGGCGCCAGAAGATGCCATGGCTAAGGTGGCACGAACTCTCGCGGAAGAGAAATGGAAATGAGCTCCAGGTCCGAGCATCAGGAGGGCACAGGATTCAGGTCTGAAGGAGGGCAGGGAGGGAGAGTTGCAGACATTTGCTCCCCAAGATCTTCCTGGCCACTCCCCCTGCAGACAACAGCCACCACAGTATGCTCGAGGGACAAGCAAAAGGAACCAGATGTCAAAGTGAGGGCAGGTCTGGAGTGGCGTTCTAGAGCGTCTCAGTCCTGGCTTGTCCCTGATGTGTCCTCCCTGGGGAGAGTGACAGGCCCTGCACTTGTCTCTGTACCCGCAGCTCCTGGCAGAGGGGACACCCAGGATGGGCTGACTAGATGGACCAGTGGGACGGGCTGGTCTTACCAGGGGAGTGGCGGGGGTGGGGAGAAGAGGCTGCACGGCAAGATTTGGAATCACCCAGTTCCAGGTAGGGAGGGTAGAGCTGTACTCTCCAGGCAGGGCTAGCCGCCAGCAGACAATGGGCCGGTGGGGGTGGAGGAGAGGCGGAGAGGCAGAGAGGCTGGGGGTCTGGGAGTTGGAGCATCAAAGGGGTAAGCAAGCTCACCCGGGCACAAGAGAAAGGCTGCCCCTTGCCAGGCTGGACTCCAGCTTGAAAAGGAGCCAGGAACCAGAGGCAGCCAAGTGGCCACAGGAAACAAGGCGTTCCTTCTTTATGGGGGTGAGCCGGGGATGTTCAGACAGCGAGAAGCCTGGTCTGCTCATTCTGGGGAAGGTCTGGGGATAGGGAAGGGATGGGAGCGGCCTGGGGGGCATAAGGGGGAGGGCACAGAGACCTGGATGTGAGGGCCCCGCTGGAGAATTATCAAATGCACTGCAGCCTGGGGAAGCTACATGCGAAATGAAACAAAGGCGTATTAAGTATCAAAGAGCATCTTAGCGGCTAAAAGGCTGCTGGAGAACAGAGGAACTCTGTGAGTGTGTGTGTGTGTGTGTGTGAGTGAGAGAGAGGGAGAGAGAGAGAGAGAGAGAGAGAGGGAGGAAGAAAGGGAAGGAGGGAGAAAGGAGGGGCTTCTGAGACCCGGGGATGGGGCAGGACTCAGGTGTGCCCTGAGGAAGGGGGTGAGGAAAGAGCCTTGCAGGCTGAGGCACAAAGAACCCTTGGGAGAATGACGGTGGAGTCCACCGCTCAGTGAGAAGTATGAAGGACCTATTTTCACACGTTTCCGTGCTCTCGGCTCTCTAAATGCACGCAGGACCCTCGAAGTGGCAGGAGCCCACCCCACTTCCCCTGGGGGGCCTTGCCTGGCGAGTCAGGAGGAAGTACCGGCCTCCACGCGGGTCTCCTCCTGACCCCCAGCCCATGTCTGAGCTCCTCTTGTCCCCTTATGCCCCCCGATGCCCCAGGAGCACCTCAAGCCACCTCAGGAGGACGCCCCCCTCCCCCGCCCCACGTGGGGGCCACTGCAGCCTGATCATCTCTGCAGCATGTCCCCTTTGATTCCTGCCTGTTCCAATCACCTTCTGCAGCCTTGTCCCTTCTCCTCTGAATTATGACAAGCCCGGCCCCTCATTTATCTGTCTCCAAAACTGCCTCCCGCCAACCCACACTCTGCAAGGTGGCCAGAGGAATTTTTCCACAAATGTATTCTGATCACCTCTTTTCCAATCTGTGTTTCCGGAGGCCGCACACGGCCTGGTAGATGGTAGGTGCTCAATGGATGTAGAAACGAGTGAGAGAGCCGGGCTACCCCAGGGGAAAGGTGCGCCGTTGTCCCACGAGAGCATGAGCCCCATGGGCCACAGATGGGATCGGAGGGGTTCGCTTCTGCAACCCCAGCACCCAGCACGGCCCTTGGCACAGGCGACGCACCGACCCGACCGATGGACTGAAACGAATCACAGCTGGAGAACCTAATACACGGAAGATGGGAGGGCTGGACAGACAGCGCTCGCTGCATCCAAGAGCCAGACAATCAGGGTAAATCTGCGACAGGCTCCCTGTGGCTTTTAAACTTGCCGGCAGCCCCCCATTCCTCGGGGGCAGAGGCCTGGCCTCAGCAGCCATCAGCCCAGCATGGAATCCTATCATGATGTGTCCAGAGGTGGGCGCTGTCATCCAAAACCATCTGTCTGAGTAACTGACACCTGTTTTGTGACATGCATACTCGCTGGTGGGCCGTGCCAAAACGGGGAAGGAAAGGTAAGCAGATTATAGGAACTACATCAGCTCCTATACTTTGGGAGGCTGGCTGCAGCCCTGGGTTTTCCGGGCTCATGGCGTGACACTGGCCTTCACGTTGATGGTGTCCACCCCACAGGGGCAGGCCAAGGGCTCCCTGGAGATGCTGTTGCTGTCTCCAGACCCAGGCCACGCCCTCCCAGTCTCTGACCTTCCTCTTTCATCTCCCAACCGTGGGCCCCTGGGACCGCTGCCTGGGGAAGAGACACTCTCCAGAGCCGTGCCGAGAAGAAGAGTAGTGAGGGGCCGGGAGGGGCCGGCGAAGGGGGAGGAGCCATGGAGGCTGACATGACTCGGGTGTGGACTGGTCTCTCCGTGTCATCTGTAAAGTGGGAAGACAATAAGAGGAACCTCTGTCCAGAGGCCCGAGATGAAAAAAGGACCCAAGCTTTAAATCACATGGAAGAAATGGCACGTCCTGTGCCAGAATCTCAGCTGGAAACGCAGAAGCGGTAAAATACTGACTACCTCCTGCCTCCAAAAGGCAGAGAGGCTGAGCACACACACTGGGGCCAGGCAGCTTGGGTTCAAATCCCAGCTCAGCCACTTGGTGGCTGTGTGACCTGGGGAAAGTTACTTAACCTCTCTGTGCTCTGGTTTTCCCTTTGGTAAAATGGGGAGAATAAACATTACATACCTCCTAAAGTGTCATGATTAAACCAGCTAATGCACATAACATGGTAGTACAATTTCTGGCATCCAGGAAGGACTATGTACAAATAAACTGTTCTGGTTTTCTTACCAAGCACATGCTCCTTTTAGAGTTAAGAGGCTTCTCGGTCTCCCCTTCTACATGCTGTTGCTCAAATAAAATACAATTCCTTTCACTCATCTCCAAGAGGATCACAAAAATGTGTCTACGCCTTCGGCCCAGCCCCGCATCACATTCTTCACGCTCGGTGCTCCCTGGGCAGGCAGCTTCGCTCCCCAGCTCTCAGCTGGGCCCACACCCTCCGTTTTCCCTGCCAGACTCTCTGAACCAGGCAGAGGGCAGGCCCCCACGTAGCTGAGCCCCAGAAGCTGCTCACTTCTGACCCAGCTCTTGCGCCACATAGGGCAGGTGGCCAGTCTGGGCAGACCCCTTCCTCAGGAATGCCTGGGAGTGGGGGTGGCCTCTGCAGCCCTCCTGTTCAACTAGGCCAATAGAGCGGCTGACAAAGAGCCTCTCCTCTGGCCCCAAACAAGGTTGTGGGTCAGCTGCGAGGCCTGGGCAGACCCTCGACCCCTCCTCAGTCCCCATCCCTCTGCGTGTCTAGCAGGAGGTGGGATGAGGGACAGAAGCCAAGGTCAGCATTCCTGCTCTGACCCATGACCCCTGAAACAGAGCTATCCACGGGATTGTTCCTCTGCCTGTCCTCCTCGGTGGGCCCACCTCTGCTGGGTCCCCTGGAAATGGAAAAAGGGGGCCCCTCCCTGTCAGTTCTCTTGGGTCATCTCCTCCCAGAAAACAGTACAGGATGCACATGACCACAAAGGGGCAGAGCCAGGGTCAGCGGCTGCTGGGTCTCAGGAGACTGGGTGTCGGCCCTAATGTGGCCATGGACCCAGTGGGTCAGCCGGGGGCCCCATGCGCATGCCTGTGAAATGGGGTGATTTCACCCTGGCAGGGACAGGGAGAGCCTGATGGGATCATGAGGGTGCAGAGACAGCCCTTGACTTTTCTCACCTGCCTGGTGCCCTCTGCCCTGCCGAGCCTCACAAACCCCCAGAGGGGCCTGGCCAAGGATGAGGATGGCTGTGTTTTACGAAGCATAAATGGGAAGCCCAAGAGGAGGTGATTCAACCACACTCACACTACAGGACAGTGACCCCGCTGCTAGTTCAGCGTGGCTTCCTTCTCATCCCCCCGAGTCTGTGATGTCACAGATCTGAGAACAGGCACAGCCCTAGAGGCTGCTCTGTACCTCCTGCCCACCTCCCGCCCCATGATTCAGCACCATCCCAGCTTCTTGTCCCGGGTCTGCCACCAACTTCCTGTGTGACCTCAGGCAACTTCCTCCTGTCTCTGGGCCCTAAGTGAGCGGGGGTAGGTGTCGCGCTCTCTGGAGAATGCAGCTCCGTGAATCAACCCTGGTCTCATAATGGGGTCATGGCTCTCAGGGCTGAGGCCAGCCTCGGGCCTTCTCAGTCCTGTAGGGGCTATGGGAGGGGCTGCCTGTCCTCATGTCTGGTCTGGACACGTCCATCCCCCCTCCCCGGGTGACAGATGGAAAGGGCTCCAGAGATCTCACCTTGCCCAGGTACCCCATTTAATAAAGCCAGGAGCCCAGAGTGGGGAGCGGATGAGCTGAGGTTTGAGGACCAGCACATGTAGGACCCGGGGCACAGGGGGGCCGGGGAGGGGGCTGCTACGGTCTCTGCTGCTGGGGCTGCTGAGGGGCTAAGACTTTCCGCTGGTTCCAGAAAACATTGTTCCTGGGGGGTTGTAGGCTGGACTTCGGTGGCCCTGACAGCTGACCTGTGGACCGTGAAACGAGATGTTTTCCTTGGGGGGAAATCTTACTCTCCTGCCAAACAGCCGTACCACTGTACCGGCGGAAGCAGGAGCACATCGAGGGCAGTGTGCGAGATCATTCCACGCTGCTCCCTGCTCTGTCATCTCATCGCTGGGTGGCCAAGAAAGCCAAAACAAGGAGGAGTCATCTGCGGGCCCTCCGGCCGCCAGTGACCCCGCCCCTCTCCATGTGCGCCTGCGCACACGCCCGGGCCCCACGTGCAGGGAGGACCGAGCGGGCTGGGGGTACGGCTGGCCCCGGGTGTGCATGGAGCCTCACGGCCTGCCCTGCCCGGCCCTACCTCCGTCCTTGTGCTCCTCATTCCGTCCCTTCAGGTCCTTGGCCGGCCAGAGAGGGCCTCTGGGCTGTGCCCTTCCTCCCAGAACACTCCTCACGCGCTCCCACCCCCCTCCCCAAGGGCTGCCTCGGTTGGCAGGAGCTGGGAGTCTCAAAGCATGTGAGCTCACCCTGGGAACTGAACTCCAGGGGACCTCAGAACCAGAGCTGGCAGGAATGATTCCCAGACCGGTTCGGCCGTCCTTCATCCTGCCCGGCAGGATCGTCAGACCACGGAGGAGATGCCCGACAGGTTGAGCCTGTCTGTGGGCTTTAGGAAAATCCCAGCCTGGAAAATTCCCTGCTTATCTCACACCACCATCTGGAGCCTTCCAGGATAACCCATTTAATTGTAAAGACACCCCAAAACCAGCTCAAGGGGCTCTTTGCATCGGAAAGAGATTGCCCCCTTTTCCTTAGTGGTGCTTCCTCAGTCCTGCCAGCCCGAGGGGTGGGCCTGGCCAGAGGGCACGGGCCAAAGTGCTGCTCGCTGAGACTTGCTGGCAGCAAGCCGTCACTGTGTCCCGTGCCCCTCGCTCTGCCCCCCGGACCGCATGAACTCCCCAGGCGTGGGGCAGTCACAGCCCCTATCTTAGTGACGAAGGGCAGGCACAGAGAAGCTAGGGATCCTGGCTCAAGGCACACCAAGCTTGTGGCAGGCTGGGACCAAGGCAGGACTTCCTCCTCTTACCCCAGGAATACTGGCTGGTAGTAGAGTAAGGGTGGGGATCTAGACCACCTCAGCTGAAAATTACAGAGCATTAACAGCAAAGCAAGCATGCTGGGAAGGGGAGAAGGGCCCTGAGCCGTCCCCACAACAGACTGAAGCCAGGTGGCCTCTGTGCATCTGCGCCTCCCCCCCCATATTCTGGGAGGACATGGGTTCCAACAGGACAGATCCCTTTGGCTACCCAAGGTTTGACCAGAATAGCCATTGGGAGGAGGGTCCTGAGAGTCGAGAGTCTTCAAAGTTCCATCTAGTTCTAAGGCAGCACCCAAACAAGGCAGAGGAGAGCCCAGAGGCCTAGGACAGCGAGGGGATGACGCCCCTAGTGGGTCTGCAAGACCAGACCTGGGCCCCACAGGCACAGAGCGTGCCCCCGGGAGCCCTCATTCCAGCAGGAGCTACCTGGAGAGCCTGTTTCTATCCTGTACATATAGTTTCCCCTGGGGCCTGAACACCACTGCCCATTGCTCACTCTAAGGGAGCTAGAGGGGTGGGGCAGGGGTGGTGACAGGAATCAGTTTCTTCCCTGAGTAGTTGGCTTTCCTGAGGCTTCCCAGCTCAGTGCTTGGCAGTTGGTCTGGGTCCTCCTGCTCCCAGCCTAAGGAGAGGTCGGAGTGAAGCCAGGCCCTTCCCAGGCTCAACCAGAAGCCGAATCTAAACACCATGAGTGTCCACCTTCAAGGAAGGCAAGATGGCTGTGAGTCAGTGCTGAGAGGCCTGGCTGTACACCCCCACTATTAGTTCTGGTTCCCAAGGCCAAACCCAGGCTCTTGATCCTCATGGGACTGGGAGCCAGCAACAAACACCAGGACCCTCAGATGAAGATTCCCTTTCACCCAGCCTGGGCTCACAAAGCCACAGTAGACCAGCCTGGGATCCTGGGACCAGACCTTGGGGAGTGCTGATCCCAGGGCACTTGTTTCTATTAAGGAACCACCTGGAAAACTCCCCAGCCCTAGAGTGACTGAGGGTGTGTGTGCCATGGTGACAAGAGAGAGATCTGGGGCGGGGGGCACTCTGCCTGGTGATCCATGCACTTGACTACTGAGAATTGGCTTTAGGTCACTCATTGCTCTTTGAGAGAGCGAGTTCAGGACCAACCTGCTGACCAGACCCCCAGCTCTTCTGCCTCGAACAATGTGGGCCACCACCAACCCTCCTCTGTTTCTCTTGCCCGAGGGACCTCATCATCGTGCAAGAACCTCAGGTGCACAGCACAAGAGAGGCAGACCATGCCTCCATCCTCCCCAGCTTGGGCTCGTGAAGGGGAGACCGAGCTGTGCGAAAAGCTTGAGCCACAAGGCAGGTGGCTCAGAGGTAGACACAGGTTCTTGTTCCAGCTGCAGTCACTCGGCAAATCAGGCAGGTGTTTTAGCTCAGGGGCAGGTGACCTGGCCCCACGCTGTGGGAGATGACAACCTTCCAGTGGGTTCTCTATCCAAAACCATGTTGCAGGATTTTTTTTTTCTCTTATCTGTGTATCCAGCAAGAGCAGCCCATCACCCACACGTTTCACATTCCTGTCTTGGCTTCCTGATTGATCACTCCTTTTCTAGGAAACCCTGTGTATGTGGATGTTTGAGGGAACCCTGGAAACCACCGGTACCTGGCTGTCACCACCTCTTCAGGTGCCTAGCAGGGGATGGTCGTGGGTAACCTGGCTGCCTGAAACACCAAACTGGTTCCACTGGGCTTCCCTAGACTGCTGGGGCCCCTGGTGCATTCTGGCGACTCTCTGTCATACTGTCTACCTGTTTTGGTTATGGAGAGGTGGACACCAACTCAAAGAAAATATGACTTAGAGACTGAATTTCTAGAACACTGGGGAGGGGGGTGGGCAGGAAACGGGAGAGGAGTTTTCTCTTTGCAGAAACTCCTTTATGAGATGAAATGATTCTCTCTGAGGTTTCTTTAAATATCCAGCTGCCTTGTTGCAATGAAAATAATCATTTATAAGAATTCCATTTACATATAGTGCTTCCTGGCTGCACCTGTTTCTCAGAGTGTAACACACCTGGGGGGTGTCTGGGTGAATCGGTGTCCTGGATGCTGAGGTCCCAGGGCAGGACTGAACCACCGGGTCTCCAGGCTGGGGGTTCCCAATTTTGCCTGGTACATGAGAATCATCTGGAAGGCCTCACCCTCCGTGGGGTGTCTGATTCAGTGGGGGTGGGATGGAGCCCACAAATTTGCATTTCTAGCCAGTTCCCAGGTGATGCTGATGCCACTAGTCCGAGAACCCCACTTTGTGAACCACTGCTCTAGCCCGAGGGGCAAGCTCAGTGGCCATTTGCTGCATGAACGGAGAAAGAAGGAATAATTCTTCCCTTTCCCTCTCTGGGTTCAGAACGCACACAGGCTCTCAGGCCAAGGGGAACCGTGTGCCTGGCACATGGTCTCCCACACTGCTGCTGACTTCCTCAGTTGTTACGTTCAAGGCGCTGGAGGTTTGACCCTGGACTCTCTCCCTGGCCCTGGTACAGGCGAAAGAACACTGGGCAGGGAGTCCAAAGTGGGTGAGTCCCGGTTTTCTCTCCTAGCTGTGGGCCGTGTGGTCTTGGGCAACGCCCTGGCAGATCTATGCATCTCCTTCTTCCTGCACGCCAGCCAATCTCTCCTACCTGCTCCGAAGGTATATGGGGCGACCCTGGCAGTGGCCCCGTACTGCAGCCAGGCCCTGTTCTGAGCACTTGGCACACACTGTCTCACGCAAGCCCGAACTCCGTGAGGCGACTACTCCTGTCTCCCCAGAACTTGCTAGTACGTTGGCTGGGCGGCCCTGAGCCCTCTCTGCCTTGGGGTCTGCCTCACAGAGTGGCTGGAAGGACGGAGTTAGGTCCTGCCGGGCCCAGCATGGCTGTGACTCGCAGGAGGCGGCCCCAGGTAGGCGGGCGGGGGGCAGACAGCAGCCTGGGCAGCCTTGGGTCCAGGCCTGGCTCCGTGTCTCTCTTCCGAAGCGGCTGGGGAAGGGAGCTGTCATTAGTTGAGGTCTCTGCAGTGTTTAATCACCACACAGCTCTGCCTCCCTCCTCCCTACCCCAGCGCCTGCTCTCTCCCTGCAGGAAACTGCTCTCTGCCTTCTGCCTCTGATGGAAGCCATGAAAAATGAACACAGCACCCAGAGAGAAGGAAACACCGGGACAGGGAGGGGCGTCGGAGCCAGCTGACCGACTGGTCCTAGCCCGGCAGGCCCCGGCTAGGCAAGCTGGATCCTGAGGAGGCGCTTGAGGGCCTGCTGGTCACACAGCTGACCACCTAGCAGGGCCCCGGGGTCTGGATGGCCATCGGCCTGGGGGTCCGGAGCAAATCCAGCTGCCTCTGAGGGAGCTGGAATGCAAAGCCTGGGCCTTCCTGGGATCTCAAGCCCTCGGAGGCTCTGAGGACAGGGATCTACTCTCTGCCTCTGCCCTGAAGAGGGCCAGGCCATGCGGGGACATGCCCTCGTGAAGGTCAACTGCAAGCCAGGCAGAAACTCGACACATCCCTTTGCTCCGTTCGTTTTCCTGACCGTCCTGTGATGTCAGGATCACGACTCCCATTTTCTAGGAGGAAACTGGCACTCAGAGAGGTTAAGGAACCTGCCCAAGGACGATCAGCCAAAACAACCGGCAGAAAGGGACTATTTATTTTTAATTAACGCCATTACTGCTTACTTACATAATACACTAACGCATTCTCTTTCTAAAGCTAACATTTCAGACGGACACCCGAAGAGGCCCTGGGGCCCACAACTGCTGGCCTCCAAACCCCTCATTTTTCCACCGCCACTGATGGTGTCAGCTCCACTCCACTTCGCTGCCCTTCCTTCTTTAACTTTTCAGCGTAATTCTGAAGAAGTCACGCGTGCACGTGACTTACGGACAGAAGTCGATAAAGGGCACGTACTGGAAAACACGGTCTCCGCCGACCCCGGGCCTGCTGTCTAGCTCCTCTCAACCAGGGGAATCATGCTCGAGGCTCTGGGGTTTCCTCCCAGAGCTGTTCTGTCATTTACATCCATCACGGCCTTGGCAATGTCTGGCTGGAAGGTTCTCGCCCTGGAAATCCACATGGTTCATCTCCCCCCCCCCCCCCCCCAGTTGTCCTTGCTCGGTGAGGGCTTCCCTGACCTTTCCAGTATACACATTGCAACACCTGCCCTGCTCCCGGCTCCCCCTGTTTCCCTCCCCTGAGTGATCATTCTCCATAGCTCCCTTCTGCTTTTGATCGGATTTATTATCCGATGCCCTACTCCCTGAACCGGAGCAAAAGCTCTCCCTTGGCAAGGGTTTCCACATGCTGCCTTCGCTGCCACATCCTCAGTGCCTAGAATAATGACCCACACGAGGGTAACAACGGGAAGGTAAAAGCTGGCCCCGGCCCCAGTGTGTGTGGGCAGACCCCACCCGACACGAAGGGTGGCATCTTATACACGCTGTTCTCAACCTTCTTTCTAAGAACATATGGTGCAGCTCAAAGAGACTGTCACTCTTGGAGGACAGGACAGAGCCCTTTCTACCTCTTGTCTCTCCAAGGATCCAGCCTGGCCTGGGGGCACACAGGAGATGCTCAGAGCACAGAATGACCAGGCTGGAAACTTGACCCTTACCTCACACCACAGACAAAAAAAAAAAAAAAGGCAAAACAATATATTGTCTAGAAGATGGTATGGGAGACTATCTCCATGACCTTGGGATTGAGGAAGATTCTCAAAGAAGACCACAAGCACTAACCATAAGGGAAAGTTGATAAATTTTCTGACATTAAAGCAAAGAACCTCTGCTATCCCCATATACGCCATTAAGAGAATGAAAGAGCTAGACCAGGGTCGTGGGAGAATCTGGAAGAGACAGAAGACAGCGTGTTGTGAGGCCCGGGTTCAAGGGCTCTGGGGAGTGGGGCTCCCCAAGACTGTCTGCAGTGACCCAGGAGGGCTTCTCAGAAGAGGCGGAAGATGACTCTATCTCACTCCTCCCTCAGCTCTGGCCTCTTCCTCCTCCTTCCAAAAAAACCAGAGACAGACAGAAGAGCCCCAGCCCCCCCTTTTCTGCCTCATGCAGAGATAACCAAGCAAGAAAAAACAAATTAAAGAGCCCAGGAGCCTGGCAGGGCCTCGGGAAGTTTGGTTTGACAGGGCAACAGCATTTAGCAAAGCTCAGATCATCCATCACTGGGTCCCAGTCATTTAGATAGTGGGCATTTGATTAAACTAATATGGGCGGCTGGGGCAAGGCATGGCTGGGCGCTTCCTACCCTCGCCTACAAATTAGACCGTCACACACAACCCGATTACCTTGACTGCCACATTTATCTCTGGAGAGGGGCCATCCATCACTCCTCAGAAGCTGGCTCTGTGCCTCCTCCTGCAGGAGGGGAGTTCGGTGAGCACCCAAGTCCTAGCAGGCAGCGCTCACTCGGTCGTGCCTTCTACCATCCACTCAGCAGGCACCGTCCCGCGTGCCCACCCTGGGGCAGGCCTCGGGCTGGCCGCACGGGTGCAAGCGGACACAGGCCTTGCCACTAGGGAGGCCACGCAGGGCTCGTGAAAGGGCAAGTCTCCGAGCTGGCCAGAGGAGAGCTCAGCATGTTGATGTAGCTGCGGGCCCAGGTCAAAGTCCCGTGCTCCCTCTCCTCCGCTTGGGACCCCGAGAGTGCCATGTCACTGATCTAGTCCTCGACCTCACACCTGTGAAATGGGGCGCCGACATAGTGCAGCACTGTCCAACACGACCGCTACGGGGACAGATGTGGCCTGTATCTGCACCGTTCAGCCTGCAGCCACAGGCCACACGTGAGGACGGAGCACCTGACATGTGGCTCGTGCGAGGAGCGGAGTTTTTAATGGCATCTCACTCTTTCTACATCATTAAATGTCAGTGTACATGGCTGCACGGGGCTCTGGCTCTGGAGCTGGACAAAGCAAATCCAGTGGCTGGCCCCTTTCCAGGGTTGTAGCTAGGGGTACACCAGACGGCCTGACCATGGCCCGTGCAAAGCTCTGCACGTGACCAACGCTCCCTGAAGGCTAGACCCCTTTCCTTCGCAATGGGAGGGCTGGATTCTGAGGCCAAGGATAACAGCTGCTATTATCCGAAGACCCTGAACCGATAACACAGTCACCTCTGTCGTCCCGTAGTCCGGCGGGGTGGGCACGCTCCCATTTGAAACAAAAAGCAGCCTTAGCGCTAAAGACGGCACGGTCCCCAAAGGGGCAGGCGCAGAACTCGAGTCTAGGTCTTTGCGATCGCGAACCCCGTCTTCCCCTTGGCACTGGAACTCAGGAGTCGGGTCTTCGGACACTCAGAGCTGTCCTGCTGGCGGCAGCCTCGCCCCTGTGCGATGCCACGCGGGCCAGCTTCTCTCTACATTGGTCTCCTCTCAGTGCCAGAGCCGAGGAGGTGGGTGCCAGGCAGAGGGGTGCCCCAGAGTCCCTGTCCAGCTTGCCCCAGCCCCTCAGGCCAAGCCCAGGGTGGCCCCCGGGCCCCTCCCAGCACAGAGCAGTGCTGGAGCAGCCAACACGATTTGTGGTTCTAAACAGACCAAGTCTACATGGGGCCCCACCCTCCGGCTTTGCGGAGTCACCAGAGCAAGGAGAGATGGAGCCTCGGTGACTCCAGGGCTGGCGAGAAAGCTCCGGGACATCGTTCCTGCTTTACAGGATGCCGCTGAGCACAGACTGGAAGGCTGGAAGGCTGGCAGAGCTGCCTTCGCACCAGCTTCCGGCGCCAGGAACCTGCCGGTCCTGGGGGAGCTGAGTCCCCTTATGGGGCTGCTCACAAACCTGGGAACAGGATGCAGCACCCCACAGGTGCTCTCTCACTGGGATCCTGTTCGAACAACTGGGACTGCCTGAGGTCTCAGGGCAGGTCAGAGACCAGGTGAGCCCCCCAGCCTGTGCAGGGCTGGCAAGGCTGGAGAGACGGCCCCTCGGAAGGCGTGCTCTCACAGGGCCTGAAGACCCCGTTCCTTCCTGACTGGCTCTGGCACAAGCCACATCACCTTCAGGGGCTCCTATCGTTATCAAAAACAAGAATAAACTCACAGGCATGCGCAAACCGCTCAGTGAGGATCCGATGGGACAGGCAAATGCGCGCATACCCTGGATTTGGACACATCTGAGAGAATCTAAGTGCGCCAGTGGGAAGGCTTTCCCAATAACTTCGGAGCAGCCACCCCCTAGAGAGAAATCACCTCCCCAAGAGACAAGCCTCCTGCAGAAACAATCAGAACTTCAGAGTCGGGTCTTCAGACACTCAAGAGACGTCCAGCAGGCAGTGGACTTCTCATAAAGCCCGAGGCTGGAAAGAGGCAGGCTCAGGTGAACAGAGGCCCTCCTTGGGAGCCTCTCCTGAAACCCTCTGTGTGGTTGCCAACAGGTTCCCAGGAGTGGGCCGGCCTGGGCAGCTGGGAAGGATGCCGGGGACACGCTGCAGCTGTAGGAGGGAACGGTCTCCCCTGGATGGAATGTAGGAGGAGGTTCCTGGCGGGAGATCTCCACCAGGCTGGGAGAGGAGAAGGGAAGGCTATGAGGTGGGAGCCAGACCCAAGAGTCCAGAGAGATGAGGTGACCTGGAAGAGCCATATAGAAGATGGGAGTGGGGAGAGGGGCCTAGCAGGGGAGCCGAGGAGGCCTCCTGGGACACCCCCTCTCCCCAGATTCATCCTTCTCCACTGTCCCAGTTGATGGTACACTTAGCCACTCACACATTAGTATAAATGAGTTTATAACAAACTGTGCCAAGATGGGCAAGAAGTAATACTTGCAGGAGAAAGAATGGGGTGGGGGAAGGTGGCAGGCAGCTCTCCCTAGCAAGCCACCTGCTCGAAGGCAAGGAAGCCACCCCAAGAGCTCCCCAGTGGGGACCCTCTGCCGCCAGGACCACCAGCATTCCCCCCCCACCCCTCCCCACAATGCCAAAATGCCAACACTCTTTTGTTGCCACTTAAACCAATTTGGGGGTAATTCTGCAGGCAATTGTCTTCCGATTTACAATGCGGCGCAGTGATTGCATGGAGGCTGATGGTTCAGGCTGTAATTGTATGGTAATCACTTCTGTTTATGATCGATGCGGAAATCACTATTGTTTTCCAGCAGGCTTGTTAAATCAAAAAAGTGCAGGGGTGGGAAGGGAGGGTTTATTTCTGTGAGTTGGAGCCCCAGGAAAATGAAATTAAGCAGAGCAACTCGATGTGGGGGGAGGTGGCTCTGATGGCAAAGGAACCCTCATCGGCTCAGAACTGAGACAGAGACAGGCGGGGACACAGAGATGCAGAGACAGCGAGAGACACAGTAGGTGCAGGTGGAGACCCATGGAGACAGAGGGAGGTGGGCAGGGAAGCCTGGGGAATGGCCAGGCTTGGGATAGAGATGGTCAGATACTCAGATACACCGACGCCCAGACAGACCCACTGCTCAAACATGCAGAGACACCAAGAGAGACATAGTAAGGAATCCTCCCTACGCACGCGCGCACTCGTTACTAGGCCTACTCTCACCCATTCCTAGAGAGGTGGGACCACCCAGGTGCCAGGTGGCAGGCCCAACCCTACCTGCCCGTCAGGGCTAGAGCACCCTCCCTGCCCCATCTGGGATCTGCCTGCCTTCTTCCCCTCACCCCAGCCCCAAGGCCACCTACCTGCTGCCTGGAAACAGGGTGGCAATGGCACCTGGGGGGTTCAGGTGGCAGGAGCACGACGGTATTGGGAGCTGAGCCACTGCTGCGGGGGACAGAGGGAGCTGCCCACCTGGCAGGCAGAAACCCGAACCTCCCAGAGGCTGTAGGGAACAGGCCTGGGCCCGGGGAGAGGCCATGCCTCCCGGGGCGGCCACAGGCACTCGATGGCACCACAGGACTGAGCCAGCCCAGGCTGGGGGCCAAGGCCAACGGGGAGCAAGCAGGCACCAGCTGTTGCAGCTCAGACAGGCCTGTAGGTTGCAGGCTGCGCTTGGCTACAAGGCATGTGTTTTTTTCAACTACACGCCCTTCTTCCCCAGCAAAAGTGCATGGAGCCCATTGGGCAACGTACTAAAAATCACATCTTAGGTGAAAAGCTCGGGTGTTTGCTTCCCAAAGCCTACAGGCCCCATGCCCCAGAGTCTCTGCCAGCTCTCCTTGCAGTGCCTGCCCCCCTCCCCGGCACCTATCTCAACCACCCTCCAGACACAGTGCTGCCTGGCCTCTCCAGGGAGGCCTTCCCCCACCCAAGTGGATCCTCCTCTCCTGGGCTTCAGGATGCTGAGTGTCACGCCGACCGCGAGGCAGGACTCCGGCAGCCCACAGACCTGGCTCCAGTTAGCTCAGTGAGCGGGATGGCGGGCTGGAGCCCATCACAGGTGAACTCCCAGCGGTGGGAGTGAGAATGGCATTCAGCAGCCTTCTAAACAGTTTCAGCGTGGGCTGGAAGGCCACCCTGACCTACTGGTGTGGCTTCCCTTAAACCCAGAGCACCCTGACTCTGCTGTCATGCCCTGCATGTTGCCCTGAAAGTCAGTCAAGGCCGGGGGATGGTAAGCAGTCAGAACAGCCCTCCTTGAATGGAGGAGGGGACTGCGCCCTGTCCCTCGCAGGCCCTCCTCGGCCTGGGGTCAGGCCCTGAACTTGCCCTGGCCTGGCCCTCCAACAGGCCACCCCCCAGCCGGGCTGGGCCCTGAACTGGGGTGTCCCGGCTGCCTAATTAGGGGCTCAGCAGGGCATGACAGGCAGCCACTGGAAAAATCTTAAAAGTGGTACAATCATTCCCTAATTGGACTTCCAGGATTCCGCTTAAGAAAACAGACTGCTTTTCCCCCAGGGACTATGCTGCTGAAGGATATACAAACAAGTGATAGTTGTTCAACATTAAAAACAAAGTTGGCTAAGACGAGAATTGAAACTGCAGTCAGGTTGTCTAGATGGAGAGGAATACCCCAGGGTGCGGAGTACGTGTGCGCATGTGTTTGTGTGAAGGGTTGTGGGCATGTGTGCGCCGGCCCATGCGTCCACGCCGGGCATGCAGGATGTCCAGCAGGTGGCTATCTTTTGGGGTCACTGTCTCGTCCTATCTCTGCTCAGGAGCCCGTCTGGACCCCACACCTCTGCAGGTGCTGTCACCGGTGGGTAACAAAGATTCTCGCTCTGAAGGCGGATAGCCCCTGACACCGCCCGCCCCCTCCCCTCAGTCTCCCCATCTGCCCAGTGCTGGTCATGACAGCAGCCCCCCTCCCAGGGGAGGGAAGGTACCGCCTGGGTAGAAGCACATTTTTAGACTCTGAAGAGGCTCTGCTCCAACTTGTCATCTCAAGTGTGGGGGCAGCCCCTGCCCCCCCACCGATCTCTGTTTACAGAGCACCTTGCAGTCAGGCCCTGGGTGGGAAGTCTCAGGGAAGGCCACCAGGCCCACAGCAACCCTTCCGAGGGGAGGAGTGGCCCAGGCGAGCTCGCGGACCTGGCGACAGGATGCTGAGGCTCAGCAGGAAAAGGCCAGGGCCGGCTCATGGGGGAGCTGCTCCCCGCCCAGGCGGCTGTGGCCAAGAGACAGGGCTGTGAGGGCAGAGATGCAGCCTGCCCTGAGTCAATCCTAGTGCTAGGTAGGACAGGAATTAACAGCCCCACTGTTCAGATGGGGAAAGTAGGGGCCCTGACAGGCAAGTGACTTCTCGTGAAGGGTGGGAGGCAGCAGTCTCCCGACTCTGCCGTGCTCTGATAGACCAACAATCTGAAGGTCTCTTTCTGCAGGTAGCTCTGAGAGTATTCTTCTGCCATCCCTGAGACAGGCAGAGAGGAAGCTGTGGAGAGGCAGGGCTGATTTCCCCGGGAAGCCACGGAACACCCTTTCCTGAGGGCTGGGAGGGTCCAGAGTCATCTTCCTGAGGATGGGACAGGCCTTCTGGGGTCAGCTCCAGCAAGTCTTCCCAGGCCCTCCCTTAGTCCCCGGAGTGATGCACCGAGAAGGCCGCTGGGCTAGATGCCCTTGGCCATCTCTCAGGGAGAAGAATATCCCTAGAAATGTCCAGGCCTCGGGGCGAGACCCCTCTCCCCAAGCTCCATATCCATCTTCCAGTTTGCGGGGGCCAAGGGGATGCCTACACTGGGGAAGGGGCGGGACAGGGCCAGGCACAGTGACTGCCTTTATCTGGGGCCACCTTCTCAGAGTTGTGGGCCCCCAGGCCAGTCAGGGACCATCCCTCCTACCCTAACACGATGAGAACAACTGATATCTATGAAGTCCATCCTTTGTGCCAGGCACAGGGCCTCGGTGGGTCCTCACAAGCCATCTCAAGATTGCTGCTATTATCCCTGTTTCTAGACGTGGAAGCTGAGGCATCACTGAACTTCAGTAACTGGCCTGAGGTCACACAACTGTTGAGAGGAGGGGCTGGCCACACACAACCTGGTTTTGCCTCTCTCTTACGCTACCCAGCATGGTGAGAGGGTTCATGTGAGCACCTACATGCCCCAAACGGATGGGAACATGTTAACTCTCTCTCTCTCTCACACACACACACCCCATCTGGCTCCTGCATCGGAGACACACTCCCAACAACCCCTGTGTCCGCAAACCTACACAAACCCACAAGAACACCGCCATCTACTTTCATCCAACAGCCATTCAACTTGCAAATGCACCCCCCCCCCGGCCACATGTCCACAGGCATGTTCCACTGCACGGGTTCGCGGTATCTGCACCCAAATCCCAAACCCACAGAACGTTTCCACATGTTCCATCTTCTACTTCTATTCTCCAACACGTACCCCCTGCAATAGGCTCACTGTCACTCCACTGCTGGGCACACCCATGGCCCCATACACCCAGTGCCTTCCAGCTGATGTCTTCATCTGGGGACTTTAGGCTCCCAGAGGGTAGGGACCATGTTTTGTTTTTCCAGTCCCCACAGTGCCTCACCCAGAGCCAGCTCTTCATTTGTTTGTTCATTCATTCAAAACATAACAGCGTATACTTTTTTGCCCATTTGGATGTGGATCATAAAAACTCGAATGCGCTACAGCCATGAACTTGAAGAAATCCAACAGCCCTGCACAAACGCAGGGCTGTGCTGAGTGCTATAATTACTGCACAGTGAACTGGGAGAGGGTCATAGGCGAGCACATCGGCGAGCGCACAAGCGCGGAGGGCATGCATCCCGTGCCCTCAGCAGGACGCCCGCATGCACTCCCTCGCTCCTGTTGCAACAGGCCTGTGAAGGGAGGGGCCCCCATTCTATGGAAGAGGCAGCTCAAGTGGAAGAGAGAAATCTCAAGCTCAGGTCACCTGGGTGGGGGCCAGTAAGGCTGCAGGTAAGAGGTATCTAAGACCAGGGAGGTGTCCAGGGAAGCCAGCTCGGGTCCGGCCTGGCCGGAGGCTGGGTTCCGTCTGGGCAGGAGCCCAAGGGCACTGCGGGGGGCACCCCACACTCCTGGGAGAGAGGAGGGAGCAATTAGGAAGCCACAACCTGGGAAGAAATCTCCATTGAAGAGACCGTAACCTGAGGACAAAGAGCTTATCCAGGTCATCAAACGTATTTCTTGGAGAAGGTACAACTCCATGCAAAGCTCTGAGAGGATTATCAGCCCCTGACAGGCTCGATGCTGGGGAGGCTTAATTCCTGGGGGCTGGGGGGCGGGCTGTGGGAGCCCAGCTCACAGTGAGGCGGGGGTGCTGGGTAAGGGGGGGGGACCTGACCAGGCAGTGATGCTCCCTGTTCCCCAGCAGGAGCAGGCCCACTCACTATGCCTTTGGGCAGGGGCATGGAGAGGGCAGAGGATCCACCTCTGTTTCAAGGGTCAAAGTGGCCTGGACAGAAGGGAGGGTTCGCAGGGAGGGTTCCATGCCCTGTGGAGCCTGTGCTTACAAAGGGAAGCAGATGCTTGACCCTTGCCCATTTTCCTAGCTTGATGCTGACCTCTGGGCACCCTCTCCCTGGGCCAGGCTGCCATCCTTCGGGGGGGGAGGGGGCATTCAGAAGTGGAGACCCAGTGGTTAAGGCTGCCCTGGGTCCAGCAAGGTTGGAGGGAAGGCGTGCTCTGCTTTGGGTCCCACTGCCCTGAGCCTCTAGCACGGTGGTATTTGCGCTCCTTCCAGGGCACTCCCAGGACTGCCCAAGAGCTTTTAGGGGCCCGTTGTTGGCAAATGGAAAGCAGACACACCAGAGGGTTACACAAGCCGTCCCAAAGCCCCTGCAGAGAAGCTACAAGCTTCTCTCAGCAAATGCTGAGGAGCCCTGAGCTCCTGGCCAAGAACTCCGGGAGGCGCCAGTGGGGAAACAGCAGGGCTGTTGGCTCCAGGATTTCCCAGGCCCGCTGGGGAGGTGGGCATTCTGCGTGTTCACCAGTTCAGGGCTTGTGCTGGAGTAAAGGCACCCCCACGCAGGCACATGGGCGGGTGGAGGTGGGGGGGGCATTCTGAGAGGCTTGGGCTGCGGTGGAGGGTTACGAGGCAGCAAAGTGGGAGGATGTGTCCCCAGAGGAATGGGCCTTGCACAAATACAGGGACACCCATGACTGGGCAGCAAGGAGAGCTAACATTTACTCAGGGCTGACTGGTCCTAGCACTGTGTTTAAAGCTATAGCTGGAATATACTCTTTAATCCTCCTACAACCTTATGAGATGGGCACTATTTGCCCATTTTACAGATGAGGAAACAGGCTCAGAGAGGGTTAAAGTATGTCCCTTCCAGTCCCAGTGTGTGGAAGAGGCAGGAGAGGGGGTGCGGGGGATGCTGGCAGGCAAGGCTCAGGAGGGGGACCTCTGAGGACTTGAGGGCTGCCAACCCATAATGGGGGAGCCACAGGAGGGCCTACCCCTCCCACCTGACACCCCTCCCCTCTGCCCCATACTGTGGAACCCTCCCTGAGAATGCCTAGCCCTCACCTCCTCTCTGCATGGAGACAAATCCCCGGGGAGCCCCTTATCCAGGCCTCCACCCCAGTTGCCCCTGCACCCTCCCTACACTCAGTCTGTTCCCTGAGACTTGTTGCTGCCTCACTCCTCAAGGCCGGGCCTGAGTGCTGTTCTGTTGCCCAGAGCCCAGCACCAAGCACAAAGGCTCCTGGGACCTCCTGCCCCAGCTCCTAGAACTTTCTTTCACTGAGCACCTTTCCTGAAGCCCTTTGGACCCCTGGAAGCCAGGCCTGGACCCCCAGGCCTTAACCCTGTCAGCCGACCTTCTTCAGGACTACTGTGGTCCCAAGAGCCACGTCAACACGGCATGGCTCATGGGACCCTCTGCCCGGAAAACACAACCCACACAATCTGGGGGCTCACAGACCCCAGCAAATTGTCTGCGGACCTCAAAGGGGGGAGGTTCTTGTGCAAGTCACCCAGAGGGCTTCTGGAGTCCAGGGTATAGATCTACAGCTCTTTCCCCAAGAGGGAAACGAAAGTGGGTATGTGTGGGGGCCCATGCACACTTCCTGCAGAGCTAGGATGCCCACCGGGACCTCCTGAAGGCCACCAGCAGGGGACGGCCCCCTGTCAGGACAGACAAGTGCCAGGCACACTCACACCCTTGCTGCCTCCCTCTGGCTTTCACAGGATCGCAGGTTACCACGGTCCCGCAGGAGAGGGGACGACAAGCCCCTGGACGCCCCCACCCTCCAGACGGCACAGCAAGGTCTCTGGTCACAACACACAGCGGGAGGGGCAACTCACAGATGAGGACGCTGAGGCCTGAGGTGGAGCTGGGGACAAGAAAGAACTCAGTCTCTCGGACACAGGAATTCGGTAGAAACCAAAAGCCCAGCTGGTCTGGGAGGCTAAACGTCCGCTATGAGGGCATTAAGTGGACCCGAGGGTAATGGAAGCTGCCTCGTACTAAGCAATCCTATGTGCCAGACAGCGAGCTAAGCGCTTTCCACCCTGTCCCACTGATTCCCCCCGACACAGCCCTGCCAGGCAGAGGCAGGTATAAGCAGCTCTATCTTGTTGACCAGGAAACAGGCTTAGAGAAGTGAAGTGACTTACCCAAAGTCACCCAGTAAGTGACAGATGTGGGTTTCACAATTACTCCCTGACACTGTCTTTGGAAGGATGCTGGTGGCCCCATTTTAAGAGCCCCAGTGGGGACCGGGCAGGGAGGTCCTTTGGGACCCCGTGCTTCACAGAAAGGATGGGGGGCGGGGGGAGTCTGGGGGGCCCCAAGCCAGGGGTAGGAGCTCCCGCTGGAGCTGCTGACCAGGGAGGCAGGTCTTGGGACCCCGCCCCCCTACAGAAGCACAAGGGCAGAGCTACGAAGGCCCCTGTGAGCCCCGCAGGGGCTGTCCAACAGAACCGTGATGGTGGGGAATGTTCAACCACTGCCCTGTCCAGCACTGTAGCCACCAGCTTCCTGGGGCTACTGAGAACTTGAAATGTGTCTAGTGTGACTGAGGAACTAAGAATCGATTTTCACTTAATTTTTCCTAATACACATTTAAGTGGCCACATGTGGCTATCGGACATGCTATAGGACAGCACAACAAACCCACGGCTTCTTCCTACAGGTGAGTTCCCCAAGAAGGACAAGGGCTCTGGCATGTCACACGGTCAACCTGGGAAGCCAGAGCTGGGCCAGGAACTCAGGCCTCTCCATTTCTTCCTGGGTGACTGCCTTTGTTGTGACCCACTTATGCCCTGGGCTGCTTAGTTAAGAGACTCTTATCAAGCACCCAGCCCTGATAAAAGCCATGGAGGTCCTGTCCTGCAACTCACAGCCTGGTGGGGCAGACACTTGGGTAAACATGTGGCCACATGAAACAGACCGGGATCAGGTGATGGGACCTGGACATCCAAAGGGGTGTGAAGGGCTGCCAGGAGAGAGGGTCCCCTGTCTGTATGTGTGCTGGGGGTAGGGGACCAGGGAAGGCCTCCTGGGAGGTGACATTTGAGCTGGGCCTGGAAGCCACAGGATGCAGACGAGAGAGAAGAAGGCCTCCCTGGGCTTCTCCCCACCCCCCAATTTTTCACAGCCCACCCGCCCACACGTACTGAACCAGACCCTGCTAAATCTTCTGTGAACCTGTCAAGCAGATTACACTCTTGGGAGGCGGAGAGGGTGCCTATAAATCTCCAGCCGCCTCAGTCTCTGACCGAGGACACCACTGAGATGGTATGAGAACAAATTCGGCAAGCCCAGAGGCCATCCCCTGTCACCTGTCCCCTCCAGTCCCAGGGAACTGCCCTCGTTGACTTCAAACCTCTGGGGCCTGGCTGTCACCCCTGCGGGGGGGTGGGGGGGGTGGGGGCTGGAGACACAAACACATCTCCCTTTTTTTTCCCAGAACAGAGCTGAGGGCGCGAAGGGAGGTCTGGACGGGTGCCACCAAGTTCCCGGAGCTCCTCAGAAGAAGAGCTGGCTGCCCTCGCCCCCCACCATGCGCAACCGCAAAACAGGAACCCTGCAACAAGAGGAGGCTTTCCATTGTGTCAGCAGACGCAGGGATATTCCCACAGCAAAACTGCGACCTCGCATTGAGACCCTGCACTGCTCCCTACTTCCCTGCATGGATCCCCGCCTGCAACTCAGCAGCAACCCTGCTCCTGGAAGCCCTGGGAGTCCCAGTGGCATCTGTGGATCCAAAGCCTTCAATGGCTCCCCTGTTGCCCCCAGGATAAAATGTGTGCTCCCCACGGAGTTTTGGCACTTCCCACGCTTACCTCGGGTGCTTCTTCTGGAGGGATACCCTCCTTTCCCCTAGAGTACCACACCGCTCCTGGTTTCCAAACCTTTGCATCTTTCCACCCTCCTACCTGAGATTCATTGCCCTTTGCGCCCAAGACCCGAATCCTACCATTTCCGAAATCAAGTTCTGCCTGGGAGGAGTTTCAGGCTACTCTAGCCCCGAATTTACCATTTCCCCCTCTTCCTTCCACAGCTCTTAGGGTGTGGGGCACGGTCCTCTGTTCATTCAGCTTTCCTTGCCCTGCTGCTGCACCTGAATATCGGCCCCTGCACCATCAGACGCTGCTGGCAGTGCCCAAAGGCAGCACCAAGCCTTTCTGTCTTTGTGTCCCCCCAGCAACCCCCAGCACAAGATTCCCCGAGGGGGGTTTACCTTTTAGAGATGAGACACAGAGCAATGCTCTCAGTGCAAAGATGAAAACAGAGGCCCCCAGAAGGGAAGTGACTTGCCAAAGGGCTCACACTAATTTGGCACCAGATCACAGACGTTATCACTCGAGGGCTGGGCCCTGGGAGCCACGTTTCCATGAACGGCATCAGACTTATCTGGAGGACCTTCACAAAACCAAAGCCAAATCACAGAGGCAGGGCCATACCTCAGAACTACTCTGAATCTCCAAAGTGATTGGGAGCCTCAGCGTCCAGGAATGCGGGTATCCTGGCTAAAGCCCCTGTTCTTCATTCACCAAACCTGCGGGAAGCACCCACTACTGCCTGGGGTGGGTGGGTGGGGTGGGGGGAGGGCTTACCTACAGGTGGGCGGGGCCAGTAGGACCTAGCAGGGGTCAAGGGGGGCTCAGAGAGCCTGAGAGCTAGCTCCAAGCAGAAGTCAGTGCCACGGCTTGGGTGCCGAAAGGGAAGAAAAGGGCCCACTTTCTCACCTGCTTGGCCACTGCCTGGCAGCCCGGCCTAATGCTCTGGGCAGCAGGGTGAGGGCCTGGCTCTGTCAGTGTGTTCTGAAGAACACACAGCACATCAGACTCTGGGGAGCAAGAGTGCTGTGGGTGGTCCCAGAGCAGTTCACCCCGACCCCAGGGAAAGGCATAGGGGCTCTGAACACCGCCCTACCTCACTCAAGGGGACTGGGAACCTGGGCGTGTGGCCAAAGGTCCTCTCATCCTTCCGGTTCCCCTGGATGGGCCTTGAAGACCACCTTCCAGGTGTGTGGGGGTCTCTGGCAGAGGGCCACTCCCTTCTCAGACCCCTCCCTTCAGTCAGCTCAGGGCCATTTAAGAGCTGGAGGCTGCAGTGAGGCTGATGCTGGTGGGGGGGGGGGGTAACCTCAGGACATAGGGCCAAGGCCAGAGACAAAGTGACCTCACCCCAAGGCTGGAACAGAAAACTGAAGCAAGGCACAATTAAATCTTATATAAACCTCAAGTTCAAAATGACAGACTGGGATTTGCAGTAGGCCATGAGAGGGCATTAGCTTCATTCAGGCCTGCCCTGCTGGGTGACCTTGGGGCAGGGAGTCCCTTCACTAGTCTGGCCATGGCCTGACTGTCCTTCCATGCCGGCGGTTAGTGGCCTGGGAGCTCCCTGAGAAGCTGGGTGTGCTTGGAGGGCAGGGGCTTGTTTTTCCCTGAGCAGGCTCCCCCGTGAGGCTGATGCTTCTCTGTCAGGCCCTGGGAGAGTTTCCTCCAGCAGCTGAGGCTTCTGGGGGTGGGGTAGGGGGGTGGGGTGAGTGAGGGCAAGTGTGCCAAGCAAATGCCCCACGACATAAGGGGCAGCAGGCCCTGGCAGGGAGGGCGCAAAGGGCATCTTGTGCCAGCCCAAGTCCCCAGATAATTCTTCCCGTTGGGGTGGGGTCTGCACACCTCCTCTGGGGTGGTGCTAACGAACCTGGCCACAGGCCCCCCCCACGGGGTCCTTCCCTTCAGAGACAAGCCAGCCTCTCCCTGCAGACCAGAGTGGCGTCGATCAAGGTAAACACCTCCCTCCCCCAGAGTCTCTCTCCCTCTCCCAGCCCTGCCAGCCCAGAACTCTCTGTTCCTGGGGACCAGAGGCTGAGCTGGCTCTCCCGCCCGATCGATGGATGACTTCACAAAGACTGACGCCTAGCAGGCACCAAGGCGCTCCTCAGGGAGCTCTAAGGCTGCGCTTGGGACTGCTGCCCACCCTTGCCCCCTGGCTGACCTCTGCCGGGTGGCAGAGCACTGGCAGAGGAGGGGCTCATGCCACTCGCTGGGTGACCTTGGGCAAACCTGACCCTCGGCTTTCTCCTGCACTACATGTGAGTACCTGGCTCGTCTCTACTCCCCTCACAGGGAAGCTGTCAGAAAATAAAGTGCTAAGAAAACAGAAGACCGCTTTATCTGCACTGTCACACCTGTGGGCTCTGGACTAGTGTCCTCACCTCACTTCTGCTCTGAGTCTCCAGCCCTACAGGCCAGCGCTGTCCACTGGAACTTTCTGTCACAGTGCAAATGTTCTACAACCTGAACAGCACACATGGCTGGTCACCACCATACTGGACAGCACAGTTCTAGATGCACTCTGCCATCCTTACTCCCCCGGTTGTGACCCAGAAAGAGCCATCAGGAAACTCCCAGGCAGGACTTTGGCTGAGTATCTGTGGGGGCCCCTCTCAGTCTGACTGGCTGACACCAGAATGGGGACTCGTCTGATAGTTCCCAGGGACTGAGCAGGGTCTGGCTGCTTAGTGCCCAACCAACACGAGTTTAAATCCACAAGTGCTCTTTCGGTCCCTCTGTGCCCTCCCCACCCTAGTAGGGAAAGTAGCACCAGACCCGCCTTTTCTGCTTAGGCAGCCCTCAGCAGTCACTGAGGGTCCGCCACCTGCCAGGCACGGTGGTGGATACTGGGGTATATGGTGATGAGGAGCAGATGATCCCTGCCATCAAGGAGCTCAGGGTCAAGGCCTCCTTCCAGTGGGAGCTAAGACTGGCTTCCTCTGTCCCCTGCTGGGTGGTCTCAGGGTTTCACACGTTTTCCCATCTGAAACTGGGGCTCCCAAGTCCCTGAGTGCACAGGCTGTGGTGAGACCCCAGAGGCAAGAGAGCATGGTGGAGGGGCTGGGCGGCTGTGCAGGGGAGTGGAGACGGCCTTGTAAAGCAAGTCAAACTCTGTGCAGGCTGCTGCTTCCGGTTCAGACCCAGATTCTCACCAAAGCATCGCTGTTTGGTGGTTTCTCACTAAGGAAGTTCACGGTAAAAATAGCTCAGGAGGGGACTTGAATCCAGCTAGTTGTGGGGGGGGGGGCGTGTAGTCACTGCTTAGCTAATACACAAGAAAGGGGAACAGGCTTATTAGTGACCACGTGGACCCTAAGGCTCAGAGCCAACCCCCCACCCCCACCCCTGTCCCTGCCATGGGACAGAGCCCTTTGCTCTGTAGTGGATGGGAGACGAACATCCTGCCCCAGAACTGGAGGGGCCTGAGGCTCTATACACCATTGGGGTCACCCTGAATTCAGGGTGGCACCACCTTGTCCACTCCAACTCACTCCCCAGCAGGATTTCTGGCCCATACTGCACCCACCCTCCAGGCTGGGCCATTAAGAAACACTGGAGCACCAACTCGTTGCCAGTTGCCTCGCAAAATCTTCCTGCTGGAAGAGCCACCAGCCATGCCCAGTGCCCATCTGGCAGTCTGGCCTGATGGTCAAGGGCAGGGGTCCTGGACCCCCACCCTGAGAATGACAGCTACCTGAAGCCCATCAGAGGAGGGGCCACCTCCCCCCACTGGTGCAAAGGGTTAGGGCAGGGAAAGTCACAGCCTGGTCTCTCCTGGTTTCCGCGGAGCCGGGACCTGGGACCTATCTGGTGGCTTGGGCACCAAGGTTAGCAGGACCCCAACACCAAAACCATGTGCTCAGGACCAGGAAACAACCCGTTAGCCCCAGCAGTCTTCTGAGAAACCCTCTCTCGAAGGCCTTCAACAAGATCCTCACAGCCTGGTGTCAGGCACCCCCAGAAAGGCGCCTTCCTGCCTCCTAGTGCAAACCCTCTCTCTCCTTCTCCAGCCGGCTTCCCAGCAAACACTTGTCAGAAGTCTGTTCCGCGCCCACCAGCTCTCCGAAGGGCGCCCTGCCGCAATGGTGGCATCACCAGCGCCCGTGAGGATCTGTGGGCTCGCTCAGCATTAGGGCTGCAACCTGACAAAGGAGCAGCTTGAAGTTAAAGACCCTCGGCCGCTGCCTCGGCGGAAGGCTTCCTGGCCGATTCTTATTTTTGCCATAGGAGCCGACTGAGGACGGAGCCTTGTAAAATGTCTGCTGGAGAGCCGACACTTCACCTTCGGGAAGAGAGCGGGGGAGCACCCGGGCCCCGAGGAAAAATGAGGGCCCCTTCTGTGGGCGCACAAAACGGGCCCAGTGCACGCTCGTGCCACTCTCGCGGCCAAGCCTCGGGCTGACACCATGCAGCACACGGCGCTACCCACAATGCACCGGCCCTCCTCTGTCACACACAGGCACGCACACTCACCCCCGCGCCCGGAGGGAGCCCGGCCCGGCCCGCGGGCGCCCCGGCGCCGACCCCTCCAGCCAGCACTCACCTAGAAGTTGCACCGGCCGCGGTCCCACCCTGGCGCCCGCGGGGGGCTGGGGCCCGGCCGAGAGCGGCCGCGGCGAGCGTCTCCGGGCAGGGTTCAGCCGGCGCCGAACAAAGGCTGCGCGCAGGCAGCGGGCGCCGCCTGCATCCCCGCTCCGCGCCCGGGCGGCGGCGGCGGCGGCGGCGGCGGCGCGGGGGCCCGGGCGGCTCCGGCGCCCGCTCGCTCCGCGCTGCCCGCTCCGAGGGCGCTCCGGCTCCCGCGCTCCCGCTCGCTGCTGCCCGCCACCGCCGCCGCCGTCCGGCTACCGCACCGCACACATCAATTATTCATCGCCCGTCTCCAGCTTCCCGGGCGAAGCCAATCACAGGCGGAGGCTCCGCTAATGGGGCCGCCGCCGCCGAGGAGGCAGCCAGCCGCGCGCCCGGGCGCAAGCGACAGCCCTCCGGGGACGGGGATGGGCCGGGGGCGCGCGGGGGGCGGGGGCGCACGGGGCGCGCCAGCGAAACTTCCCACGGCCCGCGCCCTGCGCCGCGCGCCGGGACCCCGCCGGCGCGACCACCCACCCTGCGTGCGCCCGCGTGGGGCTGGGGGCTCCCGGGAGGCCGGGCGCGCCGCGGAGGGGGGAGGGGAGGGAGGAGGAGGAGCGCGCGAGGAAGATGAAAGGCTAGCAGACCTGCCTCGGCGTCTCCAGGGAGCCCCGGCTCGCGCGCGCCCTCCCCGCCCCGCGAGCCTCGCCGTCCGCCCCCCCGCCCCCCAGCCCGCCGCCCGCACTCACTCGCGCGCGCAGACCGTCGGCCCAGCCACTTTGCTGCGAGGGAGCGCGAGCGAGTATGAATCGGAGGCAGCTCACATTTCAAACTTGCACGCAGGGGTGGTGCTGGTGCACGCCGCCGCCGAGTGAACGCACGACCCGACGAGCGGCGCTCCAGCCTCCGGGCGGGGGCGGCGACCGGGGCCCCCTCCCCCGCACCCCCCCCCCCCCCCCGCCGCCTGGGCAGTTAATTGGAAGCAACACTTGTGCGAGTGGCTCTCCCGGAGCGCTGCCGCCTGAGGGGGCCGCCGGGAAGGCGCTGGCGGTGGTTGACTTGGGGTGTCTCCCACCCCCCACCGCCCCCCAGCGAATCCTCCCAAGTGGTCATGCTGATGCGGGTCCCCGGCGGGGTGGGGGCGGAGGATGGATCTGGCCTGGGGGCGGTCTCGGCCGGCCGGTGAGGGGGGAGGGGCGGGGCGGGGCGGTACTGGGTCATCCGGATTGCGACCTCGGTTTGCAGGATTTTCGGAACCGGTTAGGGAGCGGAGAAAGGCGACCTGGCATCTAACCTGGCACAGGGGTCCCTCTACCTTCGGGATTCCCAGAGCGCGGAGCCGGGGGCAGGGTGAGCGGGCGTACGTAGGCTCGACCTCCCCGACTTTTGGGGAGTTCCTGTGCCCTGGGCCAGCGGCTGTAGGGAAGCCGGGGGCGGCTGCGGTGCGCGCCTCGGCCCTGCCCCGCCCCGGGAGCTGCTGCCTTCCTGACATTGCATCCTGTGGTGGCCGCGGCCTCTTCCTTCCAGCCTGTCTTTCAAAAGATCTCCTGGCGCAGAGCTGAGCTTGCCCCCTCTCCACCCCTCCGCCCCCGAGACACCCCTGGAAGCCCACCCGCTGTCCTGCCCAAAGGGCTCTGCGTCCTTCCCTCTTTCCACTACCATCACCCTCTTGGGAGAAAGGTTTTATAGCCCCCTCCCCCAACCCCACCCACCTGCCAGTGAAAATGTCTTGGTGACCTAACTCAAACGACTAGGAAGGTAAGAGGGGTCCCATCATTCATCCTAAAGAAAGGTAGCCAGAACTGTCTTTAAAATCTTTATATTGACTGCTGTGCACTGTTCTCTGAGACATCCCCGGGGAACTGACCAGATCCACTAGCCTTTGTTGATTCTCTAGACTTCATTTTCGGATACTCCCCTCCTTTTTCAGTCTGAGCCTCTGGCTGGCCCCTAAACCTTACTGTCTGTCCTCCTGCCTGCTCTGGAAGCGGCTGAGACAAATCACTTATCTAGAAATTATGTTCTTGCTCCTTGTTTGACATAAATCGTTAGCAGGTTCTAATCCCACCCACTGCCACTTGAAATATCACTTTCGGGGATGGCATTTGGAAATGCAGTTGTCATGGGCTTTCTCTCCGAGGAGCTGGTTAAATGGATTAATTCATACTTCATAACTTGCTGCCTTCTGGACAAGAACTAGCTTCCTGTAAGAGAGATTAATTGGCATCCCCTTCCTGCAGGGCCAACCCCAGGGGCAGCTGGGGAAAGACGGACTTCTCTGCTCTGCACAAATTCCAGGCTCTGCTTACTCTCACCTCTTCCAAGGAGCCTTCCTTATTTTGGGTTAGAATGGTTTCTGTGGGGGACAGTCATTTAGTGAGACATTCGTTGGGGCCCTGCCCTTCCAAGCAACCAGCCCCATGGGGTTTGGGATCTCAAGAGGGAAGACCCTATAAAGACTCTCCCATCTTTCTCACTTTGGCTGGCCCAGTCCCCACTGCAAATCCCCTAGACAATGTTCTCCAAAGTCCAGTGCTCAGCCAGTGACAGCCAGAAACAGATGGGGCCTGACAATTTGGCCCAAATTTCAGAAGAAAACACTGAGATGGAAGTCCTCAAAACCAGATTACTAACATTAATCTGGTTTTAACATAGTGTCAGATTACCCAGAATTCCAATAGCCAAGACTTCAAATAACCAGAATACACTCCTCCTGGGTCCTCCCCTCCCGGAAATTCTGTGCACTGATAGTTCACGATATTAATCTGATCCTTAGTGACTCCTGAGCCACCAAAGACCTAAATGTTTGGAACTTCCAGGTTCATTCTTGAAATTCCCTGTAAGTGTTGGAACCAAGCAGCCAGCCCCCAGGCACGGAGTTCAGAAAAACCACTTCCTGTCCGTTGAACCAGAATCCGGACTGGAGCTGAGGTTTATACCAGAGGGACACCGACCTGGCGCCACTGCTGGGAAAATGAGTAAGACAGCCCCCACCAAGCCGCCTCCCCAGCTTCCCAGTTCTGGCAGGATGGGGTGAGAGAAAAGCATTAATATGCTTATTTAAATTCCTCAGGTCGGGACCAATTGTTTTTGACTTTCTCCAGGTAAGAACAATAACAACAAAAAAGCAAATACTATCCCCCCAGCAGATTTACGTAATTAGAAAAACAAATTGTTTTCAAGAATCCATTCACCAGCCGGCACCCAAGGCCTCCCGGCCCAAAGCTAGGGTTTTCACATGCTACTTTCAAGGCCCGCACGGCCCTATTCTAGCCCCTCTCCGGCCCACTAGGTTAGCGAGCCCTTTATTAATACTACACGCCCCAAGCCTACAGAAATACGGGTACTCTAACCAGTTCCTGCTTCAGAAGGGCTTCTCCTCACTTCACGTTCCAACTCTGTTTCTCCAACTTCCAAAGATTTGCTCAAAAAGCCCCAAGCCCAAGTGGCCTGCTCCACCCCCTGGCGCACGCCTTGATAAGGATCTGCCGGAAAGGGGCTGCAGACAAAGCCGTCCTCCACCTCTGCCGGCAGTCACTCGCCGAGCTCTCCAAGTGACCTCGGGGAGGGGGGCACAGCCCGGGGGAATGACTTGGGAGGCAGAAGAAAGGAAGAAGAAAGGGAGAACTGCGCCCGGCGCCCGGCTCCTTGATGAATGCCCGCGAGCGCTCGGGAAGCCTGATGTGGGGATCAATAGCGGGTGGCTTTTCTTGCGGGTGTTTGAACTCCTCCAGCCATGGGCCCTGGTGAGGAAGAGCCGCCAATAAATCACAGCTCTGCAGCCAGGAAGGCAGCAGCGGCTCGGTCCGGAGGGCGCGGGCAGGAGGATTCTTCACCTAGCTGGGGGAACCTGTCATGCGGAACCCACTTCTGCGGGACCGAGTGGGGGAGGGGACTACCGAGGCTCCTGGGGGTGCAGGAAAAGCCTCTTCCAGGGCTCCCCAGCTAACCTCCAGGGGGCAGGGGCTCCCGGAGCCCGTCCCAGCCCAGGCTGGTAAGGAGAGAAAGAGTCAAGCCACCTAGGATGTAAATCACCCAGGGGTCGAAAGTGGCTCCGCCCAGGGCTTCCAGGCTCAGGGCTGGGTCGCCACCCCTGCGAGGCTTTGTGTGGGAGGCCCGGGGGCAGACAAAAGCCAAGCCTCCTCTGACTGAGGCTGAGGAGAGGCAGAACAATGAACCTCAGAGGTGGCTCTTCTGGGCCTTCAGTTCTGAAGAGCCCCAGAGCCGAGTCTTCCTCAAGCAGGGCTTGCTGATTCAGCAGGTCTCAGCAAGGATCCCGATGACTCAGAGATGTCACCCATGCAGGCTGGAGCACTCAGAGGGAGGATGAAACAGACAGGGAGGCGCTGGGTGGGTAGCCACGTGAGTGTGACAGGCAGGGGCGTAGGGCCTGGGTTGTCCACCTTCACACAACGGGTCCCTCTCAGGACCCATGAAGGAAGGTCAGGGTCCAGAGCCTGTTCAATAAAGGCAAGCGCAAGTACTGGGGGTCACTGGTCGTGGGGCGTCTGTCTCACTGCCAGTGTGGCCGGCCCAGGAAGGCTCAAGGGACTGCACTGGGGGCAGGAGTTGACTCAGGGGCTCTGCCTCCAGAGACCTTCTCCTGGGGCTTCTCCTGCCCACCTCCGAGGGCCCAGAGCACAAGCTCCTATGGCTTTTGATAATGCTGTTCCCTCTGCCCCCTGGCTCTTCTTCCTTTGCCCTGGTCAATCCCCTCAATTCTACTTGCACACTCCTGAAGGACGAAGGCCCCAAGGAAGTCCAGCACCCAGCCAATGGAGATGTCTCTGCCAGGCCTCACAACCCTACCCACACGTGGGGGCAGCAGGAGGGTGCACTCCTACTTGGGAAACAGAGCTGGGACACCCGAGCTGGATCCAGGCCTCTCCTGGTTCCTAATCATACAGAGCTCACGGGGACTGGGTGTTTGCTGTCTGCCAGGCATGCTTCCAGGCACTTTCCAAGTGCACTGTACCCTCTCTGATCTGTACCCTCTCTGACGAGCTGTGATCGGTATTCCCACTCTACAGACAGTAACAATGAGGCACAGAGAGGTTTGGACAACTTGCCAGAAGGATTTAAACTACTTGGCCATCTGATTGCAGAGTCTGCACTGGACCCATCATGTTATAGCCCTAAGATGGGACTCAAAGATCCAGAGGACAAGGACCATCGATGTCACTCCAGCTTGCTGATGAGAGCTGTATCCCCTGACTCTTGTTTTATATTTTTTCCAGCACAATTATTTCCTTTGTGTTTCTTTTTTCTATTTACCATCTGCGTGATTGTAAGCATCCACCTGACATTTTGGTTGGCCAGGCTCCCCATGAGGGGGGGACTGGGGACACGGTGGAGAAGGAGAACTCCGTGGCTCAGAACCTCCTATCATTGCACCCCACCCCCCTTCCTGGATTTCTCCCCCAGCAGGGCCCTCGTCCCAGACTCAGACTGTGTTTCCAGAAGTCTGCATTTGGCTTCTGCCCAAATCTTATCATCATTTTATTCAGAAAACAAAACCAACCCCTGCCCCACACCTCCATTCGGCACCTCTGAGAGGCCTTAGGATGGCAAGCCTCTATCCAGGAGGGTGGAACCTCCTGCCAGGCTGAAGGAGGAGAGAAGATGGGGGAGGGAACCCTGGAGCCAGGCACAAAATGGGCACTTGGGTGGCTTCAGTCTTCAAGAGCTGTCTGCCCTTTCACTGTGCAGCTGGGAAGGTGGCCACCCCCTTAGGCTGTCTGCCCGGGCTGCTGGGACAGAGAGGCTGACAGGCAGGAAGGAACTGGCCAGGTCCCCGCTAGCTGAGGAGCGGCGGAGGGAGGCGATGTGCCTGGATTTGGAGGCTGAGTACTGTACTGACGAGCTGCTGGCCCTGGACAAGTCCCGTAGGCTTCCCGCCTCCTTGGTACGATGGAAGTGAAACCACGTAACACCAGGTCCTCAGGGGGACCAAAGGAGATAACAATGGCCATTCTTGAGAGGCCGAGTCTGTGCTGTGATGGTGTGGGCTGAACTGTGTCCCCCCAAAGATGCTGAAGTCCTAGTCCCCAGTACCTGTGAATGTGACCTTATTTGGAAGGAGGCCTTTGCAGCTGATCAAGTTAGGATGAGGTCATGGGGGTGGGCCTTACTCCCCTATGACTGGTGTCTGTTTAAAAAGCAGACATCTGGACACGGAGATACACACAGCGGGAGGACGCCTGGTGACAGTGGCGTCATGGTGCCACGAGCTGGGAGACAGGTCTGGAACAGATCCTCCCTTAGTGTCTTCAGAGGGCGCGCCGCCCTGCTGCCATGACACCTTGATCTCAGATCAGCAGACTTCTGGCCCCCAGCACCCTGAGACGGTGCGATTGTCTAGTTGGAGCTGCCGGGCAGGTGGTACTTTGTTCTGGCATTCCTGACAAAACAATGCCCCTGGTGACACTGTGAAAGCTGAAGTCACAGCACATCCCTGCTCTCCTCAGATCCCTTCCTGCAGAGGCTCTGGCTCAGGCAGTGTGAAGTGCCAGAGCCCTTATGATTACCCACAAGCCCCCACGTGACCTCCCTGACCTCATTTCCTTCCAGTCCGCCCTTGGCTTACTCTGCTCCAGCCTCCCGGCCCTTCTGGCCGCAGGTGCCCCAGACGCATCCTCCAAGGTGGGCTAGGCACGCTCTTCTCCAGGTGGCCCAGCTCACGTCCCGCCTGCCTGCAGGCCTCCGCATGGGTGACCCCTTCTCGGGAGCCTTCCTCAGCCCCACTGCCCCAAATGGCAGCCCCTCCCCACGCTTCCTCCCACTCTTTCCTGACTTTGCTCTCCCCTCTGCACTTATGACTTGTTTCTCTTGTTAATGCTGTCTCCTCACTAGAAGGCGAAAGTTCTACATCAGCAGCGACTTCTGTCTGCTTTGGACGTCTCGCGTGGACAGGATCTACAGGATGCCGGGCAGATGTGGGATATTGGCTCTGGGAAGGACACAAGAACCAGCTGCCTGAACAAATGAGTGAGGCCAGGAATGAATGAGTGAACAGGAGGAGCTGTGGTGCCCTGCGCCCAATGCCTGCCCCCCACCCCCCGACCCGCTGTCTGGAAGAACACGGGGTGGATTCTCAGTGGAGGCAGTCTGTTCAGACAGGAAGCTCAGGCCGGGTAACAAAGGGGCCACCGGAGGTGGTGGGGAGCTCGCCACCCAGGCCTCTAATGAATCTCTTTCCATTGATTTCTGGAGTCGCCTTTGAAGGGAAGGGACGGCCAAGGCAGCTCGAATGTCCGTGCCTCAGCAGTCCTGGGGTTTTATTGCTTCTCCCAGGACAGAGCTTTGACAGGGGGCTTCCGGACGGCCCCCAGGTTGGACTGACATAAGCTCCCTGCAGTTGGAAAGGCAATTTCCCTTCCTGCTGAAGGTGTCTGTAGGTCTGTCTGTCTGCCTCCCTGCCTGTGCAGCATTTCTCCCCGTCTGGGCCAGGGCAGCCAAATTCCACTCCTGACATTCCCCAGACAAAGGCTCAAGCAGGCCCCGGGAGGATGCCCTCCACGTTGCAGAAGAAGAAATGAAGCTCAGACAGGGAAGGAGTTATGAAAACACACACATTCAGGCCCAAGGCTGGGGGGCCAATGAAGCTGAAAGCAGGCCGCCCGGCCCCTACTGACTCCACCATGCCCCCCAGCCTGCGTGGCCTGTTACAGCCAGCCCTTTTCCCCGCAGAGCCTCTACTTGACCATTTGGGATCATCAACTCATTTAGCACTGGAGTAAAGAGCCCCTAGCCTCACTTGGAATGAGGGAACCGGAGCTCAGAGGAGAGGGGCCTGGGCTTCCTGCCACCACACAGTAAATTAGTGGTAGAGCCAGGACTAGCCCTAAGACTTCTGGCTTGTTCCAGAGCCCCAGGCCATGTCTCCCGATGCTGTGTTCCCACCAAGGGTACTGGCAAGGGCATGTTCTCCCAACTGTAAAGTGCTAGACAGATATGAAGGGCTACTATTCTAAAGGGCTCTTGTCCATCGGCTGCCTCTTTTTATGAGCTGATGGGATATGGAGGTGGAGGGCCTGCCCCACTCTGTCTTCCTCCTCCTCACAGGGAGGTTGGGGGCCAGACTCTGGACCTTTCTGCTCCTTTCCGCATCCACAGAGGGTCCCGCACATCAGGGAGGTAGGTGGGGGCATCCAACCTGGGCTCAGAAGAAGGACAGTCAGGGCTGCCCTGGGGTGGTAGTGAGCACCCTGTCACCCGAGGTGTGTAAGCTGAGGATGCGAAAATGCAGAGGGAATCTCGGAGTAGCAGGCTAGGGCTTCTGTGGCCATTTCTGCTCTGGGGTGCTCTCATAGGTAAGAGGAAAGGATTGGTGCTTGAGAAGCATTTCCAAGCACCCCAGTATGTTCTGGGCAGCAACAGAGCAAATCTTCCAGACCCATTAAAGTTCACCAGGAACCCTTCATCACCTGTGTGCTTCCTTCCCTCCTCCTGACAGTCCTGAGTGAGAGGACACTGTCCCCGCTGCCCACTCCCTTCCAGTCACTTGCTCCCAGCCCACAGCAGCCCAGGGAATCTGGCAGCTTCCTTCACTCCCCCGTGTGGTCCCAGGTGTCCCCCCTCTTCCGAGGGTGGGGGGGTGGTTGGACGTGAGCAGACAGGCCACGGAGGAATGTCTGTCTGGGGAAAATCCAAAGTGGCCGCCAGGGCAGGGCAAGGAGTGGGAGGCTTGATGTTGAAATCAGGATCTGCAGAGCTGAGCTTGGCAGGTGGGAACAGCGCACCCCTCCACCGGAGGCCAAGGCCCCAGCTGAGAGATGCTGCCTGGGAGAGAGGCTGGGGGCTTGCTGTGTGACCAAGAGCACGTCACTATCTCTTTCTGGGACACAGCTTCCCCACGCAGTGTGGACACCTAGTGCAGATGCTGGGTCTCTTTGCTACTAGGGGCACTGGTCTCCCTAAGTCTGATTGGGAAGGCCCCAAGAAAGACTGTCACAACTGAGCTGACCCCCCCCCCCCCGCCCGTGCAACTAATAACCTATAAAGGATGGAGCAAGCCAGGCAATGTAGCTATAGTATACACAATCTCTTAAGATGAAGAAGCCCATTCCAAAGTAGTGGGCCTCCTAAGGTCCATTCTTATAAATAATATGTGCAGTGTATCTGTAAACATATCTTTTTTGATAGACTGTGAGCTCCATGAGAGCAGGGATTTTGTCTGTTTTGATCACTGCTATATCCCTGGTGGCTCTGTACCTGGCACATAGTAGGTGTTCAACAAATATTTGTTGAATACCTGTTATTTGACCAAGTTATTATCCTATGTCTGTGGGGATTCAGCTCTACTTTATAATTTTCTGTATGCCTTAATTGTTTATAAGGAGTATATATTATTCTTATGATTAGAAAAAAAACACCCCATAAAACCACTTTTATCTTAGAATGAAATGAATCCAAAGTTAAGACTTTTCCCATGGAAAGATGCTGTACAGAGTTTTCAGAAACCAGTAACTCTACAGTGACACTTAAAACAACCCCAAGTCACCAACGGAGCTTCCGAGGCCCAGCTATGGGTGGCCAGAGGCTGGCCACGGGCAAGAGGCATTGCTGGAGTTACCATCTGTCCTTTTCCCTCTACACATGGCACAATTCCACCCCAGCAGTCTCTTTTCTCGACACCCAGAAGAGCATCCACATTGTTTTCTCTGCCTCTGGCCCCTCGGTCTGTGGGCTTTAAGCTGCTAAGGTTTTATAAAAGGTAAATCTGTTACTAGTTACCATGTTACTACCTTGTCTAAAACCTTCTATGGCTCCCCAGTGCTGCCAGGATCAAGTGCAAGCTTGAGCTCCCTAGATTGGCATTCAAAGCCTTGGAAGTCTTATGATGGTCTCTAGGAAGGTCCTTCTGCAACTCAACCTGAGTTGCTCTTGTCTAGATGCCTCCAGCAAGTCCCATAAAGGCATTTATGAACCCTGGCTTGCCCAGCTTTATTGGAGGTAGGCTCACTGCAAAAACCCACATGCCAAACAAAGTGTTGATCAGTGCCTCGGTGCCAGCCTGCAGCTGGGAGAGGATACTGCCATAAACCCAGGAGTGACAGAGAAGCTGAACCCTACCCTCCCACCAATCTGGGGGCCTGTCCAGAGGGATAAGGAGCCAGGACCCCTGATGAATCTGAAAGGTGGGGCAAGCCATGGGCCAATAGCCTGAGTCGGGGTGCCCAAGGGGGGAAAGGAAATCAGCCCAGAGATCTCAGCCCTGGGGATACTATGGTTTGGGGCCAAGCAGCACTTCCTTTCCCCTGACTCAGTTTCCCCATTTGGGATGCAGGCAGTTTTCTGAGATGCATGGTAACAAGGCACAGCCCTGGGAAGCAAGCCAGGTCTTCTGCTGCTCCCCCTCAGCAAGGGGAGCCCACGCCTCCCTCGGGCCCCAGACAGACCTGGGAGTGTGGTGTGTAATTGAATTTGGCCTAATTACCTAATTGCGCTGAGGAACAACCAGTACTGACAGAGGCCTCGGGTGTCAGGGGGTGACTGGAAACCAGGAGCCAAGTGGCAGCCTCCGGATTCCTTAGACATTCAAGGAAGCAGTGCTAGACACCAGCACCTTCATATTCCTTAGTCTCTCAGTTGCTTGGAACCCTGGGAGGCAGGTGGCATTGTTCCCATTCTACAGGTGAGGAAATTGAGGCCCAGAAGCATCTTAGGCAGGGACACCAAGTCGGAAAAAGTAGAGAGGAGATTTGAACCCACATTTCTTCTGCACCTGGGGCCTTTGCACATGCTGTTCCCTCTATCTGAAATGCCTTTCTCTGCCCTCTTCTCTGGGCAGATTTTCTCCTTCCTGCTAGGGTCATTTCCTCGAGAAAGCCTCTAAGACGTTCTTTGTAGAACTGATCACAATGACATCATCACTGAAGGGTGTTTGTTCCCAGTCTGTCCTCTCCACCAAGTCTCGAGTTCCCGGAAGGCAGGGACCACATCCGCCTCACTCGCGCTGTGTCCAGGCACGTAGGGCCTGGGACGCTGTGGTGCTCACTAAATATCTGCCCAATGAATGGCTGAAAAAACCTCTACATCCCGGTCTTTTCCAGACACAGTGTGTTGGTTCCCTGCCATCACTGGCCTGGGTCTTGGGAGTGGGGGTCTCATCTGCAGGAAATATTGTACCTGGGGCTGTGCCAGGAGGCCCTCGGGGTCACAGGGGAGCTACGGTGATGCTTCAGGGCAGAGACACCCTCCAGACAGAGTGGCCTCCAAGACGGAAGGACAGGACGCCCACTCTGTGAGGCTCTGTAGTGAAGGGACAGGCCTAGGGTCACCCAGCTTGCAAACAGAGCCAGAACTGGAAGCCGGGCCTGCCCGAGTCTGGGACCTGGCCTCACTCTGCACCCCCCACCCCCCAATAGTCCTCAAATGCCAGAGCAAATGAAAAGACTCATTTACAGAGTGACAAGTACTTAAATCTAAAGAAAAACCAGTTGAATTTCAGGTTTCGTGAAACAAGGCAAGAGAGAGAGAGAGGTTATTAGACTCTCCACAAAGGCAGCTCTCCTTGGGCTAATTCACAAGGCATCCCTGCTCCAGAGATACATCAGGCCTCCATTCATCCTGGACCCTGGGCTTGTCTAGCGTCCTTTCTCCTTCTGGAAGGCATCTGACCTGGTACCCGAGCATGTAGGTCTGGAGGACTGCCTGAATCTAATTCTAGCCCTGCCACTTTCTAGCTGTGTGGCCTTGAGCAAATAATTAACCTCTCTGAGTCTCCTCAATATTTTTGTAAAGATGAGAGGATGTACATGCAGTGTTTCGCCCAGCGTCTGGAACATGGTAAGGACTCAATAAAAGTTAACTCTTTAATTGACTAGTGGGAGAAAAATGATAGCATTAGAGGTTTAGCATGGTAGTGTTAATAATGGTAGCATTAGCAGTAATAATAGCTGTTGTGGGACTAACGGTACTATTAGCAGTAACAAAAAGAGTATTAGGTGGTAAATATCATCTCATGCCAGCCCCACCCCTGGCACAATGACGGATGCTGGGAAGATTGCTCCCTCTCTCCAAGGCAGTCTCCTCTCCGATAAAAATAGGGGGTTGGGCCAGGTGATCCCAAAAGCTCTCTGCATCTGACATTCACATCTGAGAGTAATAGTAGCAGCAAAAACAGTATTACTACAGACGCCTACTATGTATATTTATTCCTTATTATTATATACCTCATGTTCTCCGAAAGGGCACCGTCTGCCTGCTTCCCCCTTCCCGTCCAACATATAGAATCCTCCTCCCTGACCCAGCCTTCTTCCTCTCACAGCTGATTTTTGGGTGGGAAGGGTGCTATCCACCCACCTGGTTTGCCTGTTACTGGGATGTGGCAGACGGATATCTAGTTTTCACCACACACAGGCGCAGCTCCCCCCGCATCGTCCCATCTAATCCTCAACACCCCAACACAACCAACCGTGGCAGGGAGGTATGGTTAGCTCCATTTCCCGATGCCACAGTTGAGGCTCAGAGAGGTTGTGCCAGTTACCTAAAGTGACACAGCTTGAAAGCAGGGGATGTAGGATGCAAGCCCAGGGGGGCCTGCCTGCACATTGGATACTTACCAAATGGGTGCTTTCTTTGCCTCACAGGTCCCGCCCTCCCACCCTCAGCCCCATTCAGGTGCTCCTCAGGACCCTTCCCTGCTGACATGGCCTGAGGTCTCTTTCTGTATTCAGTGAACGTGACCCAGTCCCACAAACTCTGCCGACTGACCCTTCCTACTCCCATGAGTCATGGGTCCATCCGTCCTGGTCTTGGTCCCCAGTGATTTAAGTCCCATGCCTCCACTGGCCACCCGAGAGCCAGCCCTCCATCACAGCTGGACTAGTCAGCACTGGGTCTAAAATAAGGGTGGTCTCAACACTAAAAACCTCAGGAGATTTCTCATAGAACTGGAAACCCTGGTGGTTCTGGGTTTGTGTCCAGCATGGCCCCAGGGGGCTCCCTATGAAGTAGCTGCCCCATTGGGGGCGCTGTGCTCTCTGGTCCCCAGATCCACTCTGTATCTTCCACCTGGATGCCCTTGTTCTTTGAATGACTCCTGGCTGTGTGGACATGTGAGTGTGATACCGAGCGAACTTTTCTGCACAAGGAGGGGGTCTGGGACCAGACCCTGAAACCCAGCCTCAGCCAAAACCTCAGAGGAAACAGACCCAATCTGTGGGGTCACCTGCCCACTCTCTGACCTTGCTCTTTAGAGGGGGGCAGTGCCTTTCTCCTCCTCTTTCTTTTTCTTATAGGAGAGAAGAGGAACCAGACCCGGGAGCCCTGTCCCCAAGGGCTGGGCACCCAGATCTGCCCCTGGAGACCGCCAAGGGGCTGGTGCTTCCACAGCAGCTGGGCTCGCAGCCAACCCAAGGGGGCGTCTGGCCGCACTTCCCAGCAGCTAGGTCGGTGGGCTTCCCTGCAGAGCTCAGTAGCCCTCCAGTTCCCCTCTGTCCCTGGGAGGGCGGGTTCCCATTTTCTCCCTTCCAAGCCCCTTAGCACACACGCGGCCCCTTGCCTCCCGGCCTCCCCTCCTGGCAGACGCTTAATTGGGAGGAAGTGAGTCTAAACATCTGGGGCACACATCTGAGAGTGGGGAGGCTGGAGGAAATGGGAATACAGGCAATTATGTCACTTCCTCGAAGCGGCGGAGGGTAGAGGGAAGGTAGGAGGGGGGCAGCCCTGCACAGCAGCCAGTGTTTCTGAGGTCAGGGGCAGGGCTGGGCTGGGGCAGGACCTGGGTGCCGCACCTGCGGCCTAGAGCCTGCGGCCTGGATCAAGTGGCTGCCCTGGGCTCCTGGGCAGGGCTTAGCTGCAGCTGGGGGGGGGGGCGCCCAGTGGCGCATGGAGCTGCAGTCCCAAGGGGAAAGGGGAGACAAAGGAACTGAAGGAGAGAGGGAGCAGGAGGGAGAGGGAGAGAGAGGGGGAGAAGGAGACAGGGGAAGGAGGGAGGGAGGGGAGTAGAAGGAAGGGGAGGGAGAAAGGGAGGGAGAGAGAGGGGAAGAGAGGGAGAAAGAGGGACAGAGAGGCAGAGGACTGTTCCACTCAGCTTAGAGGGAGGCCTCGGGGCATGGGGGAAATGGGAGCCTCCTGGGGCAGCCCGCCACACAAGAGCAGTGACCCCCACAGGGTGCCCCCGAGGAGGCAGAGGTCCCCAGTTCTGATCCCTGCCCAGCCACTTCCCAGCTGTGCTAGGCTGGGCACAACCTCACTTCTCCGAGCCCCAGCTTCCCCATCTGGAAAAGGGGTTAGATCGCTGCCTCAGGGACTGTTTGTCTACATGCAGTGAGTGCAGAGCGCGGGCTATCTGTGAACTGTCCAATCCCACCGGGCTGCCAGCGCCCGCAGCAAGCGGCTGGCCCCAGCGGGTTCCATCTCGCCCCATTTCAACTTCACCCTCTGCTGATGTGGGTCTGTTGGGGTTACTCCACGGTTAATCACAGTGTCTGCATATAATAGGTGCGGTGAATTTAGTTTATCCCTTGCACTGAGTTTCTGTTGTCATAATTATGTGCTTGTTTGAAAGGCAGACTCCTAATTTCACTCCTCCTCCCCACCCCAGTAATTCCTGTTTCCCGCCCAAAGACAATAGTAGCTCTTCATCCCAAACAGGTGAGACTGGGTCCTTTGGAATTCCCTACAGGAGTCCAGCCCCAGGCAGCCCCAACAAGCCAGGAAATGTGCGCAGGAATATAAAGAAGCAACTGTTCGCAGCTCTTCGAGGCAAGTCACCGGTCAGAGTTCCCAAGCTCGGGGGTGTGTTTCCCTCTGCCTGCAGGAAGAGCAAGGGCAGCAGGCCTGGCCAAGGTGTCCATGCGTCCTTCCAGCCACTGCCTGGCCACCATCTTGTCCCCAGTGAGGGGAATTACCAAGTTGCAGGGCTTGCACTGCAAAACACAAACACCTGGTTGCCTGGGCAGCACCTTGCCAGGGGGATGTGATCCAGATGGTCCCTTGAGAGGCAGCTGGGTTGCCATGGAAACAGAATTGCTGCTTCTCTAGCCAGGAGACCCGGATTCTAGATCAGCTGGACCCCAAGCTTGGGAGAAGCGAAGGCATTTGCATAAAGTCACACAGCAAGTAGGGTTCAGAGCCTGCATTGCCATGCAAGACTTAATCTGAATGATTATGGACAGAGCCCTTCTGAGAGGCCAGCTCGTGTTAGGAGAGGGTAGGAGAGGGTAGGAGACGCAGCTAGGGTCACCCATGGCATGGAAGTGATGGAGCTGGGCTGAGCCTAGGTCAGCCTGACCCTGGTGCCCAAGCTTGGACCCTTACACCTCAGGCTGCCCCCACTCTGGTTTCCAGATCTTGGCTCTGCATGTCCTGAGACCAGTCCTATCCCAGAAGCTCGCTGGGCCTGACTTGAGGGTGGCTGAAATGTGCAGGCAAGAGAAATTAGGGACCTGCAGGCCAAGACCCACAGTTTTCCAGGCCTGGCCTCTCCTGACTCTGCTGTGCACGCTGACCTGGGCAGCTGACGCGAGCCAAGAGGGCAGGGTCTGTTGGCCAACATCTTCCTCTCTGACCCCGCTTGCCAGAGGGGCCCTGGAGACCAGCTCGGGCGTCACTCAAGATGAGCCTGATCCCAGAGAGAGAGAAGGCACGACCAGGGAGGCATAGAGGGAGCAAATGCCTGGAGTTGGAGCTGGCTCTGGTCCACACCCTTCCTCCCTCCTTCTCTCCCTTCTTTCCTCCTTCTCTTCAGTCCCAACCAATCAAACATCCATCTACTCAGAGCCATCTATCCCAGCATCCCTTGCTTTGTTACAAAGGATTTGGGTTACTTTGGGCAGGTGACTAAATCTCTGTGCATCAGTTTTCCAATCTATAAAATGGGTTGTTTCCTTGTGAGGATCAGTGCTGACATCCATAAAATAGCCAGCACAGTGTGCGGCATGAAGCAGGAGCTTAATAAACAGTACTTGAAGTGTTACTTTCTCTCTCTAGAGAATTTTGGGAAGCATTGCTGGGACGAAAGAGGCCCTCAAACTTCCCTGGCCCAAGGCACAGACAGGGCTCTGCTGGCCCTGGGTGGCCTCCCTCAGCCAGCTCTCTACCCTCCACTCCTGCAGGAAGCCTGCCTCCCCTCTCTGGGGCTCAGCCTCCTCTTCTTGGAGGGAAGGGAAATGTGTTCTTGGCCCCGTGTGAGCCTCTCCTGGAGCCCCAGGAAGGGGCCATCACCCCACTCACCTCCTACCCTCTCGAAGTGGGGTATGGCTGTCACTTACCTTGGTCCTGTCTACACATATAGGTTCCATATTTTCCACACCCCAAATCATGACACAGGGTCAGGCACAGGCTTTAGTGTAACCTTCAGGTACAAGAGACATCCTAAGACAGTCTGAATAGGACTTACTATACCCCAGGTCCTGTTCTGAGCGTGATACATACGTTCACCCACTTAATGCCCATGATGTAGGCATTATTTTTACCCCCGTTTATCACATGAGGCAACCATGGCACAGAGAAGTTAAGTGACTTTGTCCAAGGTCACACAGCCTGTGGGTGGAAGGCTGGGTGGGATTCCTATCCAGGCAGATTGCTCCAGAGTCCATACCTTTAACCACTACTCCTCTCTATGACATAGCTGGAAGGTTTCTGGGGAAAAATATTTGAAATTGGGGCCGACCAGGACATTGGGATCCTAACATCTGGCACGTACCGAATGCTTACTATGTACCAGCCTCTCTGCTACTCACCGTCCACGGGACTGTGATTGAGAATAAGCTCAAAGACAGGAGGGTGTTTAACCTACCGACAAAGACAAATCATTGTCAAATACTTAATGCCTCCACCTGCAAGCAATTCAGGTGATCCTGAGTCATGAACGTGTCCTTCCCCAGACTTCATTTCAACCTGTTCATAGTTTGGGGCAGCCTATGGCTTCAGGGTCAGATAATCTGGTTTGAACCACAATTCTGGCTCTTTTTAGCCAAGTGGCCTTGATCAAATGACTCAATCTTCCCCTGCCCCAGTTTCCCCATCTGTAAAACGGGATCATCATGTGGGATAAGTGGGTTCATGGGTGCCACACGCAGTGAGGGCCAGGTACCAAGAAAACGCTGACCACATGCTGGCCAACGTCATGACTGAAGGGAGTTATAAATCAGATTTTTTTTTTTTTTTTTTTGCCAATCCAGATGCCCTGCCCTGTAAATTGAAAATAGGCGAGGTGGATGGTACCGGAACCAGCACCATTATTAATCCCCGTCTGTCTGTCTGTCTAACCCAAAAGGTATTTACAAGGCTGTGGCTTGCAAAGCTTGCTTCAGAAGTCCCGTCACCACCTCGCCCGCTTTCTGCCAAGCCCCTGCTCCATTTCACTCTCACGCCCGCGGATCCCCTGAAATCCCTCCTCTGTTGGTGGGAATGCTAAGCTCCATCTTAAAACCAAAGCTCTGGCTTCCTTAATCCTCTTACCTGGCTCTTTCCTCTGCAGAATTAATTGCTGCCAATGGCTTTATTAACTTCTTGGGCAGCCATGGCATCCTCAGGGCCCCCCGGGACAGTGGGGGATGTTTTGGTAGCATCTCTGTCCCAAACGTGCCTTTGGGCTGGACAGCACTGTGGCTGAAGGGGGACACCCTTGGTGCCTGCAGGACGGTAACTGTGGGCCCGCATCTCCCCAGAGGCTGTGCCCACTCCTCGGGGGACACATGCAGAGAAACAGGGATGGGCTGGCCAGAGCTCTGGTCCCCACTTCTGCTCTAGCTGCGGCTACCTCCCCAACCCTCAGAGCTGCAGTCCCCTCCTCTTTAAATGGGGGATCAGCCGGCCCTGGGGATCTCATGGGGCCGGACAAGGGAGGCTGTGTAAAGGGCTGTGTTTGTGTGTAGGATTACTGTCATTTCTCACCCACAGAATGGGACCATTCATTTATTTCAAATCTCAAGAGCAGGGACTGTGAGTGGTGCATTTATATATGTTTGTAGCCCCTGTGCTTGGCACCGAGTGGGACTGGACAAGACGATAATCATTCCTGGCCTGAAAATGCCGGGTTTAGTACTTTTTTTATTTTGAGAGGGATTCTCACGCCCACGACCTCATCATTCTTCCCATAGCCATGAAGGTAGAGAAAAGGAGTGAAGGCTTTGGCCTATGGAAGAAACTGATTTGGAAGGGTCCTGAGGGAGGGGGCAGCGCCTAGGCCCCCGTGGCCTTGGACAGGACTTTCCTCCTTGACAGGAGCACTCTCAGGTATGGACTAGGGCCTGGGGCCCCTGAGATGCCTCCGGTGGTCACAGGCCGCCATGAGAAAACCACGGCCGCATCAGATCTCTTCCCACGTCTGGGATATTGCTATTTCACGAAGGGGACTCCCAATTTCCTAAACCCCCACCTCTTTTTTAACTGGCAGAGAGCTGGCCCAGGCTCTAGGGATGGGCCAGACACCTGTGGCTCAACCCAGACACAGGGCAGGGTCTCTAGCGTCCTGATTTTGACAGTTTCTAAATGTGGCGAGGGAGACTGGTCTGCCAGTTACTGTAGCATACGAGATATAAAGTTACCTTTTAAAATTTCTATCTTGAAAGTCAAAATCAGCGAGTAATAATATGGAGGATACAGTCATAAAACGAACAGGACTGGAATAGGGCAGAGATGCTGAGGATAGGATGCAAGTGATGTAAATGGGGCCAGTGCCTTGCTCTGGCCCTGTGAGGGCCTTGTCACACACCCTCTGCTTCCGTGTGTGCTCGACTCTGCCGGGCATCGTTGCCAAGGTGAGCGCTGGAGGGTGGACCCACGCCCTGACCCCAAGCAGCCCTCACCAATAATGGATGCCAGCTGCAGGATACACAGCTCCTTGTCCTTGCCTCTCAGGCTGAGGGGCATGCTCTGTCGTCTCCCAGAGCTCCCCAGCAGGTGGTCACAGCAAGTACAGTGCTTAACAACACATTTCCATTGAACTCCTTCCCTTCCCTGTCTTTCCCTGCTTCTCAACGGGTATTCTCTGGGATCCTTCTACATAAACCTCTTGTGCCGGCATATTGGTTGGGGGTTGTGTCTGGGGGCACCCAAACTCGGGGGTGCCTGCCTGCCCCGCTGTTTCTGGGGAAGCCGGCGAGCGTTAACAAAACGCATCATTTGATTGAGGAGCCTCCGGCAGCCTCACCTTCCCCTTGCACGAGCCTCAGCAATCCCTCCCCTCCCCTCCCCTCGCAGACCCCCGCCCCAATCACGCGGCCTGAGCATGTGCAGTCCCAGCTGGGGCTCTGGACTGGGGTTGTGAGGGTCCAGGTAGGAGAAACAGCCCCATCCTGAGAGGGCTCTGTACTGCCTGTCAGGGTCCTGGCCCCCAGAGCCCCCCCACCCCACACACGAGCCGATGCCCTCAGCCTTCTGCCCCTTCTCCTTCTGGACAGGCCTGGAAAGCAGATACGCACCAGCTGGGCCTCAGGCAGCTGTGTCCTTGCACACCCCGGCTCTGTGGGGGAGCCAGCGATGAGCTAATCCCGCAGAAGAGAGGGAGACAGGAAGAGTAGCCTCCTGACAAGCACAGGCCTGCCCCCCAGGGCTCCTGGGGAACCAGGAGGGTTGCACTGGGAAAACTGCTGAGCCAGCCTGGAGGCAAGGGCACTCTCGTCTCGCTCCACCCCTGCCAGTGCCAGCCAAACGCCAGAGGAACCAACAATGCCCATGGCTGCTTCTGCTTAAAAACAGAATCTGTGCTCCCCGCAGAAAATGTGGGACATAAAGTGTCATCCCCCCCATTCCAGATAGATCCATTATTTATAAGTTGACATTTTGGTATATTCTTTTCTGTTTTGTTTCCTGTGCACCTGGTTGAGGTCACACTGAACTTACCATTTTTGTTGCCCTTCTAAAAATTCATATTATATCATAAGCATTTCCGTATAGTAATTCTTGGGAGACTGGTTTTTAATGGCTGTGGCGTGGCCATCGAAATACTCAGCTCTCTTTTCCAGGGACCTGTAGCTGTTTCCAAATCTGTCCTCTCCCATTCTCCCGTGGCACTGCCCGGCTCCTCACTGTTCACTCTGGACACCCCAGGGACCATCACAGCTACTCCTCCCCCCAATTCCTTAGCCTGGGAACGCTGTGTCCACAAACCCTGTCACGTGGGCTCCTCCCCACTGTTCTTTTTCTCCAAGAGCAGAGTGAGGCCACCCGATCCCAGGCCTCAGCCCTCAGGGAGCTGGGGGAGGGAAGGGGAGCCAGGGGCTGCTGGCCCAGGACGACCTACCCCACCTGCTTGCTCACTCAGGGTCACTTGGACAGGGGATGGCTTCCTATGCTCCAGATCTCACCAGCTGGAGGTCCAAGACCTCTTCCAGCACCACAACTCATGTGGCCTGGGTCTGTTTCTCCCATCAGAGCCTTAGTTTCCTCTTCTATAAAATGGGCATGCTGATAAGAGCCCCAGTGGCCTCTCCCACAGCAGTGAATCAGCAGGAGGTGAGCAAGCCTTGTGAACAGGTTTCATCCATTAAACAGGGCTGACCATGAGTCTGTTCCCAGGGGCCTGGTGATGAAATCCAGAGCCCTTTCCTGAGCGGGACCTGCCCTGGAGTGCAGGAGGAAGGAAGCCAAATCCCTCCCCCACATCCCAGCTCTGCTGAGCTCAGATGTGGGGGCGGGGGCTGGTGTCCAGGAGGAAGTCTGTCCCCCGCCTTGACAAGGCGCCCAGCCTGGCCACCTGGCATTTCAAGGGCAAGGGCCTGCCTGCCCCGCTGTTTCTGGGGAAGCCGGCGAGCGTTAACAAATCCCCTGCAATTTGCACCCACCAATCCCGCCCGCTCACTGGGCGGCCACGAGCCATTTTTCACGCAGAGCTGTGCACAGCTTTGTCTTAGAGAGACTGATCTGGCAGGGTGTCCCTGAATGAGGCCATTTGTCCTCCCGGTGATGGTGACGGGAAGGTGGCTGCGTGCTCTGGGTGGGCAGAGGCAGAGGGGGGCGGGGAGAGGTCCTGGGGAGTCATGAAGGTGGAGCTGGAAACACAGCCTCTAAGAGAGACCTGTGATGTTTCCACCACCAGGGAGGTCTGAGAGCCCCCATTCAGCCAGGTGGGAGCAAGAATTCTTAAAGACAGAGGGAAGCAGTTTACGAGCCTCCTTCTGCTTACGAGTCCTGGGTACAAGTGGTGAAATGACCTGGCTGGCCTCTGATGCCAGTCCCATCCCAACCGTGTGACGGAGGTACGACGCGCCATGGATGGGGTCCCCGAGTTGGGGTCTGTGTCTGAGCCCCAGGGTTGCTATACAAGTTGCTACAAGGAGGTCCCTTGGGATTGAGAGCTCCAAAGGACTGAGCCACTCCCGAGCCCCTCCCGCACGGACCGCAGGCCACAGACCCAGAGGGACAAGGCAGAGGCCTCATCATATTCCTGAGGCTTCACCTTCCAGACTGGCCGGGGGCCCAGGGCATGTCTCAGTCCCCTTCCCATGAATGTTTCCTCTGGGGGCTGTCAGCACATCAGAGAAATTGGACCAAGCAGGTGTTTGTCAACACAAAGCAAGCAACTTTGCTTGGGGCTCCACTCCAGGACCCTGGGCCAGGCTTCTGTGTTGGGATGCGAGGGTGTGCTTAGAGCAGAGGTCAGAAACACATGTCCACAGGGCCTGGTGGGTTCTCAAATTCAGAAAACGCTTGAGGCATAAGACAATGGCAGAAGCACAGAGCCCATCTGAGGGGTCAGCTACCACCCAGTCAGCCGTGCGTTGTGGGTCCAAGGTTCCCGTCGAAAGGAAGACGGCCATTGGACTTGACAGTGCAGTCTCCCAAAGAGCAAATGTTGGCAACTAATATGCATTTTTAAAAACCACCAAACATCGGAGCTCAGATGTCTGTGGGCCACATCCAGCCCACAGGCTGGTGATTGACAACCGCCCTCCGCTCGTCCCTAAGGCTGGCCTCTTCCTTGGAGTGCTCAGGGGCAGCCTCTTCCAGCCCTGATCCATCTCCTGCGTTCTCTGGTCTCTCTCCGAAACCCACTGGTCACCTCTCCCAGGACACTCCTGGGAAGCCTGGCATCTCCCGTGCCTGCTGCTCTCTGCGTGTTTCCCCTCTGCCAACAGCCCTGGGCCTCTCATCTCGCAGACAAGAGCCCAGAGCCCAGAGCCATCACAGACCCCCTCCTGCAGGGAGACAGGAGGGACACGAGGATGGCCAGCGGGCACCCCAGGCTCTCGTCCGGGCTCGGCCCTGCCTTGCTGTGACCTGGGGCGGGTCCCGCTCCATTCTCTGGGCCCCGGGTTCCCCATCCTTTGGGTTTTGACGCTCCCTATTCTGCTGGGGTCAGCTGAGGGGACACAGAGTCATTCAAACTGGGACAGTAGCCGAGCCATGCAGGGGGCTCTCGGGGACCTCGGGACATGGCGACTGCCTGCTGCTTGGTGCCTACCCGGCCAGGAGGCGTGGGCCCGCTCGGTGCCGAGGAGGCTGACATTTCCGCGCCGCCTGCCAAGTCGCTGAGGGCTGGCACGCGGCAGCGGTGGGGGCAGGGGGACCCGCTGCGGCCTCTGGGGGGGGCGAGGGGAGGCACGAGGCAGGTGACCTTCTGTGCCGAGGCAGAGGAGGGGCGGGGGGTCCCCCGAGGCCCTGCCCCCGGGGAGGCTCCTGACCGTCGTGCCCGCGTGCGCGTGCTCCCGCGTGCGAGCGCCCAGGCTAAAGGCTGCACCAGAACAAAGAGCTGGGGGCTGGGTAGCTGCGGGGCCCACGTGGAGACGCCTGACTTGGCGGTTTGCTGCAGCGTGCGCTGCGCTCATGCTCCGTCTCCGGCTCTCTCTCTCTCACACATGCGCGCACACGCCGTGCAGCACTGCCCCCAGGCCCGAGCCCCCGCTCCTGAGCCCGGGCAGGCAGCGCGCACGGCCCAGCCCAGAGCCCCGGCGGCCCTCCTGACAAAGCGCCGCTGCCCGCCGCGTGAGCTCATCCCGCGGGCCCGGGCCGCCCCGGCCTGGCCTCCGGGCGCGGGACACAGAGGGGGGACGGGGAGCCAGAGGGGGCGGGGGGGGCGGGAGGGGCGGGGGGGCGGGGGAGAGCCACACAGATGTGCACGCAGCCCGCCGACACACACACACAGACATGTGTCCCCACAGACAGACACACACACAGACACAGACACAAACACACCGACATGCTCACCACCGCACAGACACGTACTCCCCAGACCCAGATACATACCTCCGACACACACACACACACACACAGACATGTGTCCCCACAGACACACACACACAGACACACTGACACCCTCACCACCGCACAGACACGTACTCCCCAGACCCAGGTACATACCTCCAACAGACACACACACACACAGACACAGACATGTGTCCCACAGACACACACACACACACAGAGACACAAACACACCGACACGCTCACCACCGCACACAGGTATGTACCCCAGCCCCAGA